>NC_136594.1:11940789-12540789 GCF_910589615.1 Taurulus bubalis
TCCATCACTACCTCAAGGTTATATAGAAATTATCATTTAATATTTTGTTTGTGTGCTTTTCTTGTAAGGACCTTAATGTCCCAACTAAAATAATAATAAAAAAAATAGTACAAAAAAAGGATAGAGTTAATTAGTACAATAACAACTTCTGTACGTCCATAGCTTCTGGATTCTTCCACACTTCCAAAGATGAGCAATACGTCTTTTAGCATGTCAGAGTAGTAAAAGCACAAGTGTGAATGGTAAAATGAACAATGGTTGAGCTGCTTCAGTCATTGTGCATGCTGGCTTATTGTCAGTCATACTTTTTAAATAACTCTGGCCAAACTCAATAAACCTCCACCCATTCTGGATCTATATAAAGTGTGTATGCTATCCACAGACAAGCGTTTACAAAGACCCACATTTATTTAGATATATATTTACAACCAGCTATTTACAAGAATTAGAAGTACACATGAAAGAAAAGTTATAATCAGGGGGATGTAGAAATCTCAAATATGGCACTGAGTGGTAAGAAAAAGTGTGATCAGTCAACAACAATCATATGAAGCTTTTAGTGGAAAAAAGGATATTTAACCCCATTACAGCTGTATTACATTGAGAAGATTTAAAAATGCTGAAATGCATTTATTTCATATCTGTTGTGTAAGGATGTTCCGTTCAGTTCATCAAGGCTGCAGAAGATTTGACTGCAAATAAAAGATCTGTGTAACATACTGCAGGCTCACAGCGCCTCTACATAAAATGGCTGCTTTTACTTTTCATGCTGTGCAGTTCTATTAAAAAGGTCAACATAAAGTGACGTCTAGAAAGAAAACATATACGTTGTATCTCAGTTTGCATTTAAAATAATGCTGGTGAGAGCTTGTGTGCTCTACTTTCAAGTAATGTATCTATGTCGGCTATAAATCATTACTCCGTTCAGGTCAGTTCCACCAAGCAGCATGCCATTCACGATGAGCATTGGATATAGCTTGTATCCTAATTTTCCAGTGAAAACTTACAGATCAAAAAAATCTAAAACACAACAAACAAAAGGTATCTCATCAATTAGGCAAATTCCATTAAAGACACAAAAAATAGAATAGGAGGAAAATGACTGAATGAACACTGACAGTAAGATAATGTGCAAGGAACGGCACAACACTCATAATGTGCTGAAAAACATTTTCTGTCAATGCTTTTGGGAAGAAAGAAATATGACATTATGGAGCACCATGAAATAACAGATGCAGTTTGCAAGTGTTTAAGGAACAGTGCCCCCTCCAGTGGCTGCTGCTAAAATAACAGCCCATCGTGACAGAAATCCCTTCTATGAAGATTAAAGTGCTTAAGGCTGAGTTTTAGTTTGGATGTCACATATTCTGGTTTCTTTCAGTATATTTAGACATTTCTTTTAATGTCACTGCCAAAACTCTCAGCGAAATGCAATTTTGCAAAGCCTACAATATCAATCACATCCCTTCATGATACTTTATATCCACCTCAGCTCCACAAAACTGTGCTTATAAACTGTATCTGTAAAATACGAGCATAATGTCACAGGTGGGGAAACAAAGACTCTAAAGTGAATTCTCTGTTGCTTTGAGAAGAGCCCATTAAACATTCAACAAAGTGCTAACCAGCCAATTCACTCTTAACTATTGTGACTATTTTACAAATATTTTTAAAATACTTAACATTAATGAAATACATTTAGGAAAGCCGATGTCCTACCAGTAGACAATAGGCATGCAGTGCATTTCCAGAATCACTTTTATCTTTGTACACAACCTGTAAACGCAGTGTTAAAAACTGCAGTTGTGAGACATATAAAAACAAGCCCCTTCCCTGAATGAAGCACTACCTCTGATGAAAATGTCAAATCTACCAGTTAATCTAGTTCTGACCCTCTCTGCTCTTCATTTGCAGGCTTACATACTAAATTAATCTGAGCTGGGATTTATCCTTTGAGCCACTTCAGCGTCCTATCTGCTTGTATTGTGATACATTTACATTTGCTTGATGTTTACTGTATGAGTTACAATACCCTTTAAAGGTTGTGCTTCATTCAGAAATAGGGCCACAAATAACTCTAAAAATAACTCTACATTTACTATTTACATGTCAATGAGACTCTTCGCTCTGGACACGTGAGCTGATTAATTTATTTCCCTTCATTACTGGCATCGAAACTGCAGAGTCCTGTAGAAACAAGCAAAACATTTTAGTGCAAAGAGACACAGGAGAATCAATGGATTCAATCAATATGAATATAAATATGTATATGCTGCAACATTAATGGTGAATGTAAAAGTGCTTACCTGGTACATCCTTCTTGCCTTTGGAGATTCGGTGGCGCTCTTAGGTAAACAAACTGCACACAAACAAAGGAAGATTTAAGTACACATAGAATGTTGTAAAACTAAGACATAAAATGCACCAAGTATCTATTTAGTTGTTACAAATACTAAGTGTTGCTGGAGTTTTGAGCCTCAAGGCTATACTTAAAGCACTTTGGGCTAAATGCTACTGTCTGCATGCTGACATCCTCACAATGAAAATATTTAATGTTTAATCTGTTCAACCTTTTTAGTTAGGAATGTTAACATGCTAATATTTGCTATTTAGCAGTAAATACTTAATACAGCTGAGGATGGTGGCAATCGCATTAGATAGCAGGAATGTGGTAAAAAAAATAAATCACGAATGCCAACCTCATGGTGGCGCTATAGGAAAGGTCAGAAGATCCCCAACGTCTGTAGGATTCATTCTCTACAAACCATGCATGTCTACACCAAATGTTGAGCTAATCCATCAGGTATGTTACAAAATCTCAGGATTAATGAAATCTTTGACCCGGTGATGGTGATGGATAAAAAGGGATCACCAGAGTTAATCCTGGGGGGGACATGACTATTAGTATTATATTTCATCCAATAGGGGATATTTCACTGGTCACTGGTGAAGTAAAATTATTCTTTATCAATTTCCCAAAATGTATTATTAATACATCACTGTTCCCAGAGTGAAATTGTGCTTGAATGAACACAAAGCTGCCACCTACCAACTCTCTCGTACGGCTTCAATGTCGCTCACAAGATTCTGTGCTAAACAGATGCCAAAAATCTAAAGCAAAAAAAGATACACATATTTTTTAATCGGTAAACATATAGCCAACAGAGATGAGATAATGAAGTAAAGCGTTCACATTGTTCCTCACCTGTAGTAATGCAATCCCAATAAAGATGCCTGCCACCACTGTCAAGTTGTCTTGAAGCCACTTCTCAAACTGAGGAACGCATCCTTTGATATAGATGAAGGTCCGCTGCTCAGAGTCCTGGCAGAACATATCAACCAGTATTAAAGCCTAGCAGGTAAATGCGGATGAAGGATTTGGCTTTTGCTTTGTTTATCCTTTTAAAAGTTTGAAATCTTATGAGTAACCATAGACAATGATGTTGGGATTTACTTGGCTTTGCGGCCCTTGACAACATAGTTATTTGAAATACATGATTCTACTTGTCTTATATTGTGGTCTCCTCAAAATCCGTTCACAATAAAATCCTTCTGTAATAATGTTGCCTTGTTGTTAACACACACACTCAGCCCAATGTTTTTCTACTCTGACTCTTGTAAAAATAAACACCAAAAACCTAGTCCACTCTGCCTTTTTCTTTACATTTTAAGTCAATAAAACAAACACAGCCTTTTCGTAACATTATGCTACTGTGGAGTAAGGCCAAAGCTAATGACGGGGGAGGGGATTCAATTCCCAGTGCATTGCTGCAGCATGAGTAATACCAGCCGGGCCAAAGTGCTGATGGGGAGCCAGCTGCTGTATTCTGAAGACTGTGCAGTTGAGAAAAATACTGAAAGAGGAATATTGTGCCCAGGGTGGAGTACCTGATGTATCATGCAGCCAAATAAACCTGGACTGTGTTATAGCACTGACTTACTTTAAGATGAGGTCCTCAATCTCTGTTATAAATGGAAGTTTCTGTAAAGCCACTCACCGTTTTTGCTCGAATGTCGTAGCCACACTGAGTGTTGATGACATCCTCCTGTAAAGAGAAGATGGTTCAAGCTTAACATTTTTTCAAAAGGTAAAGAGACATATACTGGGAAGATGCAAGAACTGTAATGCTGCTTGTTTTCAACCTGGACTTCATTTTCATATTTGTCACTGCTGAGATGAAGATATTGGTCTAATGTATTACCAGGAATGTTCCCGTGAACTAAACCTGCACAGATCTAGGCTTGGATTTGACTCAGATTTAAATCACAAATATTGGGACTTTAGACTTGAGACTAAAAACCACCAATTTAACCTTTCCACTATTGAACTAATGCTAATTTTTCCTGATCGAGTTTGCTAAGAACTACATAACCCAGCTGTCCGGGGAAATTACAAAGTCTTGTTTTGAAAATGACACAGCATTTATGACCCTTTAAAAAAATGTTGTCTTCATTCGGAAACAATTAACTCAGACCGAAGGAACTCAGTAAATATTGAGAGAAGAGCATCATTGTTGGTTTTAAATTTAAATCTTTGATTACAGTAAGTAAAATATGTGCCTTACTCTTTAAATGCCGTGACATTTTAATGGTCAGCAATCAGAGAGCTTGAAGACTAGTAATTGAAAATTGAGATTTCCTCAAAAGACTTAAAAGCACCTCTGCTTAGCACTTCAGAGTGGTTTCATTTTGAATCATGTGTTAACGGTTTTATATCCATTCTAGTTGTTATGAAGTGCTACTCTCAGAGGATGGCCTTGGTGGAATAGTATGCCTTTCGGTCAGCAAAAAGACTCACTGCTTTACAGTGAAGCGCTCTCCCTGCTCTCCAGAGAGAGTAGCAGTTCAAGCATTTTTCTGGCCCAAAAAAATATGACGTGATAGTCGACAGCGTCAGCCAGCCTTCTGGAGGACGCAGATAACCCAGCTATGAGTCACAGGGAGGACCTTCTAAATGTTTCCCCAAACTAAAGGGTTCAACATGTTAGAATGTGACCTACTCAATTTGTTCTCCAACTTTCAGACACAAAAACACAACATTCCAGCCCAAAGGCTTGTTGTGTTTTACCGTAAATGGGAAATAATTGGCTGTGGATTAGAAAGATTGAAGTGTGGTGAGTTTATGTGGGGACACACCGCTGGATCTTTGGTGCAGCAGGAAAAGGGCACTCCGCATTTCTCACGACTCGGGTTTGTATCAGTGCAGTTGAAGTAGATGTTCAGGTTCCAGTCGTCAGCTCCGAACGCTCCACAACACTCCCACTACAAGGTTAAGCAGACACAAAGAAAACCCTCATATATGTCAACAATGTCCCAAAGAAATGGTAAAAACAGCACAGGAGTGTAATAAGTAATGTGGATGAAGAAACATGGTGCTCACATATTCCTGGGTGAAGTCTATCAGGTTCTGCAGATCAATGTCGTCTCTATAGGCCCGAATGTTGTTGTTAATGAAAAAATTGAGCTGGTCCTTGATCCAATCTTTGAAGACAAAGGCCAGGACTCCCGCAGTCAGCTCCAGGAAGAAGATGATACCCAGGAACACAGAGAACTGAAATATATTGGACTATTATTATGAGACCAAGCACATTGGGGGGAAAAAAAGGTTCTCTCATTTCTTCACAAGTTGTTTGACACAAGCGAACGTACAAATTTGAGCAAGAAAGAGTTTTCTCGCAGCGCTCCGATGCAGCCAGCGAATCCGAGGATGAACATCACGCCACCCACCACCAAGAAGAGCCAGACTGGGTCAAAGCCGCCCAGGTCTGTGATGGACGAGATGTTGGAGAGAACACCCTGGAAAAACAGAGTGAGGGGTTAGAGCAAGGGTCACTAAGAGGCGGACCGCAGTCCGGACCCAAACGCCGTTGCATCTGGAGCCGCACTTAAAGCCGATAGATAATTGAGAATTATACCATTTTGACGGAGCGTATTTTAGCCGGCAGCTTAATCGCAGCTTTTCTGATAAGTATCGGAAGCAACCTCCACTCGAGTGAAATAAACACACAAGTGAAAGACGGTGTGAGAGCCAACATATGGCATTCTCCAAAAAGAGAAAAGTGGACAGCGAGACCAGAGCCTTTAACCAAGATGGGACAGGCTCTTAAATGTTCAGTCTTCACAAAGGCAGTTCAAAACCAGTACGTGTTCAGAGAAAGTGGCTGCTGCCCGTCTTTGCCAGGTCTCCCTCGAAAAAGAGATTTTGAATCTCAATGGGACTCTCCTGGTTAAATAAACGTTTAAAAAAAAAAGCTGCAATGTGATGTATAACTGAGAGACAAAGCAAATGTACCGGCACACACTCGAAATTAAGACAAAAGAAAATAGACCTAAGAGCCCAATATGATCAGGTTATGAATCCTAATACAGCAATTAACTGTCCAACAATGTTGTTAACAGAGAGGAGAATAGAGCTGAATCGAGAGGTTTTAACAAACACAGATAAAGTCTTTGCACACACATTTTCTCATTTTAGAAGATGAGAAGAATATAATATCTTGGCTTTTTTTGGGTGACATCACTTCACACCTGAATGAACTGAATTTGAAGCTGGAGGACAATTCAGTTTTCTAAGATGAAGTACTTTATTTTAGGATGCACATTCTTTTGTTCTTCTTTTTTAACTCGTCCTTATTTTACTTGAAATGATAGAAGAGTATTTATTTCATTATTAGAGTACAACTCATCCAGTTCAATTTGAATTGAGATATTGTTCAATTGAACTTTGTATATTTTAAATGACAGACAGTAGTTGACTACAAACAGACAGTAATACAACTGCAAGGCTACGTCAATATATATGGCCCCAAATCATAATTAGACATCATTGTGATGTTCCGGACATTTGCGTGAGCAAATTCTCGCTAACTGGACCTCGTAGAATTGTAATTGAACTCCCCTGGGTTAGAGGCTTAAAGCCATTATAAGAGAAATCATTACGTCCCAAAACGTCAATTATGTGATGAGCTGAAACAGCTTGTCCATTGCCAACTAGTTTGATAATCACTAAAAGAAATAGTCTGATATTTTGGGGAATACGCTTATTCACATTCTTGCCGAGAGTCAGATGAGAAGCTGGAGGAGCAGCCTGTTAGCGTAGATTAGCACAAAGACTGAAATCAGGGGGAAACAATTCACCTGTCCAAAGATAACAAAATCTGCCTGCCAGCACCTCTAAAGCTCAGCTATCAACATTTTAAATCCCTTTGTTTGATCCATATAAATAACACAGTGTAAAAATAACAAGTTGTGGTTTTATGAGCAAAAATATTTCTTGGCCAGAATAGTGACTTTCTTACTTGCACGTAAAACAGCAAATTGTTGTTTTTACACTTCAGTTTGTGTACAGATTAAACAAATTATGTATATTGTGTCAGTTAGTGAGCTTCATAGGTGCATTGTGGGTGAACTGTGTTCCCTTTGGACAGTGCCTGATTTCATTCTACAACAACAGTCCGTTTCCCTGTTTCCAGTATTTGTGCTAAACTAAGATAACCAACTGCTGCTTCCAGCTTTATATTTAACACAGACATGAGAGAAGTAACAATCTTCTCATCTAACTTCTTGCGAGACACAATATTGGCCTCTTTTCATATGATTTTAAACTACTAATTAAATTGTTGAAGTAATGTATTTAAAGTCAAACATTCTCTGGTTGCAGTCATACATGAAAGATGAAGCAATAATCCAAGAAATGATCTTGACCTTTAAAAAGTTCTTCAGTGAAAGTCAAGATGAAAACTCCCTCGACTGTCTGTCTCTCTTTGACGGAACTGGACAGCAAATGGATCTGTAAAGTGCATCAGATCTTTTCTTCTGTGTATTGTTCAGTGGACGTCCCCCCGGAAAGCATGACATTCCTTTCTGACTCAGTGAAACCACTTCCCTTATGTTGTGCAGTCAGATGGGCGTAAGCGACCGCAGATTAATTTAAATGATCCGCTTCGTTCATGGATTATTTGCAAGTATTCACAAGTGAAAACATTCACACAATACATTGATTCAGCTTATTGTTACACAGAGAGATGAGCAGTGAAATCACCTTTTCGCTCCATGCCCACAACCCAATGCCGAGGAACGCCACTCCAAGGAACTAAGAGACAGACGAGGAAGAAAGAGACAAGAGAACGGGGTTATTTTTGCTGTGACTGCAACACATAGTCATCGCACTGAAGAGAAACCACAGAGAGATTTTCCTGGCAGTGATCCATCAATTTAATATTCCTGGTGTCAATCTGCTCTGCGGTATCGGGAAACTCCCACATGAGAAAGCATCTTCTAACAGCCTGAAAGCTGCATGATTTAAGTTTCTCACATACTCGCATGACAACACTCCAAAACAACTGAGCGGACCTTGTGTTAGATATTTTGACTTTTGATAATTTGGATTTCTAAAATTAAAGACTGGTATTTATCAACAGAAGGTGAATGTCATGAACATTACAAGAATAAAAACCCACTAAACCCACTTGGCGAGACCATCTAAACAACTGCTAATGCCAATGAACGAATAATGATGCTCTTTAATGAACTTTTTAACAATTAGACCCACTTAAAGACTGGATCCTAGTTACAGGTTTTTTCCCTTACAAAACACAAAGCACTTTGCAAATGAGCTTGTCAGGGGATTTATTTTTTTGTGAAACCGTTGCAGAGGAAGAAAGCGGGAACAAGATGTTTGACTTTGCCAACTTCCTCTGATGACATGAATGGTGAAGGGATCACAGAGGTCACGGGCTGCAGGCTGACAGACGACCTTCCTCTTCATCAATCGGAGGTCTGAGATATATATTATGGGGCAATATAACTCTGTCAACGTGGTGTTTTAATACTTTAATAGTTCTTCTTTTAATGTTGCTGGGCCACAGAGGACATTTTGACAATATTGCAAATCTGCTGTTTGACAATAGTTTTTGATGCACATGACTTTTGCATTAAAATGTGAAGTTACAGGTATTTCATCTACTAGATTAGCCTAAAATTGATAGTCCCAACCAGTTAGTTCATCCATAAATAAAATATGTATTGTATCACAAACAATACATTCTGATATCATGAATAGAGCAGCCTTAGTCAATCATCAGCAAATTAACTTGCAATAATTCTGATAATTAATTAATCATCATTGCAGTCAAATTATAAAGCCAAAATGCAAATCATTTGCAGTTGTAAAGTTTATTAAAGCCTATAGAACTGGTGAAAAGGCTCCTCAAACTCCAAATAATTATATTTACTATAATCTAAGCAGTGCATTCTCATCAAATATTGGCCATCTTTAAATAATTAATCATGTTAGTTTTCTGTCAATCGAGGAAATAACTAGTCACCTAATCAGGTTTCAGGTAAGCCATTCGGTCATGCTTAATACTTCCATTAATATGGCATTTATATATACTTTTGTGTTATATATATTGTCGCATTATGTACATCATTTCCATTGTATCTTACATGGCCCTTTATATACATTGTATAATATATGTTTTCTGATTTGATTTTGATTATTAACATTACTAAAGCCAATTGTTTTCCCTTTAACAAGAAAGCATAACGCACCCACCCAGGTTCTGCTAACTGGAGGCCCAAAGTGGGACATCCAGAAGTCTTAACTGGGGTTACTGGTAGGTTTCAAAGCACAAGAGCAGGTCATTCTATCATGTGAAGGGCTAGTTTCATGGGCGGACTATAGTCTCAACTAAGTGTAAACGCATTCATCCTTCTAAAACTAGATAATGTGTTTGTTCCCCCCATGATTTCACTCAGATCAGGGATGAAGATATGGCTTGCTCTGCACAAACATCACTGACACCACGATAAAAAAAATAAAAAAAATGTCCTCAGATGATGTAGCCAAAGCAAGTGCTGGTGTCAGGAAAGCCCTCGCACGGATGCAGTCTGCACAAAACAACAAAGGCTGCGAGGTGACGCTCGTGCTCGGGCGCAGTGAGCTCATGGGGAAACGAGCCATGACTCCGAGGACAAGACAGAAAACGGCTCTGGCGGAAGCTGCCGTTAGGTTGTGGACAAAAACATGTAACGTCAGTGTGCATTAAGCCGAGGATGAACCAGGCCTGAAGTCCGAACACAACAAACAAGGGGACTTACCCAGAATATGATGTTGAATCCGAAGATGAAATACTTGATGCAGCAGCTGACTTCGTGAGCCTTGAAATGCTTTCCGGACATCATTTGGATGGATTTTGTATCTTAATGCCGCCCACAGTGGGAAAGGACTCACATCTATCCTCTTATGTTGACAGCCTGGCTGTGGAAACACCTTTCTTTTTTTTTAAGGCTCGACAAAACGCGTCGACAATTGTTTTAGCGTCTAATGATAAACATCCTCCCGGAGCTATTTCCGCAAACAGAAGGCGCAAGGTGACGCCGCAGAGGAGCGTCCGATGTGTCGGTATCGGTAACGATGTCCGTGTATTCCCCAAATAGGTTTTCTCAAGAGGTATAACGGTCAAATAAATCCACTGAAGTCAACCAGATTAAAGCCGATGGTCTTCTATCTGACCCATAATGTAGACGTTGCTGTTATTTGATTGACATCTGTGGGAGCCAATGAGAGCCTTTACTGGTCACAGGAGGCGGGACTTCCTTCAGAAGAGGCCGCCAGTGCCCTCGTGTGACCATGAATTAAAAAAGTATGGCATGATATTAATCACTTAAGTATAATTTATTCATCTATCCATCCATCGACTGATTCATTTGGCTCCTAATATTAATTACGAATTTAAAATTCAACTTTATGAGACCTGAGCTATTGAGCTATTGTGTACCCAACGTGTTCAACACAAACAAAAAAATTGGTCAGATATTATGTAATTAATATAAGCACACATATATAAAAAGTGAAATAATAATAATAAAACCATTAAGTCAGCCTATTGGTATGATTTGTTAATTGATCCTGCTTCACTTCACAATAGCAGGATTTATTGTTAGTTATGCTAGTCACATTGCTATTTTATTTTATTTATTTCATTATGTCACTTTTTTGTCTTTGTCTGTCAATCAATACTGAAAAGGGGACATTTTGAAATGAAAAAAACATCTGGATGAAAATATGATCTCCAATAATGAATTGTGAATATAATAAGACAATTATAAGCACAATTCATAACATTTTATTTATTAAGTTTATTCTATTTTATATCAATTTAAGTTAAATAAAATAGATTAAATTGTGAGATATCACGTGTTTAAAGTGACTTAATTTCTACTTTTTTACATTCTTACATGCAGTGTAAAACATCTGAAGATTTTGCTTCATAATGTATGAATAAAACTATATCTGTCATCTTCTGTAATGTATTTCTAAAAATATGCTTCACCATGCAGCATGAACCCAAGAATAGATTTAAAGCAGAACATTTTAATTATAAAGGAAAGAAGAAAGGTTGTTCTGCAGTTATCAGCTGAAAGGAATACAATAAAGTAGATGTAGAGAAAGGTTTCCCCCTGGTGGCAAAAAGTGTCGCCTTGGTCATGAGTCCCGGTCCAACGAACAGCTCAGTTCATGCAAGAGACATGAAGCTAAAAAATGTATAATAGGATGTGAGCAATATTTTTGATTCATACATTATATCAACATGATAATGTTTGTAAAATGTAAAATAAACAGCAACCATGTTTAATAATTGGTTTGGTTTATTGCATAAAATAAAATATACTAATGTTCTAGTCTATTACAAATATTTGTTTACAAAACAGGATAAATTATGAAAATAAATATTTCTGTGCGGTTTGTCTGTATTGTCAATGCAGGCAGAGAAAGACTGAGATTTATATACATGTTAGTCCATAAAAATGAGAACTCATTGTTATGAGATCATAATCATACCTCATGCCAAGACAAACATCACGATGCAGAGGGCAGCATTTCCCAGGCTGTCCTGTTCACACAAACTCCTTAATCTGAGGGTGACTCATACAAACAATCCACCATCGTGGATCAGATGTATGATTCAATAACATTTGCAGCAGAGTGAAAGTATGCGTGAGCACTAGAACAGCTTTGTTCACATTGTCAATACTGTCCCCAAAGTTTCTCTTGAAGATACAATAAAATAAAAAAAAAATACAAAGGTTGTAATCATGAAATATCAAAAAACATTCTCCCTTAAAATGTGGCTGCACATCACTTTGAAAAATATATATCTTTTGGGGGATTTAACAAAATACTTAAACAGCTCACTTTAACTTTCCAAATCATGATTCCTCATTTGACCCTACATGTGTGCACATGATATTTTAGCAGGTTGAGTTCTCAGAAGCCTCTGCAGGAGAACGGGAATAAAATAATATCAGTTAACACAGCTTGAGGCAGTTTCCAAGAACATTTAAAACAATGATTCGTAGTGAAAAGCTTTGGTGAAACTGTTTTTTTATGGTTAGTGTTTAGCTTTACAACACCCAACATTCTTTCCTTTTATATTCCACACACAGAATTTCTATTAATTTCTGTCAAAAGAAAACATTAGACCACGTAACACTAGGTTTAAGGTCAGACGTGATAACACCTCATCTGTCCCACAACTTCTTCAGCTATAACCTAAACCTCATTTCCTTTTGTTATCCAACACATTCATTACACTGCATTTCCCCTTTCAGAGCAAACAGCTTCAGATACACAAGATACACACAGTGTGCCTTCATTTGCTTTTGTAGTCCGTTATCCTGTTTGATAAGGCTTTTTGCACCGTTTTGATTACAGTCTAAAATAGTCTAACAAAGTCTAAAATACAAGCCTGTAATAAATAACCCTGAAGATAAGTTTTTTTTTAAAGTTGAGACTTTGGATGAAAATAAATCAGCTGTGAAAACGTCAACATTAAACGTTGTAGGGTGTAAGCAAAGTTTTGTGGACATACTTATCATTGCAGTGTGCATTAAGCCAAAGGCTATGAGAACCATTCTTCATTTTGTGCAAAATATATAATTATTTCGTTGATTAGTCAATCTTATTTTAATACATTTTGATTTCACATTCTTTTTTTTTTTTTACTTTGGGTTTTGGCCAATATCAATGTCAAAGGGTACCTATTCATTCAGTTATATACAAATGATATGCTTTTCCTCAGAAAATAACTGCATATCACATTGTTAGTTAATACTGTATATATACACAGAAGTACATTAAAACACATTTCTCATATACTATGTTAAAAAAAAAAAAAAAATCACAATGGCATGCTGGCAGCAAAACATAGTACACCCATAACAGAAAGAAGTTTGTGTTTCTGGCGTTTTAAGTAAAAATGACCGTCCACAAAGAGGGCAGGTCTAACAGCCTAAATCCATTACTCATTTAAAACACATACGGCTTTGTGTGAAACACTTCTGTAACATCTTATGAACCAGCTTGTTGATTCAAGGAGCATAGTATGATCTGCTAAGCAATATATGAAGCTTTAATGCATTATGCATCAATCACAGTTAATGGTTCCAGTGCTTTATTGTTTGTTTCTATCTGCTTTCATGATGGCCAGACTGCACCTATGAGATGCTATACTTGTCTTTATAAAGGCAATACAATGCTTTATAATGAGGTTCTTTAAGTTACTATAAAATGTACAAAATCTTCTATTTAAAGAAGCCAGAAATGCATAATACTAATACTTACATGATATCATATGTAAAGCCTGAGGTTATGTTTGGAACACTGTAAAGGTTTCTTGGCTTTGATACGGTGTGGTTTGAAAAGTGCCTCTTTTGGCGTCACGATAGACTAATTTGCAACACCTTTTGTTCTTTGACAGAGTTGCATAAACACTGCTGTGTAATGAAACCAGACAGGGATGGAAAAAATAACAGATAAATCCTCACCATTGGCCTAAATGTGCATCACCTACATCACCAAGTCACCAAGGAGCACAAGAGGCAGCAAAGCTGCCGTGTGGTTTGAATGCATCTTGGCGAGGAAGTGTTAAAGCATGACCAGCCGAGCTGCAGACTTGGGTCACCTTAAGTAACCTTGACAGCAGACTTCTTGTGGACACAGAGAAAGTAAATGTAGGGCACGCCGATGAAGGCCCATTTCTCGTTGGGCCAGAACATGATGACGGGTCCTCGCTCCGGAGCTTCAGTCGCAACGTCAAAGTAGGCGAAGCAAACGCAACCCAAGTAGGAAGCCAGACAAATGAGGATGTGCCTGTAAAAGCAAAGTTTGAATGAACCAAACTGCTTAAGAAAAGACTAAGTACATCAAAGTGTTGTCGCAAACTAATTTGAAGCAACATAGTCTCAATGTTGAGTAAGAGTTCTACTTGTTTTCAATTAAAATCACCTAGCCTCTGGCGATTTGCTTACATTTTATTTCTTGTTTCATTGTTCCAGATTCTTGCTGCACAGACGCTAATATCTTAACTTAATTAGTTAACTTATATGTTGAGTATATAATATATGCTAGATTGTATGACCTAAATAATAGACCAAACATACACTAACTTTGAGCTTACCATGCACAGTGTAAGTAGGGGAAGTTGACGGATGACCACATCTCACAGAATATCCTGTCGCTGATCCAGCAAAGCAGAGCCAGTGCCCACCAGATCCCTGAGACCAGACCCAACTTGAACACACGTGGGTTTTCACACCTGCAATGACCAAAGAGAGCACTGAGAAATGTATATAACTGTGAAAACACACAACAATATGTACTTAGTTTGGTGCATCCAATACTTTGTGTTTACAATCCGTCTATGCAGATACACAAAATAAAAATAAAAACACCAAATAGGAACTTTTTTTGTCATCTTTAATGAGCAAGTCAACTGTAGAAAAATGTAATTTAACCTAAAATGAATGCTTTTCCGACTTGCTTTAGCTTCTTTCTTTTTTAGATTCTTTTTTTTTTGGGCCACTTATTTTATGTAATTATTTATTTTTTTGACACCATTTGGCAGTGGCACAATATTGACATTTTGTCACCTTTTAATTTGATACAATGTGCAAAGAGCTGTCTGCTATAGCTGTCACTGAGACTGGACCAAAACATAGGTATTATTATTAGTTATGGGACAGAAAACCAAAACAGTGTGCAGAAAGAGAGAAAACACTTTGAGGGGCTATGGGCAACTGCAGACAACATGCAGAAACATAAACCATAGGATGTCCTCCATGTAGTGTCAGTTAATACATATGGGAGAAAGGATTTTTTTTTCAGTAAATAAAATGTAATTATTTATAAATCTAAAATTTCCTTTGGGATGGATGGGATACCATTTTTTCTCCATATTCTTTCAACCGTGAGGCTTCTTCATCTTACCAGAGGGCAATAATTCATACAGGATTCATACAGATTTTGTAATGATTTCACTGTCTGTGGTGTCCAATCTATCTAGCTGGGTGCTGTTATAGTTACAGCTGAGATGTCCATACCAGGATGTTACGTTGTAGGTTGGCACATTTATTTTTAGATAAGGAGATTATCTTCTCTTTCTTTTGGGGCGCTGATGGAACTGTGATCCAAGTATTCTGGTCTCTAAGCAAATATCTCCTTGTGGACAGACCACTGACCTACAGAGACGTACGCTAATCCAGAGTGCCACTGCCAAAACTATTCTAGTCTTGTCCTTCTCAGACACACCAGTTACACCCTCCTGCTGCTGCTGGCTGAGGCAAAACAAAGACAGAGGCAAGGAAGCCTGACTAAACAGTGTAGTTACTGTGACATAGTTCATCTCCTTCCCTTAAGATAGAGCGTTTGATGAGGTAATATCGCGTGACAAGCCTTAAATTTGTTCATGGAGAGACACATGTTGGGGTGACACAAAGACTTTCCAGAAAGCATTACAGCGCAATAAGATTTAAATAAAACAACAAGCAACTGAAAGATGTAAGTGCTAGTCTAAAGTTAAAAGGATTAGCCATCACGTCTCTACATCAATGGAAAGAGAAGTTGTGTGCCATTCAAAAGCTTGTTATTTAACTTTTTATCCTCCTATAAAGTTGTTATTTTGACTGCAAAAGCAAACAGTTGCTTCCAAGCTACAGTAGTACAAGAATCATAAAGTTGGTGAAGCATCTCGTACATTTTAGCAAACGTTAGAAAGATATATCTGTTCAAGCAACATCGTGAGCTCCGGTCTTAAGTCAGGCTGAAGCAGCACAACTTCGGGAATATATTGAATTGAGGAAGGGTGCGTTGGCGTCACGTCTACTCATCAGCCACAGGATGTACAAAAATAGATGGCCACTGATACAACTTCCCAAAGGGAAATAGGCCATTAAATTGTCATCAATATTCTATTTTACTGTGAAGGAGTTTGATCGATTATATTCACACGGGAGCTGAGCATCAGAGACCGTACTAAGCCAGGTCGCTGCTCAGTAACTGCCTAAACTTTTTTTAGACAAACTGTGGCTTTAAAACAAAAACTTTTATTGACACACTATAATTCGTTTTTTACTTTATATTGAGAAACTATGTGACTTAAAAAAAACTTGTTATTGACATAATAGAGTTAGTTTTTTAACTTTTTATTGACAAACTATGTGACTTTAAAAGAAAAATATTATTGACAAACTAAGATTTTTTTTTACAACTGCCATACGTAGGAAAACACCCCTTCCTGCTAACAAACACTGACAAAAACATCACCACACAGCTGGATACTGTGCCTATCAGCTTCAAACAGACGCGTGTAAGATAAGAAACATGACACGAAACCAGGACTTCTTCTTGGAGACGCGAGTGTGAGGTATAGTTATTTTGTATAAACAGTCTTTTTTTATTATTATTTGGTTGAACGTTGGGGTTATACCTTTTTCAACGTGCGTTTTTGTTGCGGGTTTTTTTTAACACTTGATTCATGAAAATATTATTCTTTCAATCAAACATAATAAATATCTGCTATAATACACACTATGGATCCACCTATTATCTTGGTGATGTGCGAACTAACTTCGCTCTCACAAGGCAAAACTATTCTTTTGTTTGTTTGTAATGTCCTTTAAGAATAACTCAACTATTATTGCACAACTATGACTGGTTACTATTATTGCTTAAATACTAGTATAATATTTGTAAAGGATATCCTATCTACTGTACAAGTTGTTCTTGTCCAACTGGAAGTGACTTGAATAGAGGGCAACAGTCATACTGTAAAACAAGCAAACAACTACAGAACTATCTGTCGTTTCTGAGGGCAAAAGTCCATCAGCGAGGGCCACAGGAATTCTCTCGCACTTAGAAAAACAAAGACAAGCGGCCTGAATAGATGACTCGCACTTGCAGTAATGTCAGGAACAACCAACAGGTTGAACAATGGATGACTTAAAGTTACAAGAGTGACGGTGGCGAGTAAGGGATGTAGGAAACGGAAACAAAAGAGCAACTCCACATTGCAGTGACGGAGAAAAGCAATACAAACACACATAAAAGGGCATGAGTGGCTTGTTTAGTGTTTTCAAGGACATTCTTTTGCATCATAATATCCTAACAACATGCCTTTAGACGATGTCAGATGTCACAAAAGGCCAAAGGGGACATGTTAGCAGACTACAGAAACTACATCTTGAGACCTTTGTACACTTAACTACTTTACATTACAGCACTGACTACTAGACAATTTTAAACCACTGACATGGTCAGTGATATCTGCTGCTGTGTTACTCCAAGTTCAAGCTTAGCCTGGTTAGATCAAGTGGAGATTCACGCCTCACTAAATTACAACAGATTGCAGTTTTATGTAGAGTTTAGTGAAGAAATATTTACACCTGATCTGCCGCGTTCAACCTGATGTAACCGAATGATGTTGCACCATCCTTGATTGAACATGGTTTGTATTGACTTTAACTTAGTTGGAGAAAATCATGTTTGTTTTTGTTACTTTGTACCTGTCTGACATAATAGTTGCCCTTTATTTAAAAGCTTCAAATAGGCTAAGACTTTAAGTGCCTCGTATTACTATTGACTCACACCATTGAAAAACAGGTGAAAAAGGTCATCCACACTGTCAACTTCAAAAACCTGAGGAACCAATTGTCAACAGATACTATGCAAACATAATACTGCATATCTTTCTGATTTATCCACGTTTAACTACAACACAAGTTGTATGTTGTCATTGAAACTTACAGAAATTATATATATATATATATATATATATATATATATATATATATATATATGTATGTATGCAAACATAACAGTAGACATACTGAGAATCCGGATGCCACAGTTACCCCATTATTCCTGCTGATGCCTAACGTTTTGTTGAATGTATCCTCAGTTTTTCAGTTCGGCATCATATAAAAATGTAGTTCTGGGTTCTTCACCCTGTTGTTTACCACACAGCAGCTTTTTTATTTTTGTTGTTTGCTAGCAGACAAAAGTGAAAAGGAGGCCCCTTCACGCAATACAAAGTCAATGGAGAGTGATACATTGTTTTCCCCTCCAGCAGGGGTATGACTCAATTGAGCTCCGTCTCTGTTAAATGTATCATCACTGTAATATGATTACAAAGTACAACCTTACGACCTCTGATAATATTGTCTACCTCCTCCTCATATAACCTTGCTCCTTCCCCACTGACAGAATGTTGCACACTATGTTCAGAAAACATCAGGCAAACAAGAGCATCTGCTGCACCAGAGGCACGTATCTAGTACGGCCATAGACTGTATTTAAGGACCGCACAAGTCCACTGAATTTGTCCGGTCAGCCTTCTCCATTAGAGCTGCACACTTTTGGAACACAATACCCAGCACTATCAGACAAGGCGCCACTCGTCTTTAAATATAAATCATGGCTGAACCATAACCAATCATGTGTCCATAAACCTCAAAGAAATAACCATAGATAATCCTGTCTGATTTATTGTCTGATGCAATGTTCATCTGGATCAGGGCTGCACGTTCACCTGCCCTCACGAAAAGAAAAGAAAAAAGTACTAACCTCTTAAGCTCAGTAATGAGGAGTACGGTGCAGGGGATGCCCAGAGTCATTAGGGACAATGAGTTGACGACAGGTTTCACGAAAGCCAGCCCGGTGGTGATCCCTGACAAGATGCCGATGACCACTTTGAACCTTGATCTAAATTTAATAAAGCAAAACAAGTAAAAACAACAAAAATAGCAGCAGCTTTGCACTCTATGAACAGCATTGGGAAATTTAGAGAGAAAGGTCTTCCCAGAAAGCACCATGGCACACTAACACTCAGGGAACAAGAATCACTCAGCTGGAAGGAGGACATTTTTAAGTGACAGCCTGAAGTGAATGAGCAGCCATGATGGCTCTGTGACAATGGAAAGAGAAGTAAAGACATGTGATGCAGCTTTTACTGGTGTCAGCTATCTCGGACCGGCCTATTATTAAACTGGAAGTCATAGCGGAGGGGACACATCACGTGACAGTGAGCTGCACTAACTATAGGTCTACCTAAAATATGAGATCAAAATGTTTGCCTTGTCTTAAAACTGATTTCATGTGATCACAAATTCTAATTGGAAACACCTGATCTCCTTTTTGGTCAAATATGTATGTAGCATAACGAATACCCCATCAGGCATCGTCATCTGTGTGTACACAAAGTTACACTAGCCAACATACCGATCCCTCCTGAACATCCTGGGTAGGTATCTCTTGGGAAACCACATGGCGATGGCACACATGAGCACCCATAAGATGGCCAGCTCGTCCAGCATCTGACCGAGAAAGCTGAGCGTGGCGTGAAAATATGTCGATCCAATACCTGAAAGAAGATGAACAAGGAAACACACAAATGTTTGTCAGAAGAGAGACGTCATCGAAAGATTAATGAGATTGTGTCTCTTAAACAGAATGTCTGATGTGATCACGGTTGGATCTCATTATGTCGAAAAGAAAGGAAAGTCATAGAGATGTATGAGTAATACTAAACAGTTTGTTTCAGGAGATAAAAACATTCTTTTGTATTTTGTGCAGCTGATATGTTCCCATCCATCAAAAAAATAATACAAAGTTGTAAATTTCACCTCTAAATGAGACTACTTTAAGTGACAGAGAATAATTACAGTGACATTAAATATTTCAGGCAGACAAGTGACACTTCAGGGACAGGAATGAATGCTGGAATAAACAAGTTAATTAGAAAAAGTGACTTGGTGTCAGTGTTAATGTACCTGGGAGTTTTAAAACTCTGGAAGGATGGATCAGTCAGTGCCCTTTTTTATCACGGCCCAACAGACCAAATATTATCAGAATAATCTGTTTTCATAAGAGGAGATTCCTACAGTTCAACGAACTTCTTATCCAAAAGGGGCCACTGCTATGTCAGAAGTTACTAATCATGAAAAGCTGTTGGTATACTCGTACAGAGAGCTGAAACATCTATTAGATTAATCGATTAATGATTTCAATAATCAAATGGAATGGTTGAAATAATTTTTCTTTTAAAAATGCTAAACATTATCTGGTTTCAGCTCCTCAAATGTAAATATGAGCTGGTTTCTGCTGTCTTCAATGATAGTAAACCAAATATGTTTTGGGTCAAAACGAGACATTTGAAGACATCACATTGGACTGCGTCAGGAAATTGTGATTGCCATTTTCCCTTTTTCTCCTGCCATTTTATAGACCAAACAATCAATCAAGAAATCAAATCAGCAGATTAACCAATAATGAAAATAATCAAACACAGTCATCCTAAAATACATGCATGACTCCTACCAAACACAGCTGAGGCCAAAACCAGAGAAAAGCAGCTGAACATTGTGTTCACACTAGAACCTATAGGGTTGTTTTTTTTGGGTCAAAGGTCGTCCCAACTACAGAGACAGTTGTTGAGAGACCAACCGATGTAACCTCCTTGTCTGCTCTGTAAGTTTTAACAGCCTCCAGATTCCTAACAGTGGATACAGTCAGAGCTACTCGGCCTCATATATACAGTCGGCATTGTGGTATGGAACAAGAAATGTATGAAGGAAAAAAGCAAACAGAATTTATTTTTTATCACTGGTTTGGAAAGCAGGTGTTGAACAGGGTTTGATAGGAGACACAGGACTACTCTGATACGAAAAAAAAATATTACTACAAAAGTTACACAAACTGAAAATATATGGCCAATAGTTCATGTCCAATTGTGCAAATCCTAATCAACTGCTCCTCAGTTATCAGCCAGTAAAGTCCCCTCTCAGGAACACTGGGATGTCTGTCAGGTTGTCTTTGCTGACAGTGGAACCAGAGTGTTTTCATAACAGCTGTAAGGGAAGTAGGCACTGTAATCTGTTTCGGACTGTGCAGTTATGTACATACAGTGGCACCATTTACAACTGAAATACTGTGTCAAATGAAAAATTGAGGCAGTAGGCTTATTCATCCGGCTAATGAATAAGCCTAGTCATAGTAAAGTGTTTATTTTAGAGGGTAAAAGGATTCAGAACAGCCTAAAGCAATAATGTGGACAGTGACAGAGGCCACGACTGAGAAACCTACACGGGAATAGTGTTGTTGTTGCCGTTTAACAATGTGGAACCCCTACATACAACTCATAGATGTTGTGCAATGTATAACTCATGTACTTTGTAAACCCTCACAATGTGTGTTAATTGTATGGCTGCAACTACAGATTAATTAATTATCCATCAATCTGCAGATAATTGAACATTCTTTTGGTTTATATTACTGGAAAATACCTTTAAAATGCCTTTCACAATATTCAGAACCCAATCAGACATATTTTAATTCCTTATTTCATCTGACTAACAAACCCCCAAATATTCTGTTCATCAAGCAGTTTATTATTAAAATATTTTTCATGATTGATCAATAAAAAAATACACCAAACAAATAAACCAACCAACCATTTGATCTATAAAATGTCAGAAAAATAATAAGAATGACCACTGTCCATTGTAACATCTTCAAAACTCTAAAACTCAAATATATTCCATTTACTATCACAGAAAACTGGAAAATTATCAAATATTCACAAAAGAGGATCTGGAACCATTGACTTTTTGCTTAAAAAACAACATATTGTGAATTGTCAAAATGTATCATTTTCTGTCAAATCAATTAATCGACTAATTGTTTCAGAAGCAGTGTATTTTCTCTTGTATGATAATTACAGACCCCCTCAAAATAAACAAATATTGATCAATCTAGATTGCTTTGGTGTGAGTTTGAGATATTGCTGTTAAACCTTGTTGTGCGGAAGTCTGGTCTTTCAACCATAGTTCCTAGTTGAAACTGCTCACAGCTAGGTCTGTGGATTACGTTGAGTGTCATTAAAGACATAGCTTTTGAGTTTTTCAATTGTTTTTGGCAAGTTTCTAGTTCCAATATACTCTACGGTGATACCTCCAAAACAAGGCAACTCAACCCAGAATGATCTAAATTGATAAATAGCACAGCAGGTACGAGGACACATATGTGTTTGGAATTTAGAGTTTATTAACTGTTACTTTAAGTATTACTTGCAGAAGATATAAATACAAAATGTGATGAATTACTTTCCCGGCCCTTTACAAAATGTATAGATAAAGGAATAGTTGTATGGTGTGTTAGCTGGGGGAAGTTAAAGTGTAATTAAGACGATGAAGGTCTCCCATAAAGAACAGACGTGAAAGGTTAAAAGGTCATCATCCCACAGTGTAGACAATAATGTCAGCCAGTCAACTTACCAACCACAACCAGCAGAATCCATATGAGGTAAATCCCACTGTTGAAATGTGTTGCATATTGGCGGAACAAGCACATTAATATGGGCGGCAAAACAAAAAACAAAATGTTGCTGATCTGAAATGATAAACAAAAAGGAAAGCTATGAGCAAACATAAATCAGTTGAACTGATCGTGTACCTCAATGACAACATGCTTGTCAAAAGTTGATCAGTGCGCGAGCCTCTTTAACAACCTTTAGCAAACTTGACAGCCAGTGAAAATGAGAAGAAAAAAAGAACATTTTAAACCTGATGCTAACAGTAAACAACGTGTTGCTGAAGCTGAAAAGCAGCCCAAACGTACGGCTACTTATAACTAACCTGGGAATAGTGTTAAAAGGAAGCAGTGCAATACAAAGAAAAACAAAAAAGGCTGTAGTCTAGCGTTAGTTAGCTGCGCCTGTAACTTACATAAAACTATATTATGCACACACACACACACACACATACACACAAAAAGCACATCGTTAGCTAACGTTCAAACCAACCGTGTTGTAAAATTCAGCGATGCTGGGGTAAATTAGGTAATTGCCTTCACACCAGTCCACGTCGGAGCTGCCAGCCTGCAACTGGTCCCAAAAAATCAGATTGACGTTACTCATGTCTGGACTAGTTCTGTCGGATGAAGAGTGAAGAGTAGACAACACTCAGCCGACAGTAAAAGACACAAAAAAGCACACTTGAAAGGAAATAGTCTCAAGAGCTGAGAGCTCGTTGTTCACCGATAGAGTTTAACGTTTTGAGAACTGACTCGACAACGTGGTAAACTACAGAAATCGTCGCTGAGCTGCATTTTTAAGCCGTTGTCCTTCTACAAAGCCCCCTGCTTGTCGTGACACTCTGCACTGTGCATTGACAGCTGCTCGGTCTGGAGCCAAAGAGTAGTCAAGCGCTGCAAGACCATTCACCCCTATCTGCTTCCTTCTTCGGTGACACGTGACCACAGCGGCATTGAGGCCGGAAGCAGTCAGATGGGCTTTACTTCGACATGTCACATTTTTTTGTCTGGTATTGTGGGCATGCTGACTCACTGGCACTGGCTGTCTGTATGCATGTGATGTGAATCAGAGTCATCATATGCTATGATCAATATTACTGCTGAAGTGCCAAACTAGTCTGTATTGTTAGGTGCTAAAAATCTAGGAACTTGGACACAGGTATTTAATTCAGGTGCTAAATGAACCATACTGCAATACTTAGGTCGACATGTAAAGCGATGTATCACTCAGGACATTATTTGACTGTTCTTTGGACTTAACTGGAACTGCTGCATTTTCTGTGATGAAACATTGACATCACATAATTAATAATTAAATACACTTAATTGTAATTATAGCCGTATAAAAAAATACTTGTTATGTATATTACCTGACTGATTTATTTAAAGGGGATTTACAAGGGAGTAAGAACATATTAGTATCAGCCGTTGCAGGCAAATGTCATCCTGACCTAAATACATTCTTGGTAAATTAAGATTTTGAAAATAGAACCACATTTTCTGACTTTTCAAAGATAATTCAATGCAAAAAAAAAAAAAAACTAAACTCTTTTTTGCAATGCCATCTTTGTCTTTGCGTTGTCACTCAGGTTCATGAATGTGTCTGTTTTTTCACGCGGTGAAATTAGAAACTGTATTCAGCAGCTGCTTTCAAGCCTTTTAAAGTAATGTATGATTTAAAGCATCAGAGATCTCAAAGAGTATTGCACTGAACTGAACATTTTTAAGATGATTTATCTATCATACGAAGGATTTTTCTCTGACTGGAGCATGGGATGGTAAGAATCTTTGAATCACATCTCCTTATTGACTCTCTGGCTTTCTCTGGCCAAGGCACGTGCAGTGCATTGTGTATCTTGCTTTGAGTTGTAGGAAACTACTTGTATGCGTATTAACCTTTTCCATCTCTTGTCTCCTATATTTAAAGTATAATTTACAAACGAAAAAAAAAACACAAACAAAAAAAACACACATAGGGCCTACGAGTTTTAAGCTAAACTGCCAATTATGTGTACACAAATCTTAGTATGTGGTTGCTTTTACATGAAACATACATTTTAAATAATCAAGATAAATAAATGAACAGATACTTACCTAAATGTTCTATTCAGATAATCAGTGTAATGCAGTTGTGTTGGTCGGCATTCATCTTTTGTTGCTGTTTAATAACCTTTCTATCGGGTTAATCTTAATAACCCGATAGAAAACTACATCGATTGAGTTCTCGCGAGAATATGTCATGCCTATGTGAGACCACGGAGAGGATATCCGGTCTCTTTTCCGTGGCGGACCGTTCTTGGGCCGGTTTAGCAAAATGAAGGTACGATGCTTTCCTAACTCTAAATGTCCGCGGAAAGCTATTTTCTTTGTAATACTGCTGTGTGGTTGATGCCGTGTTTCTGAACTTTATAGTGGACCAGTTTAATGTGTCCACCGCGGCTCTGACTCTTAGGATGACATTTGATTACAGTGAGAGCCCGGCGCTGACGAACCTGTGGCAACATGTCTGCATACTGAGCGATATGTGCAGCCGTTTCTTGTTCACTGCAATACAAAGTTTTTCAAACTTTTGTATGTTGCGGTAATTAACTCTTCCGTGTTACACGCGTTGTCCGTTTACAACGCTATCCGTTAAACCGGGTTGCGTTAACGTTAGCGTCGTCCAGAGTGCTAACGCTAGCTAGCCGACATTGATGCTAACGGGCCTCCGAGCCGCCGCGTCTCTTTACGAACTGAAGCTCAGATGCGCGGTCGAAAATGTGCCACCAGCAACTCCAGTTGTGGCTCATTTCTCCCTGCTTTAAGTTAATAGACTTCTATCGTTACCTGCTACACCTACCTGTATTAGGACTGTCGGTAACGTGTCACCGTGAGGACCCAGAGTACACGTAAACGACTACATTGCAACTTTTTTTTTCTCTCCAGCTGAACATCTCATTCCCCGCTACTGGCTGCCAGAAGCTCATTGAAGTTGACGATGAGCGCAAGCTGAGAACTTTCTATGAGAAGCGTATGGCCACGGAGGTGCCCGCTGACCCTCTGGGAGATGAGTGGAAGGTAAAGTCATTGTTTGACCCTGATCGTGATTTGTCTGTGCTCTGTATAACATGGCGCAGAAGTGCATGTGTTAGTTTAACTTGTTGAAAAGATCTATAGGTTTATTAAACCGGATGTGGCACACCAGTAGACCCTTTCTGACTGATCCATAGTTATTAAGGGGGGACAGCGTGTTGCTAGAGTAAATTGAGCTCCCTACCAGATACGACCAGGTCCAGGATCAGTAGATGGTTGAACGGTATTGCTCTCATTGTGTACACAAGTATCAGAAAAATCACAAAACTGCAGCTTTCATAACTGTATATCCATGGCTGATTGAAATGGCGTCACTGGCTCAATTCCCTTGCATTCTCAAAGCAACGGCTAGTTAACTCTTAAGTTTTAAGTCTTGATGTGGGCATGTTTGGAAAAGTTTACAGGCTATGAGGAACAGTAAATAAATGGCTGCAGCCCTACAATGTGCTGAAGCAGTTGAAGAACTCCTTCAGCACCTCTCAGAAGTCTGCAACCTGTTATACCTTTTAACTAACAGTTGCCCTTATAGCCTATTTTGACCACTTGACTGTCAAAGGGCATTTGACTATCCAACTTCACCCAGAAATGTGTCTGTTGTAAAAATGATTAAGTCTGTGGTCTTAATTCTTAGACGTTTCCTATTAGTTGAGTTACCCTAAATGGAAGAGTGGAAACGTAACTTGTTTTTCCTCTACAGGGTTATGTGGTGCGCATCAGCGGAGGCAACGACAGGCAGGGCTTCCCCATGAAACAGGGTGTGCTGACCCACGGCCGTGTGCGCCTGCTGCTCAGCAAGGGCCACTCCTGCTACCGTCCCCGCAGGACTGGTGAACGCAAGCGCAAGTCTGTCCGTGGTTGCATCGTTGACGCCAATCTCAGCGTTCTCAACTTGGTCATTGTCAAGAAGGGTAATTTTATGGAAGTTATACATTTGATACAGCAAACTAAGCACAGGCTTATTTTGAAATGTATGTGTATCTCACTTGTAAATTGTGTATATGGCACACCAGTAGACCCTTTTTGATTAGTCTATAGTCATTAAGGGGGGACAGCGTGTTGCCAGAGTAACTGGAGCTTCTTACCGAATACGACCGGTCCAGCATCCGTGGATGGTTGAACTGTATTGCTCTCTCATTGCGTCATGTACACGAAAGTCTGAATGACATAAGCGAATACACTTTAATTTTAAATTTAAAAGAACACTAGAGTCAGAAAGACACAAGCTGATGCTCTGTTCTATTTTTCGAAGACTAAATGGAGCAGTGTGTTGGTCTTTGATATTGTTGCAGTTTTCTGATGAACAGTGAGCGTTGCACTGACGAGAAACTGTCCACAAAGTCCCAATAGTGATAATTTTTGTTCTTTTGGCTGTTGCCTCTTAACTCTGGGGGACAAAACACTACCTTTTTTGCATATTCTTTTGCTTTTAGTGATTGTTGAAAAAACTCATGCAAGCACTTAAGATGTAGGAAGTGCAACTTTACTTTAATCAAGTTGATCGTTTGACTCATCTTCTCCTGATCTGGTTAATCTCAGGCGAGAAGGATATTCCCGGTCTGACCGACAGCACCGTCCCTCGCCGTCTTGGTCCCAAGAGAGCTAGCAAGATCCGCAAGCTCTTCAACCTGGCTAAGGAGGATGATGTGAGGCAGTACGTTGTGAGGAGACCCCTGACTAAAGAAGGTAAGACGAGAGCTGGTTTCCCTCTGTCGGTTTTCACTTGAGTCGACAAGTGCTGTTGACACAAAATTGAGCTTGTTGTAATGTGTAAGGATGACTAAAATGTTCTTTTGAAATGCTACCACTATGAAAGCACTGTGGGAATGTTAAACATAACTTAAGGGTAACATTGCAGGTCTTTCTTTGTATTGAAGGTATTGAAATACGATTAACTTGAGAATCCTCGACATCAGTGGTGGGATAATGCTGTCAGTTAAAATTGCCAATTGTATATTCTAAGACAATAATTTTGTCAATGTATTCTCATCTGTTTTATATATAGAGATGGATGGATGGCAACAAATCATACGGTGGAAACTAGTATTTCGGCCCCTGTTTCAGAATTATTGCGCCATAAAAGCTGGCCAAAAGGAACTAGTTAGTTGTTTGCACCTCACCTGCATCTATAAAACCACTTGGCTATTGGCCAGTTCAGATTCGCACAACCACAAGTTCTTACCGTTATCAATATTAAATTAGTATTTTTATTTTGGTAGGCAAGAAGCCCAGAACTAAGGCTCCCAGGATCCAGAGACTGGTGACTCCCCGTGTGCTGCAGCACAAGCGCCGCCGCATCTCCCTCAAGAGACAGCGTACCACGAAGAACAAGGAGGAGGCTTCTGAGTACGCCAAGCTGCTGGCCAAGAGGATGAAGGTAATGTTTTATCCTAGTTTTTCCTTGTATCTTAATTTTCTGTTCTGCTTTCATTACTATTATGGTGGGATCAGAACTTCTGAAATTTGGGATGTTTTGATGATTTTGTTATGGTTTAAACCTCAAATAAAAATGTATCGGTACAATGCACACAACATTTCTGTAACTGCCAGTGTTTTCCAGCTGGCTAATTTTCAACTGCAGTGCAACGCCGTTTTTAAAAGATGTTTTGCAACCAGGGAGGCGATGCTTAAAATGTACAGACTGACAAGATGCCATAATCAAGAGTGAAAAGCAACAATAACCTGATGTGGCACACCAGTAGACCCTTTCTGACTGATCCATAGTTATTAAGGGGGGACAGCGTGTTGCTAGAGTAAATTGAGCTCCCTACCAGATACGACCAGGTCCAGGATCAGTAGATGGTTGAACGGTATTGCTCTCATTGTGTACACGAGTATCAGAAAAATACTGCAGCTTTCATAACCGTATCCATGGCTGATTGAAATGGCGTCACTAGCTCAGTTCCCTTGCATTCTCAAAGCAACGACGAGTTAACTCTTAAGTTTAAGTCTTGCTGTGAGAGTGAAAGTAGTTGCTTAAAGGATCGCCTTCAGCATAAACCTCTTTATTATTCAGTAGCCTCTGGCATTAGATTGTGTATCGATACAACACTGGGGAATAAGTAGAATTGTTCAATGTTGAGGAAGCCTGTTCAACTTTACTGTGCTATTAACTTGTTTGCATATCGCTGCTTTTTGGTTGTTTTAAATATGTTCCTTATGTTCCTGCAAACAGGAGGCCAAGGAGAAGAAGCAGGAGCAAATCGCAAAGAGGCGCCGCCTTTCTTCTCTGAGAGCATCCACATCCAAGTCAGAGTCCAGTCAAAAGTGAAATCTCAAATAAAGTCATGTTTTGCTGAAAGATTATGCTGTGTAATGTCATCTTTCAATAGCCTGAGACCATAAGAAATGTTCAGTTTATTTTGTACAGCCCAAAATTACAAATTTGCCTCGGAGGGCTTTATACGTACAACATCCCTGTCCCGGGACCTCACATCGGATCAAAAAAATAGAAAAACCCTTTCACAGGGATAAAAATAAACCTTCGGAAGAGCAGCAGGCGGATCCCTCCCCGGATGGACAGAAGCAATAGATGTCGTGTAAATTACTATGGGACAATGTCTATGGTTTGCCAGTTAAGTTATGGAAGACTAATTATAGTAAGTACTTAATATAGCTTTGGGTTGCTATTCCATTAGCCCAAAAAAACAAAAGTATTGAAGTAACTAGTCACAGGACGTGCAATTTTAAGTAGGCCAATGTTTTGCCTGAAATATTTTCATGCACTGCCTTCAAGGTGTGGGATAAATCACTAAATAAAACAAAGTACATTAATACAACTCACCATTACGCTAAATGATATCTTATGCAGAGCTGGCTCGTCAGTCCCCTGTAGCGATAAACCTGTATTTTAAGGACTCCTGATGGTCTTTTAAAATGCAGCTTTTATTAAGTCCTAGGCTTGCTCGTCTCCATTTGGCCTTTTCCCCTTTCCATTTTTTTTACTAATTTCTACCACAACGTGACAGACAGGGTCTTGACATGTCAAGAGGCAGACTGATGTATCCAGTCATTTTTCAAAAATCTTTCATACTCCCAATATTTCAAATAGATAAACATAGCCTTAAGGAATGGCGTGTTGCCAATCGGGTGTACACGCATTCCGTTCTGGCTGCTTATTTAGTGTGCATTTGTCTTTAGTGTTTTGTGGCTCCAGTGTTTTGTGCTTATACTGTAGACAAATTGTCAGTTATGGTCTTAATAAATCTTAGTTGCGTTATTGGCAATTTTGTAATTTCAGGCTGCCATCAAAATCTGGCCAAGGACAGCAGATAAAATATCCACTCTGGCTCACTTTTACTGTAGATTAGTGTGCATAGTCCCTGCTAAATAAAACCATTTTCCCCATTCTGTGCAACCTAGTACAAAAGGACCCACCAACCAGTGGTTGGGGAACATAGGCTCTGCATCTGGAAATTAATTTGGTCTAATCATTCAAGACCTCAGTTAACAGTCTTGTTTTAAACTATGATAAACTGCCAATGCTACAAGTTCTGCATTTTGTATTTTGTCTGCCCCAACAGCTACCAGACAAAGGGCGAGGACACAAGATTATTCAATGTTCAACTTTAATAATGGATTGCACCTCTCTGGGAGCAACAAGCTTCAGCACGCATACAATAATAAGTCAACGAACACATCCTTTGACATCACAGCCGTTGTCAAATGCAGGCATCTTGGTCAGGCGCCTTACTCGGCAGAAAGGCTTGGCTTGCGGGTGAACCTGGACCACGGCCTTTTGACTTGCGCAGGACGCCGCAGCATTGAGAGAACTTCTATCCTGATAAGATCCGTGGTGTTTGGGTGCAGGGCAGCTTAAGCTGTACATTTGGGAGATGAAGAACGACGCAGACACAAGCTGATGCTGCAGATACTGAGGCAGCGCCGGGATGCTCCAGGTTAAGGTCAGCCAGCTGGTTTCCTGAACCACACCGATAGACCTGGACAAATTCTCCATGACCTGATGAGAAAAAGGACTAACGGTACTTTAACAAGGTTTACAGAGATGCCTTTTTCAATGAAGACGTTTTACTTGTTACAGAAAAGCACAGCCATCAACATTTAAATTAATAACACCCAAATGGCATTTAGCTTCTTTGATGTCAGGGTCCTGTATCGTGCCAGCTGATTAATTAATTAAAAATAAAAGCAGCTGAATTGAGTTGAAGGACTGAAAAAAAGTTGAATTGCCTTTAGAAAAAGAAAAAATGTATACAGCCTAATGTCATAAATATTAAATGTTACATAGATTCATAAAAACTGCACCACAAACACATTTTGACTGCAAAGAAAACCCGCTCATAGTTGCGCTATAACTAGTGTAAATTATTCCTTTTAAAAAGGAATAGTTCGGCATTCATTTGGTTCTTTTTTTTGCAGAGATAAGATCACATCGCTTTACTTCAATAAACTGACCCAAAAGTCAAGTATCTTCTGCACAGAATTCATCGCAAAACCAAAATGTATTTGTTCTACTCTTTGCTCAGATATTCTGATAGTTTACAGCCTTTACGCTAACCGGCTAGCTTCATATTTAATAAACAGATATTCAAAAAAGGATTAATCCTCTCATACAACTCTTGGCAAGAAAGCAAATAAGCATATTTCTCAGATTGTCAAACCATTCCTTTTGCACGGTACTCACAGCACACCTGAACAGGTTGCATCTTGGAGCCGACCATGCGGTACGTCCTCCAACACAGCTTGGCGGCGAGTGAAACCAGTCGCACAGGGGATCTCCTCACGAATGTGGCCGCCTCAAAACCCTCCACCAAATGTGCTTCTTCCTCTAGAAAGTCAGCAAGAAGATAAAATAAGGGTACATTTCGAAGGAGACTTCAAAGCGGTTTCACGCAACTCTGCATGACACCATGATGCACCTTTATCTTCCTCGGTGGCAGGAAGCATTCGGTCCATCAGGGCCTCGGACGTGACCAGAGCAGAGTCGAGTCCCACACTGGCCACACTGATGGCTCTCTCCACGAGTGACTGGCGCACCTGGCCATCAGCCTGCTGCCCGCTGCCCGTCACCCATGCGACTGTGTGCTCTACACAGCCCATCGTACCGTACGCCGTAATGCTCACCACATCCTGGATTTCATGTATCTTGTTCCTGGCAGAGGCAACAATCTGGGTGAAACAGTCAAAACAAGGGGAGACCATTTTAGTTTATTGTGCCTTTTTGAAGAGTACGCCTGTGTTTCATTAAGATTTGAAAAAGGGAAAGAACCAGTTACCTGCTCTGTTGGTGTGTTAATTACTGGGAATGCAGTCTCCAGCCAGTCAAGACTTCTACATGCAACGCCATTTGCAATGGAAACTGTGGAAATATTCTAGACAGTCACTTGCTCAAATATCATCTGCATCATCTTTTTCCTCCACACAGCAACCTAAACATGTATTATCTATTGCATGATTTAAGTAAAATATATATATGCCTAGAAAAAGTCCTCGTTGGTGTAGACATTCCTGGCAAATAAACGGTTTCTGATATATATTATTATGTACACTTATGCTGTTAATATATGAAACTGATGTTTCTAGCTGTGTGACCATACGATAAGTAAATGATCACTTGTTAGGCATTTTGTAATTTATTTCCAGAAAGCTTGCCCCTCAATACACTCTTTATGTAGACCTGAAACATTGAGTCAATTAACAAAAAGTGATCAACAATTGAGATGATCAAGTACTTGTTTATGGAAAGTATTTTTTGGTTCAAACTCCTCAAATGTGCGACTTTGCTGTGCTTTTATAGGATGCTATAGAGCAGCCTCTACTCACTCTGAGGTTCCAGTTTAACGATGACAGGTGAGATTACAGCGGCCACGCTGCTCTCCAGCACGTCACACACAGACCTCAGGTTGGGGTGGCTGCATTTAATGTCGATGTACAAGACCGACAACTTGGTGCACGCCGAGCGGACCATGGGCAGCTTGGCCAGTCTGGCAGCCGCAGTCTGCACCTTCTGCAAGAAAAGAAGAAAAAAAAAAACAGCACACACAAAAAGTCCATATGCAGTCCTCAGGGATTTAGAGTGACGTGAATTGACACAGTAATTATCAAAATGGAAGCCCTCACTCCCATTAAGATGGGGGACCTTTAATTTAAACATAATAACCTATTTGGTTGTATTGTAAGAAACTATTCAATATCAAATTCCTAAGATATATGTATACTTGGTACAAAAACGAGAAATACATATATTATATGGATAAGGTGTTGATGCCGCATGAATACAGGGGTTAATCGTTCTTGATTGGACTCACCTGGTTGTTGTTACGCGGCATTTTTCGTACACTTTGATGGGAGGAAAAGGAAATTGAAAAGGAGTTGAAAAGTGAACTTCTTTGTAGACTTAATTGTGTTGTAATGGATTACAACACTCACCCTACAAAGTGCTGCTTCATCGGAGAAAACTGTCACTCACCTGGTTGCGGAGTGAAATAGCGCTCACCTTCTAAACTCTGAAGTTCTTTGGCAGTTCTCGCGATATGTCAACGCAGCAGCTGTGACGAGACGATAAAACGCTCATATTTTAGTTTGCATCAGAGCGCTTTATTTTATGTCTGTCTTCTGTGGTTCGGCAGGCTACTCAGCTAATATATATATATTTTATTCTAATATAATCTTCATCATCACAGTTACGTTCAAAGGGCTTTGAGTCGATATCTATTAGTATATTATTATCTTTAGACGAATTTCACATTCATGTATATTTTAGCTGCACCAGTTTTGCAATGACTAAGATACCATTGTGCAAGTGGTTATAGGAAAATATTTACTTACTTTATTTACCAAATCAAACCATTTTTTCTTGGAAAGACCACGACAATAAAACATAGTTATTTACAACATATTGGACACCTTTGCCACATCGTACTTAAGGGACAGTAGTCGTTGTTGTGCGCAGTAACAGAATATCTACGCTGTGAGTAGGATTTGAAGCTACGCGGGGAACCCCATTAGATTTCGAGTCCTACGCCTTAACCACTCGGCCATCACAGCTGTCAATAGTTTACAGATAGTGAGAAAAACTCTCAGCTGAATGAAAGATGGTGCTCTCAAGTCCCACAAACCGACGTCATTTTAAGAGTCTTTTTAATCCTGAAGGAACAAATCAAACACCACCTGAACCTTGGAGCACACAGGTGAGCCTGCCGTTTTGTTCCACGCCTTTATGAAGTGATCCTCGAAGGATGATGATTCTGAGGCCGAGAACATAAAACAATCTGGAGGCCTAAATGGAACACAAGGGGTCAAATTAAATCCTCCTGCCTGTCTGCGAACAGAGCCTTGAACATAGATGCAGACAGTGTGTCCACGAGTTTTATCTGACACTACACCAGGAAGGCTAAATCCTGTATGTTTCAATAACCAAGAGGCTTTTGAATAATAAAGCTGCAAGTAACTAAAGGCATTATGTCTACAGCCACATAAGGAAACAACGTGGCCTTCTCCAGCCCTAACTATTGTGTTAATTATCGTTATTTGTATTTATTCTGTTTAAATGTGGGCAATTATCTACCATGTCAATTATATACAGAATAGTATATCAGCGTAGGCTAACTGTTAATGGCCTCATATGTATAAGCTATTTTGTCACGCTGGTTTGAAAACAAGGTTGTGCTTTTTTCTGATGGTCTGACGCCACAGCATGGGACATATCTCTTGAATTACCGAGGCTCCTGTTTACCAACAGGTTTATTTGCCAGTAGGACTGCAAGTAAAGGCACGCAGATTAAATTATCACTCGGCACTGAAGTGGCAAAACATCGTAGCTGATTAACACGCACAGCCCACTACACCCACAGTGTTTAATTACAGGAAGACAGTGGTAATCAACCATGTGTGCAGGGATCGAGTCCAATAAGGCACAGACGTACCCGGCTCTGTATTTGCATACTGATGAGCATCGAGGTGATTTCCCTGTTTAGAGGACGTTATTAATAAGAGCGAAGGTTATTGCGCAATGGTTCCTAAAGGCGAGCACGCGCTGGGCCACCGGGCTCTGTCCGTGGTGCTGGTGCTGCTGTTGTCGTAGCTGGCTGCCGCATCTCTCAACGCGGATGCGTCTGCTGCAACGTGCCCACAACATATTTCTTCTGTGTCGACATGCGTCAGGGTGGGAGGGGGGTGTATACCGCCAAGATGTTGTGTGGCAGCGGCAGTCACAAGGTGTGGGACTGCTGCCAGCCGCACATTATATACGAGACACACGAGAAGCACGTGTAGTGGGTGGTCCTCAGCGCACCGCCTTCACGTGGCTCTATAGCGAGCGTCGAGCCCACCCGTCAGTCCAGTGTGGCAGCAGGAGACAACATCAGCATGGCTACGGAGATGGAGCCCTCGGAGTAAGTGCCATTCCCTTTTTTTAATTTAAATTTGGTAAGTAAGTTTTCAGTGATAGTTTTGTGCTGACAACGGATAAGTAATTATTCGACCACCTGTGTTAGAATACAAAGAGACACCATCAGTGTATCTTGACTGTAGAGGGGCGTGTGGGTTTTATTATGGATGTGAATTAGGCATGAAGCTGGAAGGTTGTGTCACTGGTGATCATTTGGAGAATTTTGCTTCGATGTTCGCGTCTTTCGAAAAGTTCCCTCTTTCAATAACGTGCGACATCATTTCTAGGTGTATGCCATGTGCGCCTAATTGCTCTCAAGAAATAAGCAATACTATCTTTACATTCTTCTTTATCTATGACGCTGCTATTATTTACTGTCTGCGTCGGTTGTGGAACCTCCAATCACGGCAACGCTGTATTTAATAATACACTATTTGTTGTTGTGGTGCCACTACATGTGGCTAGTGTCGCATGTGAGACTGCTCAAATGGTGGCTTTAAGCCATTTAATCTGTTGTTCTCGCTGATCTTGCCAGAGAGGCGGGTCGGGGCTGTTTAGCAGTCACTATACATAGTGTCCGTTTCATCCACATGTGCCTTTTGATCTGATTGGCTCTCCACCCCTGGCGAGGATGTGGGTGTGCTTTTTTATTGGTTAATCTGTCTGTGGGGAAAAGTGGGGATGGAGCATTGGTGGCAAATTAAAACTCATCTTGTGGTGGGTTTTGACATGTGGGGAGGAGGTAAATTGGGAGCATTAAAACTGGCATAGAGGCCGTGGTGGCTGCAGCGTGGTGCTGATGGAGTGTCAACAGAGGGGAAATGAGAAGCAACAGAGTTGTGGAAATGATCAGCAGATGGCTCCAAAGTAGGGAAAACAAACAAACACATGAAGCAGGTGCTGCGGGCTGGCACATGATCTTTTATTTTGAAAGTTGTGCCAGACAATCTCCACATGTGTTTCAGTGTTTAGTTGATCACCAGTATCCTTTGTGTGTCAGGAGTGATAAACACTGAGCTCAAGATTAGCCCGAGTAGGAGCATCACACACCAACAGAATCACTTCAACAAAACAGTGTTATACTGGTGCTGTTCATACTCAAACAGCAACTTGTAAATTAACTAAAATGCTTGTATGACTTTCCTTCAACATTTCAAATGTCACTCAGTTTACAGTAGTAGGATCATCAGTCAAGGTGGGGTTTTAAAATTAGTCTTTCTTGTCTAGTGTGATCCGCCTCATCATGCAGTACCTCAAGGAGAACAACCTCTACCGAACACTGACCACCTTACAGGAGGAAACAACCGTCTCGCTCAACACAGTGGAAAGCATCGACAGCTTCATCGCAGATATAAAGAGCGGCCACTGGGACTCCGTCCTGCTGGCTATCGAGTCCCTCAAGTTGCCCGACAACACACTTATTGACCTTTATGAGCAGGTGAGGTTTGGCATCGATCAGATAATACTTTTCCCTGCTTGGTTATTTAATAAGCAGAATCTGATGAACACCGATCTCTGTATCAGGTTGTAATGGAGCTCATTGAAATGAGGGAGGTGGGAGCCGCTCGCTCACTCCTCAGGCAAACTGACCCGATGATCATGCTGAAGCAGACGCAGCCAGAGAGGTACATCCATTTGGATAACCTGCTAACATGCTCCTACTTTGACCCTTGTGAGGTAAGACAATAAAGTGTTCTTCTTTTTTGAAGAGCTGTTTTCCCAAGTTCTTCATTAAATAACTTCCTTTCTGTCTCACTGCAGGCGTACCTGAAAGGCAGCAGCAAGGAGAAGCGGCGCAGGGCGATAGCTGAGGCGTTGGTGAGGGAGGTCAGCGTGGTGCCACCTTCCCGCCTCATGGGGCTCCTGGAACAAGTCGGCGTGAGTATATGGATCAATAGCACTCTACGTACTCACTCTCTAATTATATATCAAGGGAAGCTATAAGGTTGCAAGATGGCGCCGTGCCAGCGGCTGCCTGTCGCAGTAGCTTTATGAAGGTGCTGGAGAGGCTGGTCTTGGCTCACCTCCGACCGCAGGTGAAATCTTCGCTGGACCCTCTACAATTTGCTTACCAGCCTCATGTGGGTGTGGACGACGCCATCATCTACCTGCTGCAACGAGCTCAGGCGCACCTGGATGGTACCGGTGTCACTGTGAGAGTCACTTTCTTTGACTTCTCCAGTGCATTTAACACCATCCAACCACTGCTACTGGGTGAGAAGCTGCGGGTGGTGGGGTTAGACTCGTCCACCATCTCCTGGATCACTGACTACCTCACAGGCAGACCACAGTTTGTCAGAATGGGCCGTGTGCTGTCTGGGACGGTGGTCAGTGATGTTGGAGCCCCACAGGGAACTGTTCTGTCTCCCTTCCTGTTCACCCTGTACACCACTGACTTCCAGTACAACACAGAGTCATGCCATCTGCAGAAGTTCTCTGATGACTGTGCAGTGGTCGGGTGTATTAGGGATGGACGGGAGGAGGAGTACAGGGCAGTGGTGAGTGACTTTGTGGAGTGGGCCGGTGAGAATCACCTGCTTCTGAACGTGGCCAAGACCAGAGAGATGGTGGTGGACTTCAGGAGGAAGACAACAGCTCCGAGTCCTCTGAGTGTTCTGGGAGAGGACGTGGACATAGTGGAGGAGTACAGGTACCTGGGTGTTGCCATCGACAGCCGGCTGAACTGGAAGGCCAACGTCAACGCTGTGTACAAGAAGGGGATGAGTCAACTCTTTTTCCTGAGGAAGCTTCGATCCTTCAATGTGTGCAGCAAGATGCTGGAGATGTTCTACCAGTCGGTTGTGGCCAGCGCCCTGCACTTCGCTATTGTCTGCTGGGGGAGCAGCATTGGAGCCGGTGACACCAACAGACTTAACAAGCTAGTTAAGAAGGCCGGCTCCATCATCGGCTGCAAGCAGGAGTTTCTGGAGCAGGTGGCGGAGAGGAGGACGCTGAAGAAACTTTTGTCCATATTGGACAACCTGGACCACCCTCTCTACCACCTGCTGCAGGGCCAGAGGAGCACTTTCTCTAACAGATTCCTCACGCTCTACTGCAATAAGGACCGTTACAGGAGAACATTCCTGCCGACAGCTATACGGCTTTACAACAAGTCACCGCTTGCTAGTTCCTCCGTGAATTAGTTCATCACTGTACCATGTATACTTTGCATTTTGCACTTTGCACATCTGTTTATCTAATTTACGTATTTACTTAATTAATGAATACACTCTTCAGCTGTAAATATAAATATATTTCATTCCAGTTAGTTGTATTCTATTCTATTTTATTGTATTGTGTATATTTATATATATATATGTGTTTTTATATATATATATATATATATATACATATATATTACTTTATTTTAATTTGTATATATCTCTCATCCCTGTTGCTTCTTTATATGTTTTATCTTTTATCTTTATCTTGTGTGTTTGTATTTCAAGTGGTAAGGCGCTACTGATGACGACAAGAAAATTTCCCCTTGGGGATTAATAAAGTATATATTCATTAATTCATTCATTCAATATCCATCGCACTCATTGATTGTGAAGCAAAGATCCCAAACTGTCGCCCTTAATTCTCCCCTCATTGTATGGTCCCACCTTGATTAGAGGTTCTTAAAGACCCTGGAACATATTTAGTCAAACATCTTTTGTGCAGCTGAGGGTCCACTATGCATTCTATGTCCTCGGTTTTATATGGTCACCGGCACTGTAACAGTAATATTTCAACAGTAATATTGTGACAAACCTTGCAGTGTTTCCAAAACGTCCTTAATAAATACATGCCACAGTATTAACACAGAGAGAGTGGGACAGGATCCAATATTGTTTATGCAGGTGCCAGTAGAATATTTGACAGCTTTGTCAGATCCGATAATGCAAAAAGTATCTACAATTTATAGTGTTTTGGCTATATACAAGGCATTATTGTACTACATTTTATAGCTGCCATTTGAAATGCAACCACAGCTCCCAATTCAATTTGTTTTAATAACATCAAGAAGTGAGTAAAGTGTATTTCAGAAGGATTTTTGACTCTTTATTTTGGAATCTGGGATCATTCACTATTTGCTTTTACATTTTTCAAACTGTACGTAGTTACTTTATCTCCGTCATGCATTGCATTGTGGGACTCATTAAATAAACAATCAAATGTAATATTCGAACATTTCTGAATGTTCTTCGTTTTGCTGGGATGTTGACGTTGACAGAAAAAGGCCATACATACTTACAGTGTTTTTTTTGTGACTGTTCCACAGTCTATGAGAATACAACCGTATCCTGATCATCTCTCCCCCGACACGACCATCGACACATCAAGCAATGGGCACAGACAAACGGAGAAGGAGAGCTTTCCAACGCAGCTGTACCGCCACATCAAGGTAGACCACCACCTGTTCATTCTATCCTACATGTACTATACTGCATGCTATACTCTTTATAACTATATACCAGTATCTAGGACATTTAAAGTCTGCTTAGTAGTTGTGAGAGTTTACAAATTACATTTTGTAGTGAATTTTCTCTTTTTATTGATGTTGATGTGTAAAGTTGACTAACAAAACACACACACACACACACACACACACACACACACACACACACACACACACACACATACACACTAATTGCTTTACACACCTGAAGGCACTTGTCTCAGTGCCATCATTTTCATCCAGATGGAGCTTAATTTGCTCGACCTTGCCTTCGTGTCCTTGTGTGGGAGCGGTCAGCTTGCACATCTTCAGACGGCAGCATGGAGTAAAGCTTCAGGCCTCCCTGAAGCTGCCGGAAATTAGTTTGTGTTTTATATCTCAGAGTGTCTGGATCACAGCCAGCAAACCAAAAAGGTGACCTTATTATCTGTGTGTCGTTTCATCCTGCAGTTTGGGCGGCGGTCACATGTGGAGTGTGCCGGCTTCTCTTCTGATGGCAAATACTTAATCACTGGATCGGTGGATGGATTCATTGAAGTCTGGAACTTTAACACTGGAAAAATTAGTAAGGTAAGCCATGTTTCATATCATGACACTTACATATATTTTGTTCATTATATTTCACTACTCTTTTTAGATAGTTTTGGAAACTAATATCTGTTAATGCATTGTAACTAGATATTGACTATAGTGTTTTGTAGCGTGTGGTCTTAAGACTTAGTCTGTTTATGTGGAATGCATTTGTTCAATGTTGCCCTTTTGGACAAAAATATATTAAACTGTTACCTGGTAAATAACAGAAACAAATAAATACCAGTTCATGTGACAAAATATGATAGAAATCTCTTATTCTGCTATTTATTTAGTTTATGTCTTTGTTTTATTCTGTTTTGTTGTTGTGTGTGTTTGCATGAATGAATTAGGATGTAAAGTACCAGGCCCATGACAGCTTCATGATGATGGATGATGCTGTGACGTGTATGTGCTTCAGTCTGGATACAGATCTACTGGCAACTGGAGCTCAGAATGGCAAAATAAAGGTTTGGATCTTATAATACTGTCTTAAAATAACATCAGTTGATATTATTCTGCATATTCGTCAATGTAAGCAACCGGTAATTGTTTCCTCATTGATAAAGTCTTACGTATGGAAATGGTAATACCACAGCAATGTCAAAATGTTTTTAAATGATGTTGTGCGATCAGCTGAGTTAATAATGTGTTATTTAAGGGGTCTCATTACTTCTTCTCTCCCAAAAATGTGTGTGCGTGTTGCTGGAGTAGGTGTGGAAGATTCAGAGTGGCTTGTGCCTGCGCAGGTTTGAGCACGCCCACAACAAAGGTGTGACCTGTCTGAACTTCTCCAAGGACAACAACCAGATCCTCAGTGCCTCCTTTAACCAGACCATCAGGTGGAATGGAACACAATTCTTGCACATTGCAATGACTGATATTCATAGAAACATTACTCATGCAAGCTGAACATGACTTGTAGACTTACTGTAAACACATTCTGTACACACACACACACACACACACACACACACACTCAGTGTGGAGGAGAGAGAGTGCTTTACAAATGGTAAAAAGTGCATGGACAGAAAACAGTTAGATCGAAATATATCTGGGGGGAAATATAATAAATCGTAATCAACAATATTTAATTAGCTAATACAATAAATTCAATGTCAGTTATCAAGGGGAGTGAATATCTGACTTCACAAGTACCAACAGTTTTAGAAGAGAAACAAAAGATGGTGGGAGCCTTGTTGTGGCAAAACTTTGCTTGTCTACTGTGGGAGGACGGGAGGGCTCTCACTGACCTCAGACATGATTCACAAAAGTTTCAAAAGTGCACACATGAAAAGGAGTTCACTGGAGGCCACTAAGCTCTTTTTACATCCCATGGAGGATTTGCACAATCACGACAGAAACAGAAAAGTTCATGATTTTTCAAAACTAAACGCGAGTATTGCAATGGAACAAAATTCAATATTAATATTAGGTTATCTAATTATAAAGTATCAATATGTTTCAGAGTTCCATTGTATATTTGTTGAATTTGTATTTTAGTTTAATTCTTAATTATTGTAAATGGAGAAGGCTCATATTTAAAAACATGTGAGTCTAGTTAAAAATAGAACAATATTCTTTTGTTCGTAGAGAAGGGACCGTTATAATACGTTTCTCAAAGTTCTCAAAGAAAACAAGCAGTTAACTCTTTATTACAGAAAAATAAGAATAGGATTAATATTATTAGTTGTGTTGAAGGTTTAATGTGCTTTCAGATTCTGCTATTTATTATGCACGTGCTAATATTTGTTATTACCTATTTCTGGGTTGTGAAGCAGTTGATGTCTGATATTGCATGTTGCACACTTGAATGTAAAAATGTTAGGACAAGATAGTGTGTCTTTCACTTCCCCGCTCTCTCTCACACACACAGACACACACACACACACACGCACACACACACTGAATCCCCTTCGTATAGTTGAGAAGTTGAATATCTATTTCTGCCTGCTGGGTGTGGGCCGAGTCTTTCTGCTGTGTCGGAAGCACATGTGCTGTGTGGGTGTAGCTGAGAGAGACCATGTGCTCAGGCACAGAGCTGCAACGTGTTCCTGCTGCCGCAAGTTCTAGAAGATAGGACTCTGAATTGTTTACATATGCAAAATCCTTCTCCCAGAGATGCAATGAATCAGTGAGCATTAGGCGTTTTGTCTTGGTTTAGCTAGTCTGCACCCAGTCACTCCACACAGGAGCTTAAAATAACACATTGGCCACTCAGCGACATGTTTTTTGTCTGCTTCCAAGAAAACCCACTCTTTAGCTGAATAAACATGGATTTAATAATTAGTCAGAGCTGCTGATTTATTTGATTTTTTTTTTTTTTGTCAATGTTATTTTCAGAATTCATGAACTGAGATCAGGCAAGACACTAAAGGAGTTAAACAGCCATTCGTCGTTCGTAAATGATGCATTTTTCACTCAAGATGGATTCCACATCATCAGTGCCTCATCTGATGGCACAGTTAAGGTACAATGAGTAGCTTCTGTTCATGTCTGTGCTGCGTCAGTATTATTATGTAGCTGGTAGAGTGTCATTCAGTGGATTTATTTCACATTTTTTTGTGCATATTTTAGATTTGGAATACAACATCCTGCCAGTGCATCCACACTTTCAAATCTCTGTCCCGGGCCTCAGAAGACCCTGTCAACAATGTGATTCCTCTTCCCCAAAATCCAGAGCACTTTGTGATTTGTAATCACTCCAACACGGTGGTCATCATGGGCATGAATGGACAGGTGAGAGCTCCCTGACTTATAATGTACACACGATTGTAGGTTTTCATACTTTGGTTATGCTAATAATACTCACACGGTGAATATCTTCTCCTCTTTCTCCTCAGACGGTGAAGACATTCAGCTCAGACAGAAAGGAAAAGGCCAATTTTGTGTGTTGCACCCTGTCACCCCGCGGGGAGTGGATTTACTGTGTGGGAGAGGACTTAGTGCTGTACTGCTTCAACTATACGACGGGAAGACTGCAGAAAACGCTCACCGTAAGTAAGCTCATTATCAACGTCTGTGAGAGGTGTCTGTTCATCCACTCTGGGCTGCTAATGCTAACGTTTTACATCTAGTTGTTTTCCGTCTCACTTGATACTCTGACTGTGTCACTGCGGCTAGAGATAACAGTGAGGCTGATGGGAAACCGAGAAAGTGTGGTGATCCATGTTCCTCTGCGCCCACAGGTTCACGAGAAAGACGTAATTGGCATCGCTCACCACCCACATGAGAATCTGATCGCCACGTACAGCGAGGACGGCCTCCTGAGGCTATGGAAACCTTAACCTGTCTGCAGCATCGTCATATGGAAGATCCACAGAGCCTTACAAATGCTTATGAATCAATGTATTCACTGAAAGACGACCGAAATGGATACATTAATCATCCATCAATAATTATTTACAACAACGTCCATTAAGTAGCTAGTCTGTAGCTTCAGGCCATATCACATGATCTTCATCCGCGGATAGATTTCTCCAGTTGTCGTGGAGATGTTAAAATGTACAGCAATTTACTTTGCTGTCAATCTGGCCACAAAAGCTGAGGTTCCAAATTCATTTTTGACTTTGGAGACATCAGTTTCTAAAATCACGTGGCAAATGGGCAAACTCCATCTGGTGCTGAAAATACTGTGTTATGGATGAAAGAAGCACAACAACAGCTGCTAAATGGACCCTGTGGTGAAGTTGTTTCCTGAACTGCTGTTGTTTCCAAAGGTTGAGACTAAACTGGGAACCTCAGATATTAATTGGTATTTTTTTAATAAATGGTGATAATTTCTCTGCAAATAATTGTAAAATGTCAAGACGTTTAGGTGCTAGCCAGTGAGTGTTTAATTTGGCAGTAAGAACAATCTAGATATAACTGAGAGTCTTTTGAGCATATTGTTAAACTAATTTAGAAACTTACTGGGTCCTAATTAATATATTTTTACTATGTAAAATACATTATGTTTTATTGATTGATTGATTAATTTGGTATTTGCTTTATAGACATTATATAGAATACTGTCTAGGTCCTCCACACACACACACACACACACACACACATACACACTCTTCCTCATAGAGCCAACTTCACCAGTGCTGTTTGAATCCCCATTTTAATCTCTTCTGTCTTTATTTGACAGGAAAATGCATGGTGGTGAACTGTTGAGCAACTATTTTTAATAGAACATGCCTCTTGTTTGGGCATAAACAAACAATATCAGGTATTTCGTTCGTTCGGTTTATAACAATACTTTTGTAACTTTAATTCAGATGAAATTATTTGTTTTGTCCTCTGTGTTCCCCGCATGCTACCTCAGTGCACTGTATAAATGTGACTCTACAATAACTTTAGTACTCCTTAATATGCATGATGACTAATGATAAACATCAATGGAGCTCCAGTGACACTCGTTTGTATCCTCTGTGTATATAATACATGTATTCAGTAGTCAGTTTGTTGCACTGACTGTTTTCATGTGCATCAGTAGGCCTTCAAGAAACAGAGCGACTGCCTCGACCAGTATTTATTTGTACTACAGTATTTGGCACTTTCTATCATTTGTCTGTAATATCAATCATTGTTGCAAAAATATTTTTTGTCATTACACTCTATTGTAGATTCATTGTTGTATATAAAATGACATGACTAGCAGTGTATCAATCAAATTAAAAAACCTTTACAGTTCAATGTTTGTGTGTGCCATTTAAGAAAATAACTCACTGAAGTATCAGATATGTTCCTCTACATATAAGAATATTGTTGGAAAAAGAGATATTCAATTTTTTTTGCCATTCAAGACCAAGAAATTGAGTAATTATTCACACTTTGAGGCTGGAACCAGTAATACATGTCAGTTTTGCTGACATGATTGAATAATCAAATAATTATCAAAATAATATGAAACGCAGACTGTTAACAAAAAAGCTGGTTGCTCCAAATAAAGGACAGAAGTGTTGTGACAGATGTTTTCAATTATTCTGGCTGATTAGACCTCTGCTCAGGGTGAAGGAGGGCCAGAGCGTTGATGTGCATTACTCGGGTCACAAATCTTCATCGACCAATACGAATGATTAAGGCGTAATTTCTCCTGCCCTAATTGGTTGCACAAAGCTAACAGGAGACTCAGGACGGTGTCAATCAGTCTGTCCACGCCCACACGGCCCAGAGAAGAGGTCTAATCAGGCAGATTAACTGAAAACACCTGTGTGGTTGTTCAGACGTCCATCATCACTTGGAGCAGGTAAAACAGAAAGCTTCAAACTGTAACAAGGCCTTTTTTTAAATTACTCTTAAATGTCCTGGTAACTAAAGTAAATATCACTCACAGAAAGTAAAATCCACAATTTAGAGAGACCATCAAACTGCATTTAATTAGAAAACATATGCATAAACAAGTAGATCATTGGTCCTAACACACACATACCATCAGGTCAGTCAAATTACGAACTTGAAAACACGTATTTGAACTGAACTTTGAGTCGGATTCCCTGGACATTATGAGTACTCACTAATTTGCATCTGCTTCAACAATTAAAGGAATCTGTGAGCATAGTTGTGTTTTACAATATCCAAGGCAAAGTAGTCACTGGAAGAAAAAAAAAAACCCTGCATTATAGCTTCAAGTTAAGTTATAAGGCTTTCAAACAAGCAGACACTTCAATGAGGTACCAGGTGCACCGATTCCCAAAGTCCCTCCATAACCTCCCGTCTTTTTTGGCATTTAAGATTAAAAGACTTAATTTCTTGTGCACCTACGTCAGTAAATCCCATCAACAAGTTTCTTTGATTTTAAAATGTGTAATTTCCAATGATTTTGAAAATCGCATAATCTCAAGAACATTAAATCTTTAAAACAACCTAAACAATCACTCTTTTTCTTTGTAAGACCTGGGTGCAACTTGGCACTCAACATTTTAAAGAGAGGGAAAACATTATGGACCTGTTATACGAAGCGGGTTTAACAAGTTATCTGAGATCTCTTTTTTGCCAAGTAAAAGCCCCAAACCACAGAAAATCTTGAACATAGAATTATGTTAAAACAGCCATTCTGAATTTGACTTATTAAGATAACCTGCTTCTTGGAAACACCCCTGATCTGTGATTTAAAAATAAAGTGACTTCTTAATCTTTGACCTACCCTGCCATTAATATGCAGTCATATTTGGCTCATATCAAACAGTGTTGTTTACACACATAAGATGTTCTATACTTTACACGATAGGTTCCAAAAAAACAAATGTGGCATCACCAGACAACTGATTGCAGCTCAAAAATATTAAACCTAACTTAAATATTAGTTTGAAAAATCTACATTAGTGGCTTAAACCTAAATACTGTCATGCCTGAATCATGATCACCTTGGTTACTAACTCGCTTCTTGCCACATTTTCAAGATCGTTAAGAAATGTTTAGAAAATAGCCCTTAAAAGGGTAAAACAGCATAAACGTTTAACTGGAGTCTCAATGCACATCTACCTCCCCCAGGATTGAGTCTTTACACACACAACGGATTGAACAAGTCATCAACAAGTGGTTTACAACAACAACTGATTTAGTAACACTATAAAAAAAAAAGAGAGGTTATTTTCATCCTAATATTGGCATCCGTTTTTAGTGTAAATGCATAAAAAGCAGGCAGTCTTTGCTCAGACAAAAGTTTTTCTGAAGCCTCCGATACCCCTCCTCTCTCACAGTGTGAATTGAGAAAAAGAAAAAAAAGTTAAAATAAGGTCCAAGAGATGAAGAGACGTCCCATTCACCCAGAAGTTTAATCCTGGAACTATGATACTCTACTCCAGCCAATGAGTATTATAATAATACATCAAGAGGGTGTTGGGACACTGTTTTGATTTGAGATTGAAAGAAAACTTTGAAAAACACCATTTAAATAAAAAGTGCACTAAATTCCAAAAAGGTGCTTTACTTTAGAGATGAGGGGAGGGCTTCTGGAATCAGAACAGGCCGGTTGTCATTTAAGACGTCTGGCATTGAACACCACCTGGGCTGGCATAGTCGTCTTCCTCCAAGTAGTATTGCTGATGGTTGTGTCTTTTCCTGTTGTCAAGGTCACAGTCCTCCAAGTCGGCGTAGATGTAGAGGTCATCGTCCATACTTTCTGGCTGCTCTGGATCCAGCTTTTCTGGGAGGTAGCGCTCCAGCATCTTCAGCTTGTCCTCGGAAAGGAAGTTGGCTTGTGGGAACACCACCTGAAAAGGAGACGAGCATAAACAATTATATTACATATACCATGTTTAAATATTTTAGTTTGTTGATATTTTAAAAGTGAAACAAGAAAAAGCATAACAGGGACAGATGTGAAAGAACAGTGAGACAAACTAATTTCTGTGTGTGTGTTGAAAACAAGCCAACCGATTACAAAAAAAGATGGAAAAACTTCTTACCGAGAAATTAATAATAAGGCGCCCCTTCTCAAACGGTCTGCGATACATGGGCATCCCTTCATTCAAGACGCACTTCGTGTCTCCAGGCTTGATCAATTCCCCTGTGATTAAATCAAATTGGGCCACATTAGTCATGAAAAAATAAAAGATTAAAACTATATTTTACATTCTCTTGTCATCTTTAACCCTCTTGCAATATGTGATTATTGCATAGAGTGAATAGAGGCTTGGGTTATAATTGATTTATTCTCGATTAAAATAGTTAATTTTTCATAGATTTGTAGAGAAACATCGGGTGTTCTTTTACAAAGCTGGCCTACACTCGCTGGAGAGTATGAGCATCTATGAATAAATAAGTACAGGCTGTTTTCTCTGTGTTACATATGTATGCGCTCCCTGGGCTGCTGTCCCTTTTCCTCGCCGGTAGCTCTGCCTGCACACCTGCTGCATTGCTTAACGAGGTGCACCTGGCCTGGGAAGGAGGTGCTTAAAAGCTCCTGTGCCAGCAGCAGCAGAATGAGGTCACAGGTGCTGGTCATGCTGCCTCTCAGACGAGGAGTTTGTCCTGTTTGTTTTCCTGTGGTAGATTTCAGTAGGTAGTGGAATGTTGTTCACCCCAAAGAGATGCCCAAGGGTGAGGTGAGCGCTGGTGATAAATTATTGCCCAAGTACTGCTATCAAACATACATTTGTACTAATAAAAAATAAATAAATAAAATTAATGGAAATAAATTGTAACTGTTTTGGGGAAACAAGAGACATTGGATATATCCTGTGGTCGGAAGGACACCAGACAAAAACACTCTCCAAACGCACACTGGACTCAGCAGTGTTCATTCAGCTGCATTGTTTGTGTGAATGACTGATGTCTGTTTGATTAACCAGCACTGAGAGTTGTGATAAAAACAAGTATCTTCCACTTGACATTCAATAAAGGGCAGCTGTGCATTTAATGGTTTGGTTTACCTGGATGTGAGGTGATGAGGAGTGTTCTGTTGTCCAGTGTCTGAACAGGTTTCTTGAAACCACATAAAGCCTCAACCAGCTGCAACTCGATTGACATGACCAAGTCCTCTCCTTTCCTAATGACAGCAAGTTGAGAAAAAAGAAGAAAAATTGTGATTTTACTGGGCAGACTGGATTAAAAAAAAACTAAGTGTGCTGCTATGAAGCACAGGGTAGCATGCCAACTACTAATATGTATAGATTTTATAATAAAAAAAATGGTATTTGTTGAGTTTAAATTTAATCATGTTCAACTTCCAACAGGATGCAAAGTCAAATGGGACTTTTGTAAATAATAGTAGTAATTCAACTGACATCTGGTTAACAGAATTATATAAATACTGCATATACCATCTATAAAAGATCAATATCATCACTACGTAGGTTACGTCAGGAACAAAAGACACTTGATAACATATAGTACCTGGTGAATTGGGAATGTTCTCGTTGGTCCAAGACAATGATGATGTCACCTGGCTCAATTCCTGGCTCCTGGTCTCCCTCTCCATGGAAAACAATCTTCTGACCATCTCTCATTCCTGCAAGTGACGATGTGATGTAAGATTTGTTTTTCTAGTTCCCTCTTCAGACAGTTACAGATAGATTTAGATAAACTCTCACCTTTGTCAATGTGGACCTCCAAAATCTTCTTCTGGCGCAGGATCTTTCGGCCTGCGCATGCTTTGCAGCGGTCCTTGTGGCTGATTCTCTGTCCTTGGCCCTGGCAGTTGTGGCACACTGTCGACACTTGCTGCACCATACCTGGTACTAGTTGGTGCATGCGGACCTGCATGCCCGTGCCATGGCAAGACATGCACATCTGTGCAGCTCCTTTTCTACTCCCACGACCTGCCAAGAAAAATTAACTGGTGTTCACACAGGAAAACAAAGATGCAGACTTTGTTTTAGCTTTGGTATATGATATATACTGCGGGACCGGGTGATTGAAGACTGGAATACATTTACAAGAATGATGCATTTTGTTATTGGACAAAGATCCTTTTCATGGCCAGCTTGGATCAGCGTGTGCTGAAAATCCTTCTTGGTTTACTTAACAAGTCCAGTGACAGACAACAAGAGCGTGTAAAAAGTAACGCGCACAGAGAAAGACGTACCTTCACATCTCTCACAAATAGTATTCTTCTGGAGAGCAAGTTTTCTAGTAGATCCATTATAAAGATCTTCCAGCGTCACTGTTATCTGATGAACAATGTTCTTCCCTGCGGCAGACAAATCAGAGATGTCAGCAATACTGTTTCTTGGAATAAAGTTGGCCACTGATAAAGATTCATCAATACACTACTTTCATCAGTTTACATATAGAATCCTTTTTCTGCTACTAAACCTAAAATACAAATAATGAATAGTTCAAAATATACGACTGTACAAAAAAATGTGTGAACAAGAGTACGAGAACTGTGATGGAAGGTGACAGTGAGCATCATCTGTGATCTTATTTCTCTATTTGAGGCTTACAATATTTTTAAGCCAAACCCTACTCACAAATAAGATAATAAGTTAAGACTTATTCTCTCAAATATTTGACAGCCTTGTGTTTTGGCTATAATAAAATGGAATGAGGAAGAGATTCTTGAGAGCAAAGAGACATTGTTTTGTTTCCTTTAAACTAAAACATGCAGGGACAAAAAAAACAACAACCTGATCTTATAGCCCGACTGATACAGACCTTTTGATTCCTATACAAATATAGGTATTTGAAAGTTGAAGTTTTCTTTATACGGATGTGCCAATATACATTTTCTTTACATGAATACAGATTTGGGATAAGGTCCCCTGATTTTCATTTGTTTTTTACATTTGCAAACAGGAAATGTACAGTATGTACAGTTTTATGTGTCACTTTGGTGGACATACTATAGACTTTGTTATTTCTGTACTTCAATTTCTTGTTATTTGATAGGTGACATTTACACCAATACTATTATCTACAATTAACTCCTTGGTCTTATGCCACACTAAATTGAATATTTTGTGGTTTGGACTATTGATCGGACAAAACAATCACACACAAGTCACGGATTAATCAATAATGAAAATAATCAGTAATTCCAGCCAACAACTTAGTATTCAATACTGCAACTTCCTCCTCCTCAACGGAACTGCCTCTGGCTCAGAAGATACATTGCATTGCTTTACATAATTCAATCAGACCTTAAAACTTTTAAAAACAGAAATTCAGACACAATCTGAATTTTTTTTCAGTTTATAGTGATGATTTCTCTAATATTTCCGTACCTTTTCGCTCTCTGTGCATCCGACTACCCCCACCAAAAAACAAGTCAAAGATGTCCATGGGCGATGCAAAGTTCCCTCCACCGCCACCACTGCAACCATTCCCGCCTTCCTTTATAGCCTTTTCACCTCCACGGTCATATACCTCTCTCTTCTTGGCATCTGACAAAACCTCATATGCCTGCGAGATCTGCTTGAACTACAAAGAGAAGCAACAAAATACATACATACTTACATACATACATACATACATACATACTTCTTTAAAGAGAAGTAAAAAAAAATCATTTCTGTCAATATAGAACTGCTTAAAAATGTATTCAACTCTTTGGCATTGTATGCAAAATAATAATTGAGGTTTTCAGATCTTACTTTTATATGGCTTTGGCATATGCCACAGTAACATTTTCATAAACCTACCAAACATAGATTTTACAGCATTTACTCTGACAACATTTCAGTTTTTTTGTATCTAAAATCCCGGTCGATTTTACATTTTATTATAAGATTAAGACTTATGAGGATACTTCCATTACAAATTCCCATGCACGGACATTTACCTGCATACAAATTAAATACAGATGCAAATGTTTCTGAGTGCCAAAACGGGTACTTACTTTCTCTCCTTCAGTGGGATTTTTGTCAGGGTGATATTTCAATGCTAGTTTGCGATAGGCCCGTTTCAGTTCGTCAGGAGTAGAATTAGGTTTCACACCTAATGTATCATAGAAGCCTGTTTCCTTGACCATGTTTGTCTTTGGCAGATGACCTTGAAAATCAAAAGAAAGGTGAAAGGTAAATCTTCAGTTCCAGTTGAGCTCCTTAACGCTTCCAAAACCTACCAAAAGTATCTACCAATAATTAGTATCTGAACTAAAAGCGAAACAACTCTGTGAGAAAGTAAAGATCTGAACTATGCCATTGTGACAAGAGGAAAGAGAGTACTTTAATACATGCAAAAATAAAGCATATTATCATGCTGCGATGTCTGTGAGAGAGGCCTTTATGTTGTTGGTGGAGGAAATGGGGCATAGGGCCTTGTGGTCAGCTTTAAAAAGGCGAGATTTGGATATGCTTATTGATGTTACTGACAAAAAATGTATACAAAAAACGTCTTTATATTCCGTCTCCGTCGTGTGTAAGTACATTTTGGTGGACACAAACATTTTAAATATCTGAAACATAACACAATCAAATACAACACAATCATTAAACATGGCCTAAAAAAAATTAACATTCAGTTGAACCATCATCTCTTGTTTTGTAGTAGCATTACCCTGTATATGTAAGTAATAAACTGGCAACTTGGTGTTTTGCACTAAATGTCTACATTTCAGGGTTTACAGTAGCCCTGTTCACTGCTCACCTGTGGTATTTGAATGAAAAGAGGCCTATGCATAGACTTAAAATGACACCATGTGAATGTTTCTCAGGTGTGTGTGTGTTAAGATGTTACAGAGCTAGTTGTTATTCATCAGAATACATTTAGCCATAACTCAAGCTGTGATACGGGTCACATGCTATGTGTAGATTAACACTCCCTGGTCATTTAGGGTCACCTGAGATACAACTAATGCAGTGTAAAGTAACAGCCATGCGATAAATCCAACATCCACACCAGTTGTAATGTTAAAGTAGATATTATTAAGTTTTAGATCTGTTTTAATATAGCTTAATTAAACATGTGTATAATAGGGGTGGACAAAATAGTGTATCAGTGTAACACAATACAACAGCAATAATAATGACGATTACATGGATGCAATACCTCTCTAAAACAGCTAGGTATACCACATAAACATGCGTATACCTTACTTTGTGAGAATTAGTGAATGATCCTAACAAAGTGGTAGTCGTTTCTCCTTCCATTTTGAAAATGAGCAACGTTAGTTAACTTTAGTGTTGACTAACAGTAACATTGTGTGATGTGGACAATCATTGATTGTAATTAAATAGCCCATCTTTATATTGCTTTATATTTGGACCATGATCCCGACACGCAATTAACCTATTACAAGGTAAACAGCGAAAGAGAAACACAAAAAGAGTATCAAATAAAAAAAGTACTTTTTACGCGTCATGCTTGTTTTTCATTAACGTTACTTGTGTTAGCTAGCTAAATGTTTCCTCGCATCAGGGGAGGCAAGAGCTATCATCCACGATCCCCACAGCTTTACATCACCACAGGTTTATTTGTATGTTTACACGAGTATTATTTAATCGATGCTGATATATTAGCAACGACCTGTATAATGAAGGCGACCAGGTTTCATACCTTTTAGGCCCTTCTGACTTCAGCTAGCGTTGCTGAACCTAGCACAAGATAGCCTGGCTAACGCTAACGTGCTGATTCTATACCGTTATCTAACGATTATCAAAATAATTAAATGCGACACTGGTATACATAAGACATGTAGTCACAGTTCATATTTTCCAACCTTGTATGAAACAGTAGTTTGAATCCTCACGACCTCAGATCACAGAGACTCTTCCAGAAGCTTCTCTTCTCACCCGCCTCTACAAAATCTGATGGCGTGACGTCAGTGTCCTGCGACGAGGCGACTCACCAAAACAAAGCGTGGGGCTGCAACAGTTTTGCACCGCTGTAAAACAAATAAAATAGCTAGCTACATATGATGATAAAATGCCGATTTGCTGGCTTATCAGTGAGGAGGATAATCATAAACCCATTCGACTGCCACACCAACAGACTGTTGTCCTGGGTCGAGGTCCAGAGACGACTATTAAAGACAAAAAGTGCTCTCGGCAGCAAGGTAATATAACGACAGATTTCTGTTTGATACACTGGCTGCGTTAGTATTTTACGTTAGCTCTCAACCCCAAAGAAGAGAACACAATTGAAAATGGTTAACCTAAACTTACCTAAATGTCACCCAGTCAAGCAATACGAAACCAACTTTAATCTTTAAAAAGTATCTGATGGTGATTATCCTACAAACTGATTATATGAAATATAAATAAATACATGTATGCCATTTTTTATTATAGGGAATTAAAACATTAGATTGCAACTATAGCATCCTCTGTTTCCAAAAAAATTGATTGATACGATAGCTGTAGGAGATACAATTTGAATTTATCTTATTCCCTTTATTTTATTGTGTAGAATATAGTTTAAATAATTGTTATGGACTATATTTATTATATTTTAAAATCTCAGTAGTTTTGAAAACGATCTTTAATTCATGAAAATGTTGTTCCTTTTCAACCAGTTGAATTGAAAGCAGAGTGCAACAAAGGTTATGTCAAAGTTAAACAGGTAAGGAACTTGCTTTTGCTTTTATAAGAGGCAAACTCATAAGACATTAGAAATAACTGGTTAAATACTTGTAATCAACCACAATTTCTTTATAATTCTGTGTTTCATTTCCTGTCTTTGTTCCAAAGCTGGGCTTGAACCCCACCTCCATAGATTCTGTGGTGGTGGCTAAGGACAATGAGGTAAAAATGAAAGCTGGACAGCGGCTTCATATTGTCAACCAGCTCTACCCATACACTGTACAGTTCAAGGAGGATCCCACCGGGCACCACAGTGGCACCAAGAGACCACGAGAGCCGTCTTCAGAGGACAGAGAGAGCCGCAGAGAGGATATGAGTGTGAAAGCAGCCAAACAGACAGAAAAGGTCTCCATGTCAGTCAGCTTTGGAGAAGCCACAAAAAACATTGTAAAAGAAGGAAGGAAGAAAGTGTGTGCACACTTCTTTAAAATATTGTTTTCAAGGTGTTCACATGGTTTTTTTATCAGATGGATTTTCTATAAAGCCAGTATGTTATATTTGATATATTACCTTAAATGGGTTTTAGGAAGGTTTTGGACATTGGAGCCAAGGTCTGAAGACATCAATGCAAGACCCAAAGATGCAGGTAGCTTTTTACAGTAGCTGGATTTGTTACTGCTTGACTTTATGTTTAAATGTGACTGATCATGTTTAGAAAAAACATTGTTTACTTTCATCCAGGTATACAAAGATGACACGGTAGTGGTTATCAAAGATAAATACCCCAAAGCGCGCTACCACTGGCTGGTCCTCCCGTGGCAGGCCATTTCCAGCCTGAAGGCCTTAAGCGAGGAGCACTGTGACCTGGTGAAACACATGCAGCAAGTTGCTGACCAGATGGTTCGGCAGTGCCCAGATGCTGACTCGCTACATTTCCGTACAGGGTACCATGCCATCCCCAGTATGAGGTAAGTAATCACTTTGAATGGTGCTATTACAGTAAAAGACCGTATTGGTGTTTCAGCATTTAATGCAAATACTGTATATTTTACACGACTGCCAGTTATTTTTCTAAAGCATACTATAGGTTTTTTAATTGATTAACATATTTCCCTCGTTAAAGACGACAACTGATTTCAGTTAAAGCTGGTAGATTACAGTTTTTATGGTTGTAACAAAAAAAATCAAGGTTCTACTTTTTGTTTATCGCTGTTGTTTATTGAACCTCAATCATTCATCATCACGTCTTTAACTTTTATAGTATTAATTTCGGTCGTTTCCTTTTTACACGGCTTCTGTCCTTTTTAATTAGTTTGTTTAATGTTTTATTCCCTGCTTTTGTGTATGAAATGTGTTTTGTTAATACAATTGCCTCACTCTTACTGACATAGTAGTCTACAGCCAAAGGAAATCACATACTGAAGCATTAGAGGCAATTTGAAAAGACTTTACTCATTTCTATTCATCTGTTTTTGTGTCGTGTGTTGAGACTTTGATCTTTACACTCTACTGCCACTTAGTGGAAAGAGTTCTAAGTTTAATGAAAACAAGAGAAATACATGAATACTACATGAATGCTTTTCTTCCTTGATTGTAAATGTATGTATTGTAGCCTGATATTAAATACCTCAAAGTGCTCACAGTATGTTGTGGAACATTGTAAGCTTGCTTTCTAAGTCAAACACCCAAATATATCAGTCTAAAACACTTGGAAAAAAAAGGTATTGAATAACGTAGTAAAAGCATTGGTATGGTCTTTTTAAAATGCCCTCGTTTTTTGGGACGAGGAGGTGGATCAGCGCATAATTGATGTAACACGTCAAAATATAACCCATTTTGTCTAAATTCTCTTTTCCAGTCATGTACACCTTCATGTGATCAGCCAAGACTTTGACTCTCCTTGTTTAAAGAACAAAAAGCACTGGAACTCATTTACAACTGACTATTTCATGGAGTCTCAAGGTGAGAGCAAAAAATTAAAAAACATGTTGGTGTTTACTGAGCTGTGTTATTATTGTGTTATTATTATTTATTTTTTTACCCTTTTTGTTATCTGCAGATGTCATTCAGATGCTTGAAAAAAATGGAAGCGTGAATGTGAAAGAAGGAACCAGCGAGTTGTTGAAACTACCTCTCCGCTGTCACATGTGTCGCAAAGATATTCCCACTATACCAGCTCTGAAGGAGCACCTAAAGTCTCACTTTCCCAGCTAAGAAAGTTACCTCAAAGGGAATACATGCCTCAGATGTTTATGGGTTCAAAAGAGGACTGAAGTGTGTTGGGCACTATTGTTGCCTGTCAATTCTGAATAAATAAAACCAGGTTTAAGAAGAGGATCCCTGTGAAGATGCATGTCAATTTATGTTGGATTTCTTGCCAAATTTCTGGACTGGGAAATCCCGTATTTTTGGAAATAATATTCCCACATTTCACATGTCTTAATGTTGGATTAAATGTTTTCCAAAAACTGAGTACTGGATTTTTTTATTTGAATACGCCCTGTGTTTGCTCAGAGTTTAAGGTTTTGGGAAGCGCTGTCTGTCGCTGGACTACTGCATTAATATTTAATATAGATATCATTTTTTAAATTAAGCTTTGTTTGCATGTGAAAAGAAAAGACAATGAAAAAGCTTTCATCCAACAGTACACCCCAGTCTAGTTGTCTTGGTTGGAAAAGACTGTTTTGTGCTTGAGAACGGTGCTATTATAAGATAGTTGTTACATAATGACTGAAGCTTTATATTTATCAATTAATCTTTATCAGTTTGACATTATATGCTTCCCAGCACAGTTCTGCTTGATGTTGATCTGAGCAAATGTCTAACCGTCATAAGTGAAACATTCAGGGTTAGCAGGGCCTTTTAGAGCTATGACACTTCAGCTTGAACTGTTGATCAATTGTCAGCCATTATGTAGGCAGGGCTACCTAGTTTGGCTACCTAGTTTGTATATCCTGATGCTGCGTGAAGAATGAAAGGACACGTTGTCATATTGGATTATTTAGTTTTCCAATGGAAAAACGTAAAATGAAGAAAAAAAAATAATGGCCAGTACGGGGGTCGAACCCGCGACCTTGGCGTTATTAGCACCACGCTCTAACCAACTGAGCTAACCGGCCACACTTCCCGGTTAGAAAATAAAGGTTTATCCACAAATTTTCTTAGCGTTTTTTCCGTATGATCTTTCAATATTAAAGCTTCATTTAACAATGGTATAATAACCTACAATACATGCAGTGGGGTCAAGTAGAATATTTTCTTCTATTATAGTGAGGGAATTTGATATACTCACAGTCACGTTTCAGCGCATTAGCAAATGTACTTTCCAAAACTGCGCTTATCTGAATGATAAGCCTAAAAACATGCAAAGACCCATACCATCGTTATATCATTTGTTTATTATTATCAAAACAGTACAAATAAATGCTTCGGCTACATTATCGTCACATTAGTAATCACATATACAAAAATCCATCAGTCCATCACTTGCAGTTAAAATAATAATGCCAAAATCAACATTCAGAAGCGATGGGCAAGAGCAAAATGTATCATCCTGAAGTCTTCAGGCATGTCATTTAATGGGACAGTAGTTCATAGTGGAAATAATATAGAGCTGCACATAACTGCATGTCATCATCTCCTCAGAATTAACTCCCTCTCATTCTCATCTGGCATCATCAGAGAGTCCACTGAGTAATGAGCGTCGTCTCCTATATCCTGGAACAAATACTCGTCACTCTCACAGCTCTGAGTTCCATTCACGCAGTCACTGGTTTTGATTTGTACCTGCTCAGCGCTGTCACTTGCATTACTCTCCTCCGCGCTCTTGCTGGCATCACTGCTGTCACTGGTCTCGCTGGTCTCACTGGTCTCGTTGCTTTCACTGCTGGGACTCTCACTGCTGTCACTGCTGTCACTGCTGGTGCTGACACTGCTGTCACTGCTGTCACTGGTCTCACTGGTCTCGTTGCTTTCACTGCTGCTGCTCTCACTGCTGTCATTGGTGGCAGCAATAACTTTGCTGGTGTCGGCACTGTCGCTGGCGGTGTCATTGCTGTTGGTGGGATTCTCCACCAGCGGGAGGTTTGTGATGGTCCCCTGTCTGAAAGTGGTGCCAGTGAAGTTATGAGTGGGCTCTTTCTCAGTCGGGTGGTCTGATTGACCCTTGACCTCTGCACTGCTGTTGTCGTCCGCACTCAGGACTTGGATGACGCTTGCGAACACCTGAACCCAACTCTGAGGTGGGGAATGAGCAGAGCACAGTGTAACTCAACTTGAATCAGCTTAATCAAGACATCGTGTGAAACAAGAATGTCGCACCCACCTTTCGAACGTTCTCCTCACTGCCCATAGCATTATCTCTGGTTTCAGCCATGAAGTCTGCCTGTGGAAATACAGTGAATATGAGCTAAAGGGAGAGCGGAAGTGTGCCATACACTAACAATTGACCAACATTCTAGCTTTGACGAAATACTTGATTTAGCTTACCACATCATCCTCATCCAATAGACTGTTACTCTCCTCTGAAGTCTATTTGTGGAAAAGAAACATACCGTTTTAGAACATAATGCATTTATTTCCAAAATGGACAGTCAGTGTTTCTTCTGTTTTATCACTGCACCAAGGACACTTTATTATTAGTATTATAACAGTTATATTACATGCACAACTCTTAAAATATGATGAATCTGAGGTATAAACCCATCAATGACATGCTTAATGTAGTTTAGTGATAACAATAAAACCCACCTTGTCCTCTGATGTGGATTCGAGTGATTCTGATTCCGATTCTGATTCAGACTCTGAACTCTGACTCTGAAAAGATATCCAGTATACAAGGTGAATTCAAATGCAGAACATCTTTAGAGTAATTCAATCCAAATCTTTAGATCCCATGCAGAAGATTGACAAATCAAAATAACTTACTTGATTTGAGGTAATTTCTTCAGAGCTCTGCAATAGAAAGAGGAATACCCATTAGGGGGGAAATTAGCACACAAAAGCGATGCCCAAACTCGTCTGAATCCGAAAATAATACTTTGCCCTTTACTGTAATAAATGTATGCATTACCTGAAGCTCTGAGGTAGCATTTTTCAATGATTGTGAAACAGACAAACCTTCAGTCTGCGAAAGAAAAACATATTCAGCACATACCACAACATATTTAATTATACCGTATAACTGCAACACCAGCAATCAAGCTATTGCTGCATATGGGTGCAGACATACAGTACAGCAAACAATAGTGTCTGAAATTGTCTGAATTGTCTTGAGGTCTGGAAAATCATCCAGTAACCACACTTATTGTTTGGTTTTCCACTGACTTTGTGGGAGGAGCACAATCTGCCTGCAGTCAAATTATTGATGTGTACAGTATTGAGTTAAATGTCTGAAGAGGGGACTGATTTCAACACTCACCGAGTTTGAGTCAAGCTCATTTGATTCCAAAATAAAAATTAAGGAAATCTGTTGAAAAACAAATCACAGGTCATATTTAACATTATGGTAGTTTCTTGATGTGGAGAATATGGATCTATAAGTGAAGTGACATGACTTTAACCCTCTAACATAAACTCCTTAGCCTCCCTGCTTTGCTAACATATAGTAGATGCTCACAATGAAACTTGTGCCATTATGTTTGCAACTGTAGGTCTGTAAGTCAATGAAAGTATGCATTAAATGTATAACACAGAACCTGATGCTGTTCAGGTTCTTGTTAATTTGACAGGATATACAATAAGCATATTAGATACATTCATCTGTAGAAGCAAGAACATTTGCTTATGTTTACATTGAAAAGCCATGTCTTGATTTTTTTTCTTTTTTCTATTTATCATACTTACTGGGTTGGCAAAAACTGCTCCCATCAGGCAAAACATTATTATGTTGACCATCATTCTGTAACAGACAAACAGCATGTGATTAATATTGCTACTGATTTGATTTAATTCAATTTAAAATACAATTATCAAGGGAATTTTAGGGTAAAACTGGTTTGCAACCATAAAAAGACAAAATCACAAAATCAAACTTGAATAGATAATAAAAACATGTTAGAATTAAGAGCGTCTCTCTTCACACAATAGTTGATTTTACACTTATTCTGCAGAAACCAAAATTTGTTGAACTGACAATATAGTTTGGAGGCCCTTAACAACAATCAAACTTTGGAATAATTTCAACCCATAGTGGCAAATCAGCAACAGTTATCCTGTAGTAAGTTACAAAGTCAATATTTTACCTCTTTGTCCGTTATATTCAGAGCTGATGTGAGAAATGTCCTGTTCAGTCTATGTAGCAGCAAACAGAAGTGCCTATTCGTATGGAGAGCTGCTGGTAGAGGCAGTAAAAGCACGCTGTGTGGATATGCTGTAGAATGTATCAAGGACAACTGTATATAAGTAACCCTAATTCAAAGAATTGCATCACTTCCTTCCGGTTTACCGATGGCATGCGTAGGTGTTCTTGTTTCTGGAGAGCACGCTCAAAACAACATTCACACTGGCACAATTATAGGCGCACACAAACACACCAGAAATAAACACACACAGTTGTTTCATTCAGCCACCCCCTCCCAAGTCTTCAGTGAAATATAGTGTGGCGGACTAAACCATAGGGTTTGTGGCCTGTTGAGAAAAAAAGCTCACCCACTCAGAGACTAAAGGAGGGCAAGACGGGGTCACACTTTCTTCCGGTGAAGAGGATGTTTTTGTTGCTTTACTATCTAGTCCACCAGCAGTTAAATATGAAAACCATTAGATTTAAGGAGCAGGGGAGAGGTAGTGCCTTGCTCAAGGGTAGATTCAAAATACTTCAAAATAATAAGAAAAAGATATTGAGTCACACACACATTAGCTAATTACACTAATTGTACTTTTTATTAAACAAAATTAAAAAAAATGTGGCACCCATTGTCCTGCAGTGTTACCTGATGTTATTGGAAATGTGTCTTGCTCTTCGAAATAAGGCATGTACATTAAAAAGCCGAAATAAAAGTTGTTTCCAGGATATCCATATATGGTCAGGCCTAAAATACGACTACAGAATTCCTTGTTTAACCTCACTTTGGATTTCAAGCGTGCAGAAGAAACATGTAATTAGACGGGATGTTCACCCGTCTGGAGCTGTTTCCCCAAAACCACAGCTACCAGTTGTTATAATGTCCTGCTTTAGAAAAGGGGCGGAGTGAGGAGAAGACGATTGATGCTTGTTGTGGCACACAGACCAGCAGTCAACAGTGTCTGCCCTCAGGTTACTTAAGTTTTTATGATGTATTGACTCTTTCAGCCAAACATCTAGGTTATCGATTTTCTTTATATGACTGGAGAGTCCCAGAAGGCCAGAGTAGTAGGAGAGCAGTGGTCCTCAAATTTGAACGTGAGGCAGGTTTCTGTTTTCTGTTTTCCTTTTCTTCCAACAGATCCCCCACAATGCTACACACAGTTACTTTAATATACAATAAATAAAAACAAATACATTTGGATGTAGATTTGATAGAACTTTACTAGCTGTAAAATTAAAGTAATGCTTATACATTAATGTATCAATGATTATAAATCCAATTTTATTGTATTCTGAAATGAGTACATTTTACTTCTAAGCTGTACTTTTAATTAAGTAGAATTTGTAATGCTGGACTTTTCTTGTAACAGAGTATTTCTACACTGTTGTATTGGTTATTTTACTAAAGTAAATGAACTGACTACTTCTTTCACCGCTGGCTGCAATACATATTTCCTGAGGAGCTAATGATCTCAGGCAAAGAACTACAGTTCCTGTAACTAGTATGAAAGATATATTCTACTGATCTGCTATTCAAAGAATCTTCATCAGCAGAGTTTGCAGGTGTCACAAAACTGTGAGGGCCCAGAATAATATGTATATTTTAATTAACATCCACATCATCGTTACAGCATTTCCATTAATGTGAACGTGTTTTGTCAAATGAGTAGTAGTGTATTATAATAAGAAAATGTAAAAAAAAAAAAAAAAAACACATCTTATAACTCATCCCGTTAAACCATGAGCAGTGGCTGAAAATAAAGAATAAAATATTAACACTTGTTATATTTGTGGCATCAGGATCACAGTGAAAGAGTGACATCTAGTGACCAAAAGTATGTTATTTCTGTCCTGAAACTATGTTTCCTCAGACAGGTTTCACTGGTTTAAGTGCACTCTGTAATAAACAAACTACACACAACACACTAAATAAAACATTCACAAAACAAAAAAATAAATTAGTAATTTGACATGGTTGATTTTAAATGCTGCCCTTTGGGTATTGCACAATAACCAGACAGGAGAGGTACATGCACTGATTTGATTTTGATTGCAGGTACTGTAAACAGGTAATTGCAACAGTCATGTACCACCTAAATATAATACCTAACATTATGCAATACATTTTTATTTTGTTTTTCTTGTTCGCCTCACCAACTCTCTTTCTCAAGTCAACACATTATGTATAAAACAAGTGAAAATACATTTCACACAAGAGGTCAACATATGGGCTGATTATTCTTCTGTTTATTTACTCAGTCTTTTTGGTATGTGTCTAAGTGTCTCTCCCTCGCTTGTTATCTCTGTAGCTCAAAGACCCTCCCAAAGTTTAGAAAAAGTGTTGGCACCATCGACCCAGAATAAAATCTGTGTGTGCGTGTGTGTGTGTGTGTGTGTGTGTGTGTGTGTGTGTGTGTGTGTGTGTGTGTGTGTGTGTGTGTGTGTGCAGCACACTGTCTGTGTAGACAGTGTGAGCGCTCTCTCGAATACAAAAGGACACCTTCATAGGTTCAACACAGACACAGCTTGTCATTTCTCTTGCAACTGACCAGCCTCAGGTAAGCTACTAATTACTGAGACTTTTCCATTGCTTTGAAAGGTAATTTGTAAATGATCAAATACTGTCTTTATGTGTGTGATTTCATGTGGACTAGTTTTAAATTGAACTTGTTGCATGCTTAGACTACTGGCTTGGTTATGTTGTAGCCTCTTTTGTGATTGCCTAAACAAATTGATGCCTTAATTATTTTGTACATATCAAGATATTTTGATTATTAATATTATATCTGCACTGTGATGTACTAATATACTGTAGGTAATATATACATATTTAAATGTTGCTTACTCACAGCAGTGCATAATCTATATACCATCATATATTTTAAAGTACAGTAAAATATCCTCAAATAGAGGCGACTATTCCTATATTATTCTTGTTGTATTAGAGACAAAAAGTTAATATGTTTCATCACAACAGTACGGTGGAGAGAATTTTTCCCTTGGGGACAATGAAGCATATAAGTCTAACATTGCCTTGATATTAAAAAGATAAACCCCCTCAACCCCCCACCGGTCTCCACCCGTCTCTACCCGTCTCCACCTATTTGGGGTTCAGTGGGCCGAACCAGAGAGCTATTGTTCCCCTGGACATGCCCAGTAGTGTCTGTTTTGTTTCTGTCGAGAGAGACAAAAGGTTTGTGGACTTAGTCAACTTTGTCCAGTCTGGTAGCTTCTGATGTTTACTTTAGCTCTGAATGTGACTTTTGAGAGAGGCCTGTCACCATGACAACAATGAAGGCCAATCCTGCAGCTCTGCTTGTCATGAAAGTGTTGGCAGCACACGGATGCACTCATTGGTTTCAACTTTGAACGATTTGCCAAGTTCATGTCTGTATTGTGAGAAGTCATTTTATACTGCAATGACTGTTTATAGTGTGTTTTGTTAAATCCGTTTATCCAAATTCCAGCTGTGCTGTGATTCACAATAATTTAAATGTGTAATTCAAATGTCTTTCACATTTTCCCCATGTTTCAGGTATGAGGGCCTGCTTAGTATTCCTTTGCTTACTGGCAGCAACATTTGCCCTGTCTGTGAGTAAAGCTTTTTTATTCAACACTAAACTTTGACCGAAGACATGATGTGACATTTGTTTAATGCCTTATGAATTATCATTTACGTCTAGGTAAAGAGTAAACCTCATGGAAAACATCATGGATTGCATAAGACTTCCCATAAAGCCAAAGAAAAGGTAGAGCAGGACTCTAAAATGACTTCTATAAAATGTACTTGACGATGAATTCATCTTGTAAAATAGGTATACTTTCTTTTCTCCTGAATAAGGACATTATCACAGAGGAGGCCAACGAGCCACAGATCTTACCCACTCTAGTCACGTTTGAGGCCATCAGCCAGGAGCAGGAAGATGAAGAACTGAGCTCCCAAGACAATGCTAACACTAACAAGGAGGAGGGAGAGTTTGAGGAGACTGAAGGGAGCGACAAAAGCACGGCAGTCCTGCTGAGTGAAGAGGAGTTGATAGACATCTTGAAGAAAGAAGCAGAAGAAGAGCAGGAAGCAGAAGAAAGAGTGCTAGAGGAAGAGGAAGAAGTGGAGACCGACAAAGGCAAGGTAGAACCTGATGAGGCCGTGGAGGACGACGAAGCTGAGGTGAAGGAGAGGGAGTTGGAGGACAAATTAGAAATAGAGGTGACAAATGAGGAAGAAGAAGTAAAGGATGAGAGTGTAGAGGATACTGAAATACTGCAGAAGGATGAAGATGAGGTGGAAAATATGTCACTCAAGGAAAAGGAGGAAAAGTCTGTTGTAAAAATAGCAGACAGAGAGGAGCAAGGTTCATTGCTGGAGGTAACAGATGGAAACACAGAGGCAGAGATCCCCGTTGATCTTGACTATGCTGCTGATAGTGGCATCTTACAACCTCTACAGATTGTATCTGCTAAAACAAACCCCCAAAAAGATGTTAAAGAGATGGAGAAAGGACTGGCCACCATTGCAGATGACTATGAACAAGACACCCAAAACATTGAGGCAGTGGACAGTGAGGAAGTGTCTGATCAGGACAAGGACAAAGATGCACAGGACAAATCCAAAGATGTTGACGAGAAAAAAACAGAAGCAAATGTGAACCCCCAAGAACCAAAGAGCAGTCCAGGCTTTGAATTAGGTTCCGGACCTACTGGACAGGAGGAGGAGAAAAGTAAGAATGACAGCGGAAGTCACACCAAGGGAAACACAAGGAAGCAAAAGAAGAACAAGAGGGCAAGGAAGCACTCTCCACAGACTGAGGAAACTGACTCTGTACCAGAACAGAGCCAACAGGTTCCTCAGGCGTCTGAGGGCAGCAGTATTGACAACACAGTCCAAAAGGCAAAAAGGAGAAGGGCAGGAAAATGGGTAATGCAGACACAATGTACATTCACTTTCTTTTAAGTGGTTATGATCAATATTTTGTTTTGTTATAATGGATCACTTGACTTGAAAAGGGGTTTTCACTCATAGTGACAGAGTTATCATTCGACTCTGAAGTTCCCCTTACCTCCCTTATAGAGCCTTTCAGCGCCCTTCAGCTATAATTTCTGTTTTACGGGCCCTCAACTGTTCACTCTCACCGCTCCTCAACGCAATATTTGGCTGCAGTTGTCATTTTCATATCTGAAGAAATATCTCAAGAAATTGCATTTTCATGTTTCTTTTCCAGGGTCCTTTAGTAGGAATTAATCCAGTGCAGATAAGAGCCACAGTGGATCTCTACCCTGGCTCCAGGCCCTCTCTTGGTGGAGGCGTACATCACCCAGATGCCCCTGCTGGTTGGTTAATTCAACACTCACCAAACTGACTAATGCACTATCCCAACAGTCTCACACGGGAATCTGCTGACTGGGCCTTTTAGCTAAAAGTTCCGCATGACTAGTGTCACTCTGCTTCACGGTCACTACCAAAACACAGCTTACGGTTTGTATAATGGAGATCAAGTTGAATTTGATCGCTGTACAAACTCAGATGGCAGAGGAATGTAGGCGATGGTGTGTTGTGGTTATAGCTCATGGATTTCCAGTCATCACACTGCAAAATAAGACCAAACCAGTCTTGAAAATGATTCTGGATGTAACTGGTTTTAAAATTGTACACAGGCCAAAGGTCATCGCGGTGCATGTTTTTTTTTTCTAGATCCATGTGACAACTTTCCCTGCAAACGCGGAAAGACGTGTAAACTCGACGCAGACAATAAGCCGAGCTGTGTGTGTCAAGAGCCGTCAGAATGTCCTCCTGGTGTGAATGAGTTTGATCATGTGAGTATGGCTGGTCTGTTGAAAGATAGACTGGAATGGATTTCAACAGCTGTTGCATTGCATTTGATTGTGGGCTCATTTAATTTCTGCAGGTGTGTGGAACAAACAACAAAACCTATAATTCATCATGTGAACTCTTTGCTACTAAATGCAACCTGGAGGGCACTAAGAGAGGACACAGACTTCATCTGGACTACACTGGTCCATGCAAAAGTGAGAGTTAACCTCTGCACAAAGTATACAGTTTAAACAGTTTTCTGTTGGATTTTTTTACCCTGATCTTTGTCTCTGTTTCTCTCCAAGTAATACCTCTATGTGTGGACACTGAGCTGGTCCAGTTCCCTCTACGAATGAGGGATTGGCTAAAAAATGTGCTGCTGCAGCTCTTTGATCACGACTCCATGTCTCCTGGCTTCCTCACACCTAAACAGCATTTTAGAGTAAGATACATGCACTGCTCAAATTAATATTTGGGATTGTAGGTTTTTATGGAAAAATTATATTTTTTTATATTAATCTTAAAAACTGTTAAAGTACTATGATTTCTCTGCAATTTGTTGTGTTACTTTTATCCAATCAATCAGTCCACTGGTGAATCAGAAAGTCACGCAGCAGAGTTGGGACATGGAACACTTGTATAAAATGTATGTTGGTAACAGTTTATGTTTTAGATAATCACAGCCAACCTGTATTCTGTAGGTGAAGAAAATCTTTGAGGGTGAGAGGCGTCTTCATGCTGGGGATCACTCTGTTGAGCTGCTCGCGCAGGACTTTGAGAAGAACTACAATATGTACATCTACCCAGTGCACTGGCAGTTTGCACAACTGGACCAACACCCTTCTGACAGGTACATTGTATTCCTCTGTGCTTACAGTGAATTTAGATTTTTTTTTCAACCTTCAGATTACATTCAAAATTGATCATAGTGCTCAGGATTGGGTTTCTCTAGTTACAGTACACTGAAGTCAATATGTTTTATTATGCTGTCAATATCTCACCATTTTCATGTCAAAAATGTAAAGTTTCAAACGACAGGATTGGCTAATGTCAAATATTTAACAAATGCCAGCCAGAGCTGAGCATGGTTATATAATGAAAGCTATCAATGCAAACATACTGTACTCTATGGGATGTAGACGCTCACAATGATCAAAACTGGATGTTCCTTCGTCCCGTGCAGAGTCTTGTCCCACTCAGAGCTGGCCCCACTTCGAGTCCCTCTGGTGCCGATGGAGCACTGCACCTCCCGCTTCTTTCGAGAGTGCGACGCTGACAAGGACAAGCAGGTGTCCTTTAAAGAGTGGACTTCCTGTTTTGGTATCAAGAATGGTAAGAGCAACACTGTCACCAACATACTATGGTACATTTTTTTATGCATTGATCGCTTTAATTGTGACACTTCTGTGTTGACATAAAAATAGCTCTAATGAATTTTTATGATTCTTCACATGAAGTTATTTAACTATTAAGACACATTTTATATTTATATGTCTTATTATTTTAATAAAAACCTGAATGTAGATCATTTAATTTATTTCATAGTATTTTTAAATATGATTTAAGTATCCAATCGAATTAATAATGTAACATCACACATTGTACGTAGCAGTTAGGTTTTTGTAATGGATGTTCAGTAAAAATTCTAGTTTGTTACGTGCTTTGTTTATATTTGTCTGCTATAATTATAATACAATTCTAAAGCATATGTCAAATACTGTTTATTTTTCATCATATTGATGCCTGTGATCTCTTTTCTCCACAGATGATATGGATGCCAACCTGCTATTCTGAGCTTCATTTAGACATCCATCGATTACACAAGCAGCTTGAGACATGTGCAGCATGGCAATCGTGTAGCTTGAAGCCTCCATGAACCTCCTCTGACACAAACAGATGAAAGAAACTCATTTTTACCTCCTGCTATAGAGGGCAAGTGTTGGTGGTCATTGCTGTTTTTTTGTATCAGGCTATGCTTTGGATCTGTAGACTAAGCTGCTAGAATAATTGTATTAGAATTTAAGAACGTGTTATGTTTAGCAGTCTTCATCAAGAAACTGTTTCCTGATGCATTCCTAACTGAGGAATCGTCAGCTCATTAATAGAAATGTTGTTGTATATAGTACCAGGTTTTAAAATATCAGTTTTTTTTAAATGTTAGAGTGATTTAGTGCAGAATTACTCTTTAAGTCAAGGGGAAGTATAATTTTACAGTGGACAATGTAAAACAATAACTGTGTTACTTATCCTAGTGGCAAATGCTGTACATGTTTGTCAGTACATATATGTTTTATTGCAGCTCTAATAAAAGCTTTATGGATAACAGTGGATTTCTTAGTTCAGTAATAATGCCTTTCCTTACAGCCCTGAAATAAAGTTATTGCATCATATTTGTGGATCCCAGTCGGGAAACACCTGTTTATGCTTTAATGACCGTGTTTTATTCATTGGTCAATTTCCCTGATGCCACTACGACATGAAAATACGACCACTGCAACATTAGTTTTGAGAATGCAAGTCACTAATACCTGGTTATGGTTTGCCACATCATCTTATATAATGGACATCTGTAAGGTAACAAAGCCAAAAATAGCGTCCTGCATGGTCATGATGATTACACTGTCTTGTTGTTTTGAGACAAAGTGCTGGACTCTCATTGGACCTTTCTTGGTGTTCATCGAAGCTGACGCTCTCTATAAAAGCTAAGAAAGAAGCAGCTCTTCACCTGTCAACTGTCTGCTGTTACTGAGATCATGTTCTGCATACTGTGGGTTGTCTTCCAGATCTTGGCGGTTGTGGTGGAGGGTGGTGTGTCTTCAGGGAGTGCTGAGACACTTGCCAATGGGGGAATGAATAATAATGGAGCTGCAGGTGGAAACAATGCTAACCCTGGGACTCAAAATGGGGGCCCAATAAATGGCAAACCCCTTGTGGCGCACTTAGTTCAACTTGGCGGCTCGTATTTTGTACAGCTAGTTGGAAACCAAGTAGGTCAGACTCCTCTGCAGCAGCTGATTCCAGTCGGAGCTCTCCAACAAGGTGGGGCGTTTCTCGCAAGGCAGGCAGGTGCAGCCAATGTGAATCCACAAGGGCAGCTGGCTCAGGGAGCCAATGGTGGGCCGGTCACTCTGTTTGCTGTGCTGCCACAGAGGAATGCTGGAGGAAACCCACAGGGTGTCCCGTTTACTCCCGGCCAAGTGCAGCTGATCCCGGTGGCCGGGTTGAACAACCAGCAACAGCTGGGCGCCGCTGGTGGGAGGGCCGCCGGCAGCCTGAGGTTTCAGCGGTCCGTGGCAGCTCGCCTCCGGAGGACACCGTTTCCAGTGAAGAAGGCGATGGCAGCAGAAGAGGAGGAGGAAGAATGCTCTGGGATGGAGCTGGAGGGGAAGCAAGCACAATGAGACCATACAGCTGTCATATCTCATGATTCATTCACTAGATCCTGATCCTGTCTGGAATGTTCTAAATCATTGTCACCATAACTAATGTTCAATAAATGATGAAAGGCAATAGTTGAATCGTTGTGGTCTTTATTCCAATTCATTAATACAATACCTGCTTGACTGCACATGATTTGGAGCCTGAACTATGCTTACACACTGATAAACCAGTGCATGGGTGTGGCTCCTCTGATGTTATTTTTGTGTGAGAGACTGGTACGAATATGAAGACATTTCTATTTCCAGTGCACTTGCATCTACGTACAACATGGTGATTTGTGTCTCTAAATATGAAACATCTTGAAACACATTGCTCACATCATTGCAGAATAGATTTGTGTATATAAAGAAAAGTATGAAAAGAATATTCTCCTACAAATTAGTAGTATGTAGTATGTGTTTTATTCAGTCACTCATTACATGCAATACAATAAGTAAAGCCACAATATAATATACAAAAAAGAAAGACTGAAAAGGTATAGGTAGAACTATAATGTTTATATATTCCTATCCTAAATTCTTATAAATTAAATCAGATAATTAATTTGATATAAAGAAAACATTATATATATATATATATATATATATATATATATATATATATATATATATATATATACACACACATACATTTCATTCACACTTGTAACCCTGAAAAATTGTTTTATAAACAATCCTTTTGAAAACCAAAAATCAGTTGACCATTCTTACATTCATGTTAGCATTGTTCCATAATTGAACTCTTACAATATAAATACATCTTCTTTTAATCCCATTTTTAGCTTTTTGTACATAACATTTACAAACATCAAAACTACCTCACACTACCTGTAATTCACAATTCACACATCATACATATAAAAACACATATATTTACGTAATCACATTAAGAAATATCCTATGTCACATAATGAAATAGCAAAAAGGAAGAAAATGTTACTTAATTTGAACTGCATGACAGTGTGTAATTAGTATAAAGCTCCAGACCAGAGGGTGTTTACGTGGTCTGCTGTGGGCTGTCCAGTCAGCAGCAAAGACAAATAAAAAGCCTTTCTCAGACAGCTTCAGTATGTGACAACAGACAATCACACTGGGACTACATATGCCTCTAAACAACTTGAGAAAATGTGCTGATGAAACATGACAGACAAATAGCTGCTCCTGTAATTAGGCAACATCAGAGGTTTTAGCAAATTAAAAGCTGTCTGGCATTTTGCGCTCATCACTGTTTGTGTTGCAATGCAATATGCAAAGTTGTTATAGGGCTGCTGTGAGAAGAAGTCAGCTTGGTACAAACATACACACATAAATCACAGTGAGGTTTCCCTCCAGACATGCATGTATTTCAATTCTGCATTATAATAGAGCAGGAAACATGAAAAGCCATTCTCTTTTGCTGAAATCACACCCATCTTCTAAATGTGCTGCTTGTTTGGTAAATATATAATTACATATAAGCTTACAGACATATTTCATGGTCTCTCTATAAAAGAACATGATGATGATGTCAGTTGTTTGCCTCCTGTGGCCACAACCCGCAGCATTTAGATGGTTCATCTATTGGTTTTTAGTCAGGAGCTTTCAGAAACCTCCACAAAACCCTTCCCAAGACCCTGAATCACTCTGTTATTCTTTGAGGTCACTCTTCTGTATCGAGAACAATGTATGGTGGAATAGGTTGAAGTGCTTTTCAAAATAGGCAGCTCAATGGTATATATTTCTTTAAATCGTGGACCATAGAACAAGAAGATGTCATATCACACAGGTTCCCATGACACACAGGTGACAAATATAGTTCATGATCAAGTCAGTGTTCTCCTCTCTAATTGGCTCAAAATAATCTATGGGACTGATAAAAGGTGCTCTAAATTCAGAGAGCAAACTATAGTCCTCCTTGGCACATACCATTCAACCAATACCAAGAAATATACGGTATGGATTTTATAATAGGAGTGGAATATACAATTTAGTTTGAACATTCAAAAATAGTCATGCTCTAACTAAAATAATGCGCATTTTACCAATTATATTTTGATTTTGTAAGTGAAATGTATTTATTCTTGTCTTTTTACAGGTTTCAGGCTGCAAAATGAAGCTTCTTCTCATCACTTTTGTAGCAACCATCTGCTATGTGAGCACAGTCTATCTATCTATCTATCTATCTATCTATCTATCTATCTATCTATCTATCTATCTAATAATTCATATGATCCATGATATCTATCTAAAAGCAGTGTGTGTAACTTCTGTCTGGTCTCTTTACTTTTTGCAGGTCAATGCAGGCAAGGTAAGAAACAACAACGACTACTAATTTATACGTGATTAGTGCATATATCCAAAATTAGATCATGTTTAAAAACAAATTCTCTTTCTCCGCCTTCACACAGAAACAGAGGATGCTGGAAGCTATGAACGCTATGAACGCTATGAACGCTATGAACGGAGGGATGCTGGGAGGAATGAATGGAGGTCTGAATGGAGGGATGTTGGGAGGAATGAATGGAGGTCTGAATGGAGGGATGTTGGGAGGAATGAATGGAGGTCTGAATGGAGGGATGTTGGGAGGAATGAATGGAGGTCTGAATGGAAGGATGCTGGGAGGAATGAACAGAGGGATGAATGGAGGGATGCTGGGAGGAATGAACGGTGGAGTGCCAAACGGAGTGAACCCTGTGATGATGGCTGGAGGGCTGAACCCACCTATGGTTGCAGGTGGTGGTGCAGGTTTCATCGGGCAGCCACAGTTTGCTCAGGTGAGTCCATCAGGTTCTCATTTGATTACATCACTTCAATAGCAAGAAAGAAAGAACCCAAAAATGTGTTTCAAATTGATAAACAAGCGTTTTAGAGTCTTAGATGTCATTTAAATTGTTTAATGTATATCTTTTTTTTAATCGTATAGGTCATATTATAGAACAAAGCTTATAGAAAAAAAAGTATTGCCTTAAACTGTAAAAAATGAGACAACTAATCCAAGAAATAAGCAGAACTTGCACACCACAGGAGATTGAAAATACTATTATTTGCCACCAATTTATGCAATATATACTGAATACAGATTGCTGTTAAACCAGATTGTGCATAATATGAGTTATGACATTATACAACAATATGTGCAACATATTTACAACTTTCGAGTAATACTAAAAAGAAAATAACCATCGTTAGAACAGTCACATATATCATCTCTCTGCATCTCAAAGTTTGTTCCTCGAGGTCCCGCTTTTGCCGCACCGGCTCCCATTCCGGATGTGTACACTGTCCCTGCAGTCAACGGGGTTAGTGTTGCACAACCTGTAAATGTGTTAAGAACACACATCTTTTGATATTGTTTCAGGCTTTAGGGTAATACTTTTTTGTCTACTATCAGTTTCCTGTCATGGGAGTTCCTCAAATGGCCCAAGTGAATCCTCCTCAGCAGTCTCTGATGGTAATCACTCACCTCGGTTACTGATTCTCAGTCCACAACACACTTTTATTCCAGGTTACATGATGATTTGTGGAAATTCCACTTCACTTGAGTCACTCAATCTTGGTGCTTGTGTTTAGGATTTCACAGGCGGTGCCACTCAACAGCAGCTTCCTCTTCAGCCCAATCCATTCAGAAGATTCAGGGTAGGAACAAAGTCAACTTTACTAGATGTAAATACTGATGAAAGATACACCGGCTAACTGTTGTTCTTTGACACTCTAGCGTCAGGTTATGCAACGGGACAACACCTTAAAGACCACTGTGGATACTCAGGTAAGATTAAAGAAGCAGATTTAGGTGGATAACATCATCAAAGCTGTTCATTCACTCTCTGTTCCCTCTTCAATTCCTCAGATCCAAGCTCCCACTGAATCAACTCCCTGTGACAAAGACTATCCTCATGAAGATTATTAACATGACACTAACTTACAATTATCAAAGTGATACAAATTTGACTTGTATGATGTTTTCTTCCAATGATCATTATAATGAAACCAGCACAAACAAAATCAATTGATGTGACATGCTAACCTTCAAATTAAATAAAAATAATATTTTAACTGAACGTTTGTTTCGTGTAATCCTCTGATTTTACACCAATGCATTGAGACAGTTCTTGCCAATAAACTGGGGTCATAATTGCATTATGTAGTGGATCTCTACTGCCATCTAAAGGACATAAAGTATAATCAAACACATAGCTGAATAATTTGTGCTGAGAAAATTCACATTTTGAACAAGGCCCAAAATAAAGTTGATGATCAGCAAAATAAGCTTTTTGGGGTTTCACTCACTGCAGTTGAATCTAATTGAAACCGGTAAAGACTTACACACACACACACACACACACACACACACACACACACACACACACACACACACACACACACACACACACACACACACACACACACACACACAAACATTTGAATGTGCCACAGTAGAAAGCACAGGTGCATATAATTGTCACCTGCTATGTCTTATGGAACGGAGCCATCATTAATGTTATTAGTAACACCTGTGCTTTTCCTGGTAAGACAAGTCCAAATATCTCCTATGAAAAAGGCCTGTTTGACACATTGCAGGTTCACAGGACATGTTTAAGCATGGATTCAATTGTAATTATGACCAGAAAAATAAGTTATAACCGAGCACAAAAGAAAATGTAATCAACAAAAGTGCAAAGGTGCATAAAAAAAGACTGTAAAATTATGTTTTTGTCATTTAAACTAATGCAGAAGCAGACCAACTTCTCCAGACATTTTTTTCCAGTTTATTGCTGTGTATATTCAACATGAATCCCAACTCAGTCAGCGATTACTGCAATACCCACAATTTACCAATTAGATGCCAACATCAGTCAGCCCACGGTGAACAATTTGTGACAAATGTCTAATTATAAAGTTCTGTTTGCCTTTTTTTTTTTTCATGACATGCCAAAAAAATTCAATAAGCACCACACCTGAATATATGGATAGAAACTTTAAATATAAGATGTGTGTTATGTACACAGGTCCCCTAAGAATAAAGTACTGAGATTAAAACACCGGTGTGAAGTGTTCGTAGAAAAAACACAGAATTCAGAAACTTTGGAGGATTGTTAACAACTTGACGCAAAGCATGTCATAGTGTTTAGAGACATGACCTATACACCTAATAACATACCTACCTGCGCTATGTGGTAAGAGGCTGAGGCTGATGCCATGAGGCATGTCTGTCACACTGACCACACACTGTCTGGATGGGCTGGCAGTGGACTATAACAAGTCACATGGACAGAATTTAAAAGGTATATGGACAGCGTGAGGAGACAGGCACACATCAAGGCAACGCAGAACCAAAAGAACAGTAAGACGGCTCAGTGAAAGTTATATTTCTGTCATGGTGAAATGTATGGCAGAATATGCTTTTTTAAACATGCTTTCTGTTACCGATTGTAGGACATCATGAAGCTGCAGACTGCCCTTCTGTTGGTCTGTCTATTCAGGACAAGCTTCGCTCTTCCAGTGAGTTAAAGATAAAGTATGATTCTCATATCTTCTAAGATGGCAGAGATGAAGTGTTATTTTTTGTGTTTTACAGTTTCAGATTGGAATTATTGCAAGCAACAGCAATGAGGTAAATATATCTGTTCAAACTTTTATGTTTAACGGTTGCAATATCAAAAATCCTGTGTCAATATGAAATTCATCAACTTGAATACAACTCTGTTATCTGTTCAGATTCTACTGAATGGACTAACTCTCGCAACTCTGGGACAAACACAGGTACTGGAAGTGTATAAAACATTGTTTCTATCCTTACAACACTAGTATTAAGTGCATTCCTTTGTCAGATTAAGAAAGCATTGCTTGTGTGGACACAAACAAAGCAAAAAAAAACGAAACCAAATCCTTGCTTCTGCAGGCATCGTCAATATTACCCCAGTATGTGCTGCAGCAACTGCAGCAGCAGCTACAGCAGCAGCCAGAGGTGCTGCTCACTCCACAGGTGATGAACTTTAACCCTCAAGTGACCAATCCCTTCGGGCCCCAGGGGCCCCAGATGTTTCTCCCCGCCCAGGGCAACCATCTTATGCCTATGTTCGTATCAAACGGCCAGCAAGAGCAGCTGGGACCACCACAGGATCCCAACTCTCCTAATGTTCCTCAGCAGGCCCAAAACCCTTTCCAGGTACAACAAAGCATCATAGAGATTCAGTTATCACTTTGGCTGCTGCTCCTCACAGTCATATGGAGAAATGAATAACAGCTTTAAATTTCCTTCAGGTGTTTCCACATTTCCAGTACCCGTCTTATGGATTTCCTCAGCTTCCCAGACAACAGGTATGGAGGAAAACATACTGACCAGTGTGCAAACCTCAATATGTTCAGTCAGATGCTCAGATGCTGATTTAAGTATCATCCAAAGGGCTTTCCGTACTTTGTGCCTCCTTACGGCTATCCCCAGCAGAGGAACAATGTGGTGTTCCAGCCTAACAACGCAAACAACGGTCAGCAGAAGCTGGAGAGAACCACACAGAGACCACAGCTACCTCTGCAGGTGAGACACTCAAGATTAAATAAAGTGAAGCTCTAAGGTGCATGGAGTAAGGTGAAAGTCTCATTGTAGAGACCAGCATTGAAGTGGTTAGTGCCTATTGGCTACTGAAGAATGTACAGAAAAAACAGAGCTCCTAAAGTATTGCAAAATATGATTGTGTCTTTATCAACTTCCCTCTTCCTCTCTGAATTAAGGTTAATAACTCACACAGCAGACTATTATGACTAAAGACAAGACTTAAGATAATAACATAGCTGCAGATGTTGAGTCATGTGCGGTGACTGCTGCAAAGTCGACTGTCTGTCATATTGACCACATCATGTCACCTCAGTCCATTTCAGTGTTGAATAAATGTTAAGCAACTGCTATATCAGAACAGTTTTGATTATTGTTGCATCCTGTAGGTTTGTTTTGTGGCCATGATGCTTTTTAAAATTTGAATTTTGTATCTTTAAATGTTCATGTTTTTGTGCCGCTTCAAAAACGAGATGTCGCAGTCCTCAAATTTAAAAAACATATAATGAAATATGAAGGTAAATACTTAATATATGTATATACTCTGAAATCTTATTTTTCTGCATATCTTATTACTTTAGCAGGCTTCCCAACCTAAGGTGCAAACTGAAAAAGTGAGTTCACCACATATATAATCTCTGAATGTTTATCATTTCACCAATAATCAAGGGAAGAGACCAGAGTGCACCAGTTCAGTCTAATTGCTGTGATTTTGTGCCTTTCTATCTCTATCAGACATGGCCACTGGGGACACAGCAAGAGTCTACTACAGTTCCTTCTTATCCTCGTGGCGACACATCTGGTCCAGGTGTTGATGAGGTATGATTTTATACGTTCAAACAAAACCTTGGTTTCTGGTACATGTCACCGGATTGTCACAGGATTCTTTCAATTTCAACAACTATGTTTTTTTCATATTTCTCCAGGGTCAGTCCAACTTCCCATTCCTCTTTGAGCCCTAGATGTCACCTGGGAAATACCAACAAGGTGACCTGTGAGAAAATACATTTCTGTGTGTTCGGCCACATCACTCTTTCGAAAAAATGTAAGGAGTGTGCCATTCTTCGAAATGCAATATGCACTCAATTATTTTTATATTATTTTGAAAGTGTCTTGCTCGTGTCAGGAATCTGTTCTTTGCTCTCACAACATATCAAATAAAGACCTTTCTCAAAGTAATTTGTTTCAGAGTTTTATTTTAGTACACAGAATGTATTCTTGTACAGGAAAATGCTGAGTGATTTCTCAGAATAAATCACAGGATATAAAACAGCAATCGTCTTTGAAGTTAGTCAATCAAACTTGTGGTTGTTGGTTTCTTCCTGAGAAAAGTGAGATATGAGAAAACTTGTCAGCAGAAGTTACTGTAGCAAACTGACGATCAAGGAATTAAAGTGAATCAGTTTCACCCCATTAACATTCTCACCTTTTATTTGTGTCAATAATCTTCATCATTGTTTTCTTCTCCAATAAATTCTCCAACTTTCATCTTGAAGATGAAAAAAGTTGTTCAAATTAAACCACAACTAACACTCTCCAAAGTTCAAAACAATATAAAGTGTCAATACTTACAGGTGTAAAAACCCCAAACTCAACTGAGACTTTGTTCTTCAAATGGAAAAAAGAGAAATTGCAATTAGCATTAAATTTATAAAGTTAATCTATTATATGAAAAAAATGTCAATGTATAAATTCCAGTCAACATCATAGAGATTACCGGCTCTGTGGCGTTGTAGATGAGCTTCACACCTTGCTAAAATTGAGATTAAGAGAAACACAAATCACAATGCTTTTGTTTTAAATCAAATCAAGCAAAGCTGCTTGAACAAAACAGCCAGAGTAGAAAATTATGTTTTTTAAACGTTAGATGGAAATGAAAGTGTATACCACATTCTTCGGAGGCCCATGTCTTCCTCCCTGTAAAAGAAGTAACAGTGAAAATCAATTAGCTAAGAGTCTGAGCGCTGATACTGTAATCACTGCATTCAATAATGTTTTATACCTTATGGTTGTGAGGTCCTCTTCCTCCATGCTATGGATGGATTGCCCGTCATTAGTAATCAGATAATGAAAAAAAATCTTCACTGTAATATACATTATATCAAAGTTGATTCTTCAGTCACTTACCTTTGGCATCAGAAATATGTTCTCTCCCTGTAAAATGTTCACACGAAAGGTCAGCGGAATCATAAGATGGTATAATTTACAATATAGAACGAATAATTCCTCAATAAAAGTTCAACCAAGCAACTAAATCATACTGTTTACCTCCTTCAGGGTTACATCAGTGACGTTCTATGGATGAAATGCCACACGGTTAGGTTACATATAATATCCAGTGTCAAGCCTGTCATTTCACACATTCATACATTCTGTTTATAATAGTTTAATTTTCATTCTTACCTGAAATGTCACGTTGTCAACCTGAAAAGGAATTATAAACACAAGAAAATTAGAGTTTTTGCCAACTGTTAAAGTAAATATGAGTGTGTTAGTATCCCATTGGGAGATGACAGGAGGCCTACCTTGAACACAGGGGAAAACACCTAAAAGAAGAAAGACGCAGACATTAATGATGAAAGACAGAAGCCATAGAAATTGAATACAGATCCAAAAGCCATTGAATTTTAATTTTAATTTTATAATTGCACCTTTCAATTTAAGGTTGTATAACATATTCTGGGTAAACATCATACATAGTCATACGATGTAAATGATCCTGTAACAGCATTTTGAATGACATCAGAAGTGAACTTAAGACTTTAATGAGGTAAAGACACAATTTATTACCTTTTTGTCTTCCTGTTTTCTTTTGAGTGCAGCTATAATGTCTTGTGAACTTACCTTTGCACCGGGGTTCCTTCTGTTGGGCCTCTGGCCTCTTTTTCCTTTGTGTTCTCCAAATTGCCTGGCGGGCTCAGACATGAAACCAGCAGGCTGGGTGAAGCACAGATAAAGTACAGTATGGTATGTTATGTATAAGGCACACTTTGAAAGACATATTATGAGTCACTGTTATTGGTTTTTCAACAGAAACTAAGACTGGAAGCAGGGGAAACAGGTGGTGCTCGCCAAAGTTAAAACATCTACCTGACACCGCCTCTAAAGTTCTCTGCTTATATATTGGTTGTTTAATGCCTTCCCAGACAGACATATAAAAGGATTGCATGGTGCAACTATTGATTGATGGAACACAGATTATACATCTGCCGGGCAACCTCATTGTGACTGGGAAGTCACTTCGCATGGTGACCACAGTTTCAGCATTTCTCATAAACTTAAAACAAACAAAAAATCCCATTATTGTAACTAACAAAACTAAACAAATTCTCGGAAATACAACAAATATAAGTATCCCCCCCAAATGTTTAAATATTCCTATAATGAGACTACAAAACTAGATAACAAAAAAATAGCTTCATGTAAAAACCTGTCCTCTGCCCGAAGCAGAAACATGAGAGTCCCATCCTGGCAAGTCTACACCTGACCCGTCATCTCCATCTTCTGGGGCATGTGTCACTGACTGCTCATCGTCACCACTCTAAAAAAAATCAGTTTAGAAATACTTGAGATGCAGATGGCAGATAATCCTCTGGACCTGTGAGTCTATTCTGTCATACCTTAGAGTGTGCAGTGGGTCCACCGGCAGGCAGAAGCTGTCCATCCTGCCATGACCCCCAGGAACCTGGCTGAGCAGCGACCGCTGACAAAAGTAAAGCTGCAATACACAAGAGCTGCATTGCTTCTGAAGAACCTGCAAGAAAATATGAGATCAAATTGAACTCTAAAAATTAACCTTAGCACTTTAAGCATAAAACAGACAAGACATTGCACATTGCAAGTCACTGAGCATCTACTGTAACACTCACCTGTGCTTTATGTGTGGCCCCTTGTGCATTGATACTTATATCAGACAACACACATTGAGACACACCACGCATTTCTCAAAACACCACATCTTAGTCATGCTTAATTATGTGCAACAAAGCAATTACTTCACACATGGTTTGCTAATGTCTTCTTAATTGACTTTGATCCCCGTTTTTACAGTACACAATAAAAATAATGATTAATAATGAATAAATACAAATTGGGAATAGAAAGCCTATGTATGATCATTAATGAGTGTACGACTGTGTAAATTATTTAGTAGAGGGAATAACAGCAATTCATTTTCTTAAACAGAAGGCGGGAAGAAGAATTGTATGCTTCATTGGGTGTTGTCTGTTACCTGCCAAAGCCACTAAGTAACCTGATTTGTAATAAGAACAGGATTTCCATGTATGACATGTTTTCTGATTTGCCAATACGGAAGAGTGGAGACACAAAACTTAAATCACATATTAAATGTTCTCTGACTATGATAAAGATGATATTTAGATGTACATTTGACACAAATCTACTCAGTACTGTATTATTATGAGCTATTAAATGATGGCTACATATCATAAGGTTCGGTGTGTTTCCATCTCTGATCATTAGCCACACCTTGAGAGGTGGAGGTGGAAGATTTCCTAATATTTGCAATTTCCAAACAATGCTGTTTGCTAATGAGATGACCTCCGGTCCTGTGACTGTATATAAGACAGGATCAACATTCAGACCAACAACAACCTCCTCCACCATCCACAAGACAGTCTGCTGAAGTTGTGAAGAATTGAAGGTGATTATATGAATCTGTTGTTTCTGTGTTTTCTGTGTGAGATTGGTGGTGATTGAGATGATATTTGGTAAAAGTCTTTATTATTTCCCTATTAACAGGAGAGATCACTGTAACCATGCTGAAAGAAGTATTTGTGCTTGGATGCCTCCTGAGTCTCACTCTGGCTCAGCCTGTAAGTGTGACGTTTCATCCTTAATATCAATACCACTGCTCTTATACTGACACCATAACTATTATTGTGATAGTGGTCATTGTGAAGGGAATATCAAACATGTGTTTTTTTCTACAGGTGGACATGGAGCACAGGCGACTTGCTCGTTCTGACTCTGGCTCTGACTCCGACTCTAATTCCAATGAGGTGACTGCTTTATCCTCAAAAATGCAACATTCACTACTCCTGAATGTACATTTCTGTACAATTCTGCTGTGTATTAACAATTCATCTTTTTTTGATTTCCTTAAAGGGTTCAACCAACACCCAGGCTACTGCTAATCAGTTGCTCCAGATCCTTCTTAGGATCCTCAACCAACGAACTACGACTGCAGCTACAACCACGACTGCAGCTACAACTACGACTGCAGCTACAACTACGACTGCAGCTCCCACTACTACTACTGCAGCTACAACTACTACAGCAGCTCCCACTACTACAATTGCCAAATAATTTTTGTTTACACATGAGCAGTTTGACGATGTCTTAACAGCAGTGTTTTCACATTCATCATTATCCAAGTAAACTGCAGACTGCTACAATTGATTCAATTAAACTGTGTGTTTATTCTCTGTAAAACCTGCTGAATAAACTTCATTAATGGAAAAAAAAAATGGACAAGATGTGTTTGCTTTTCTTAAAATCCACATGAGAAATATCAATTAAGCTTTGTAGAGAATTGTGAAGAAAGCATTAGATATAGATAGAGAGATAGACATATCCAGTTTCAGCACCGTCACCGTTTCCCAACACTCGAGTGTCTGACTCTTTTGAGATCAGAATGAGCCAACAAATACATGGTTACATCACATTATACGCCATTAATAGAAATACAACATTGCAATTTTAATAATTTCAAAAGGTCAACTATACAGAAAACACGTGTTTGAGTATAGTTAAGAGGTTCATATAGCAGTGTTACTGGTTTATTGGTTGAAGATAGAACACAGGAAAGAAAAAATACAAAAACCGCCAGGATGTATTTCCTCTTTTTAATTATGCATATCATTGCTTTCTTTTTCTACTGTACAATGTTAACAGTAAGTTTTACTTTGATTACGTGAAGTTAAATATTTGTACACAGTACAATTGACAGTGCTAATGCAACACTTAAAGAGTCAAATTTAACACTGAGTCAGTGAACATATGGTCCATATCTACAGAGTGTTACAGTTACACTGAACATAGAGTCAATTCAACTCTGGTAAGAGTTAATATTTTACACTACACTACACTGAGAAGTGTTACTCAGATTTTACACTAGGATGTAAATAACACTTAGTAGTGTTGTTTCATTTGACTCTAAGACTCAAATATTACTCTTCATTAGTGTTAGACCTACTTAACAGTAAGTGTTGTTTTAACTGACTCTTGCCATTGTTAAAACATATTTACTCGTGTATTTACTCCCTATAAGTGTACTTTATATCCAACACTTACTTACTTTCAATTGACTCCTTTTTAACTCTTCAACAGAATAACTTTGAAGTGTTTTGCATTTTCTCACTTTATCATGTCCAGCTAACAATACAGCTAAAACTGCAGCGGAAAAAACAACACCAGTATATCAGATCTTAATAACAATGTATTAAGTATTAGTTTAGTTTGCATACAATGTTCACTTATGTTTATGAGATGCCAGTGTAACTCCCGTCCGTCAGACCTTTCGTTGTTGTAGTCCAGACAATACGTCTCCACCAGTTTTCTTAGCCAACACAGATCTGCTGTGAAACAAAAGAGAAGAGGACAAGACAATAAAATTAAATATGAAATGATCTTGAAGAAATGACCGTAAATACAAAGATTGATATTGTTTTTTTAAACGAGGCAATCCCCAAAGGAAGCTCACAGTAAACATTTTACACATCAACTTACCTGTTTGGCATCTTGATGCTCCTTCTGCCTTCTTCTGGAAGGGCTGACGTATCCTCAGCAGCGGAGAGATGCAGCATTGCAGCTATAAACACACATGAGAGAGGACTGAATGTCAGTAGACAGCAATATAATGCTCACGTTACTTTAAAAAATGATAATTCAGTTGAACTAGACAAAAAAGGAACGATTGTATGCAGTAACTGATTCATATGAAACTAATTAGCTGTACAGTTAATCCCAAGCAGTCATACAGTCAAAGGAGCATTTACAGCAGAGCTGCCAACTTTTCAAAAAACCTTGGAGTGAGATTTTGTCGGGGGTGACCAAAATTTTGCCGCGCACGCAGCCACACACGTTGGTGGCTCAAATATCAGGAAATTTGAATTATTTTGGCGTTGTACCCATGTTGTACCCTGCATTTTGGTGGTTTGTGGGGCCTAAAGTCGTTGATAGAGGCGGCCTACTGGAGATGGACAACATTGGTTACATTCTGTGAAGCAAAGACATAGCTGATGGTCCACCCCCAGTTTAAGTAGATGTTATTTCGTGCATTCTCGTGGATTTTTGGGTGGTATGCTAAAGATGTAGCCTGGTACCAGCTGAACTTAGCCCCACCCACAACATTTGAGGTCTGTAAGTTCGGTCTGGCACTGCTCCGTTGGGGAGAAATGATCCAAAATCAAAAATTGTTTGGACCAATCAAATTGTCAGGGCGGGCTTTATACGATGATGGACAGATGACAGTAACGTAATCAACCACTTCACCAAAGAGCGCTTGGGAACCACATGTCATTAACATGCCTTAGTCCAGGGGTGGGCAATTCATTTTCCCAAGGGGCCACATGAGAAATTTGGACCGTTGTGGAGGGCCGAACCAATACTCTGAACTTAATTCAACTAACTCAATATGAATGTTATTACTTTATTAAAAAACTGTAAATTATATTGTTTTGAGCTGCTACTGGTAAGAATACGTGTTACAATAAGGCTATGAAAATAAGTTTAAAAAAATGTAAACCGTACCTTAAATATGTATGTTAAAGACCAGCAATTTATTAACTTTAAACAAAAGCAATAAGTGCTTTTGATGTTTTTTCCAGTTCAGTTGTTCTTACTCAGTGAGAAAAGTCCAGTCTGTGTTGGCTTGAACAAGAGCATGAAGTCTGGTTGAATGAGGACAGCTGACAGGTATCAGCGAGAGAGATCTGATCTGTTGAACTTCATCACTAGAATGTTTGTTCTCATGTAGGTAGATCCAAAGAGAACCAACATCTTCTGAGCATCTTTCCTTATGTGAGGAACGTTCTCCTCTTTGAGAGAAGAATAAAAATCCAGAAGTGATCCCGACTTAAAGTGCTCTGCCATAGTGGATCAGACCGCAGGTCAGATCCGCGGCGCCTCCAGATTAATTTTCAATCTGGAGGCGGAGACTGCAGCGCGAGGCTCCTTGGGAGGCGAGGGTCTCGCGACAGAAACTGCATAACAATACACTTTCACTTCAGTCTCCAAGTCGGCAACACTGCCCGTAGTGAGGCTGCATAAGCGTGCGCACACACATAAATAAATCGTCTTCACAGTAAAAGCACTGCCGTTTGTATTGCATTCATGGCGTGCACCTTATTTATTTATTTTTCATTTTTGATTGACCTCATGCAGGCCAGACTGGGAGAGCCGCGGGCCGTAAGATGCCCAGGTCTGCCTTAGTTTCTCCCGTGGTTGTGTCTGTTTGAAAATCTTCTTCTGTTGCTAACTTCGGGACTCTTTGGGGTAAATAGGATGTCTATGCAGCGAATAGGTTTACAGATGCGCTCCTTAGCGCCATCTATCGTCGGGGAGTTTGAAAAGGAACGAACGCGCCTCGGCCCAAAATCAGAATTTTTTTTTTGCCGTGAGAAATTGGTTGTGTGGCGCGAGTGCGTGTGAAAACATGCAAAAGCGTGTGTCACACGGCGAAACTGTGAGAGTTCGTAGCTCTGTTTACAGTGTTTGCTATTTTCCTGTCCTCTGTGCACATTAAAACAATACAACACTGTCAATCCTCCACATTGAGCTCTCTTGCCCACATTGGCGAGTTTGATGTTAGCTAGTTAGCCTTATTTTGACTAAACTGTGCGGCACATTTAAGCTAACCTTCAACTAGGTCACGTTAGCCCTCTGCTATTCAGTATTTCAAGACAAAAAAACAACTGCAGTGTATGTTTAACAACAATATAAAAGGTACCGTAAAAGTCGGGTTAAAAGCTGCTACTACCTTCGGTCAGTGTCCCCGTTAGCTCCCCGCTGTAGCCAGCTAGCGCTTCGCTAGCTCCCCGAAAACCACCGAAGGCAGCGGGACCAGCCCCGACTCTACACCCGATTCGGGCAGAGGGGACGCGGGAAGTAACAGCAGCAGCGGGGAGCTAGCAGCAGCGCTATTGTTTCATAAGTGCAGTATAAATACATCAACACTGGGGATTGTTTTACTCTGGCTGTTGTTGTATTACTCTGAAAGAGTAAATGTAAATTGACACAGCATGTTTACACTGAAAAGTTTAACTCTGATTATTTACACCAACACTGGGCAAGACATTGGTAGTGATTACTCTTGAAGTTGTTGTAATAACTCTGGAAGAGTTCATATACTTTGGCTCTCAAGCAGATGCACAAATACATACCAAGCAAGGCCGTGTGGAATATTGTTTTATCCATAAGTAAGTCATATTTCAGTTTTTTGGTTGGAATGTGGTTGATAACTTGCTAATGCTTTGTCTCACAAGGCATTTGGCGATATTGGCGGATTCTGTAGGTCGTAAGCTTTCCAGAAATGTGTGCCAATCATGTGTGGAATCAAGCAAGGGATATTTCCATAACTTGAGGAGCTCTCGAGTCACTTTTGAGTCCTCGAGTCATATTTATGGTTTATGTTAATATTTATGGTTGAATTGTGTTATAAACATGTAAAATGGACTTATATGCTCTTGTACGACTGTGAAGTCGTTTTTGCTATGTCACATCAGTGGCTCTTGTATCGATTCATGGGAGTATGAGGCCTTGGAGAGTGAGGAAGCGCTCCTGATGAAGAATTCACGTGGATACGTGGAATGTGGGATCCCACAGCTGCCGGGTTGATGATCCTCTCGATCTCGAAGGGCTCGATGAATCTTGGGTCCAGTTTCTTGGACTCAAGAACCACACAACAACCACAATCTTCTGACCCACCAGGTAGATAGGGGCTGGAGTGCGGTGTCGGTTAGTTGCTGATGTGTAGCAGTCAGCAGATCGAAGCAGAGTTGCTCTGGCCCTTGTCCAGGTGTGGTGGCAGCGGCGGATGAAGGTCTGGACTGAAGGGCAGGACACTTCCTTCTCCAACTAAGCGAACAGAGGAGGCTGGAATCCATATGCACACTGGATGGGTGACAAGCCTGTGGCAGAGCTGGTCAGGGTGTTGTGAGCGTACTCCACCCACAGCAGTTGGCAGGACAAGGAGGCAGGATTTCGAGAGACCAGGCAACAAAGGGCTGCCTCCATCTCCTGGTTCTTCCTTTCCGTCTGACAGTTGGACAGGGGGTGAAAACCAGAGGTCAGGCTGACAGTATCGCGCATAACTTCCTCCAGAAAATGTTGATAAACTGAGGACATCAGTCAGAGACTACATCGACTGGGATCCATGTAACGGAAACTGTGTAGTGAGAGGAGTTCTGCCGTCTCTTTAGCTGACGGGAGTTTGGGCAGGGGAATAAAAGGAGCCAGCTTGCTAAACCTGTCGACCACTGGCAGGATGGCGGTGTGCCCCTCTGATGGTGATAGACCAGTGACAAAGTCAAATGAGTTGTGAGACCATGGGCGATGAGGCACTGGGAGAGGTTACAGGAGACCAGCCGGAGCCTGGCGAGAAGGCTTGTGCTGATTGCAGACTGGGCAGGCGTTGATAATTTCCCTGGTGTCCTCAGTGAGTGAGGCCCGTCAGAAGCGCTGCCAAAGCATATCCTGGGTCCGTAGGATGCCCGAATGGCAGGCAAGTTTGGAAGAGTGGGCCCACTGGAGGACGTCCGACCGAAGAGCCTGTGGGACAAACAGGCGGTTAGGAGGACACACGCTGGTACTGGCCGGCCCCTCAGTCGCAGCCCTCACTGATTCCTCAATCTCCCAGGTGAGGACAGCGACTTGGCAGGAGTCAGGAAGGAATGGGAGAGGAGCTGGAGCTTGGTTCCTCCTCCCCGTGGAACTGACGGGAAAGAGCATCAGGCTTGATGTTGCGGGAACTAGGACGATAGGAGAGAGTGAAGTGGAACTGCATGAAGAATAGGGACCACCTGGACTGTCGGGAATTGAGTCTCTTGGAAGTGCGGATATACTCCAGATTCTTGTGGTCAGTCATAACCAGAAACGGAAGCTTGGTCCCCTCCAGCCAGTCCGCCAAACCTCCAGGGCCAGGTTCCCGGCTAGTAGTTCCCGGTTGCCAATGTCATAGTTTCTCTCAGCTGGGGATAGCCGACGAGAGAGAAAAAAGGCGCAGGGATGGAGTTTCTGGTCAGTGTTGGGACAGAGCGCCCCCAACCCCCACGTCGGAGGCATCCACCTCCAACACGAATTGTCTGTCTGGGTTCGGAACTTGGAGGATGGGTGCTAAGGTGAACCTGGATTTAAGGTTCTGAAAGGCCTCCTTGGCTGCAGAAGGCCAATAGAAGGGAATCTTGGATGAGTTGAGGGCAGTGAGTGGGGAAGCGACTGCGCTGAACTGTGACAGTGTCTGCGTGTAACCGGAACTAATTATGGTGTGTTTCCTGAGCACTAGGATCCCTGCCTTCCTCCTTGCTCCCCATGCCTGCTACCTGTGACCCCAAGTGTCTGCTCACCCTCGTCCATTGTATTCTAAATATTTTCATTGGATCACTTTTCATTGCTTTGACACAAAACGCATTCAGCTTTCAACACTCACAAATCGTTTCTCACTCAAACTCAACCACCACCAACACTAGATTCCAATAGTCTATTATAATTAAACAGTTCAACTTATATTTAACTGTAAAAAGGCAAAATGATTGTAAATTAGACTGAACTATTCCTTTACATCTAAACATAAAACAGACAATTCAAATGTATCAACTGGCCTATAACACTGAGTGGCTCATATGATTCCTTGATAAGGTCTGTGAAACCATTGCTCCAGGTGAGTAAAGTAGGCATTTTGTAATTGGATGGGACAATGTGGTGATTCATTGTTCTCTCCCAGCCACAGACTGGTTTACAGCCCATCCCATGGTGCAACCTATCGTACCTTCCATTCCTAAAGCCCATAGAAAAATTATTTTCCTCTTAAAGGTGGAGGTTTTTGACCACCAGCCACATGCTCAAATGTCTCTCTTGAACAATGAAGGCTGAATGTTTGGACATCTCTGCAGAAGGTTGCCAGGGATGGATCAGGCAACATTGCAAGATAGGACATAAAGGGGTGATGTCAATGAGAGCGTGTAGCCACATGCAGAATACAGTAGCTATTCTACACTTCTAAAGTGACTATGTACAGTTTTGTATTGCATTACTGGATTTACTTTAAGTTATTTTTGTGTACTTGAATTTACTCTATTCAATCATGAAAAAATGATGATTGCAGTATTTATGAATCATTTCCCTCAAATACTGGGTGGTAGCACCAATCCAAGCAGAAGCAGTAAAGAATTTACCTTATTTTGTATGTGTTGGAATCTTTGTTTATGCTGAATGAATAAAGACAATGGTGATACATATTGCTATGTTACTTACCGTTGGGAGACACATGTCAGGGTTCTGGTACAAGAGTTGATGCTGAGATGTTTGGTTGCATTAACCTATTTTGGATGATGGGATGTTGTGTTGAGCTGCATGTTGGTAAAGAGAACTGTGTGAATAGTTTTGAAAATATTAACAAATATAATGGTTTAAAATTGTAATAAAAGATGATTGATTGAATGAATGAATGTGACATCATAAGGCTCAGGTGTTGTTTCCATCTCTGAACATTAGCCACACCTTAAGAGGTTGAGGTTGAGGTGGAAGATTTCCTAATATTTGCAATTTCCCCACAATACTGTTTGCTAATGAGATGACCTCCGGTCCTGTGACTGTATATAAGACAGGATCAACATTCATACCAACAACAACCTCCTCCACCATCCACAAGACAGTCTGCTGAAGTTGTGAAGAATTGAAGGTGATTATATGGATCTGTTGTTTCCATTTTCTGTGTGAGTTTGCTGATATTTTGCTAAAGCGGTTCATCTGGACAAGTCTATTATTTCCTTTTTAACAGGAGAGATCACTGTAACAATGCTGAAAGAAGTATTTGTGCTTGGATGCCTCCTGAGCCTCGCTATGGCTCAGCCTGTAAGTGTGAACATCTCATCCTCAATATTAATACGACTGCTCTCATACGGATACAATGACTGATATTGTGACAGTGATTATTGTGAAGGGAATATCAAACGTGTGTTTTGTATAGGTGGACATGGAGCACAGACGACTTGTTCGGTCTAGCTCTGACTCTAGCTCCGGCTCGAATTCCAAGGAGGTGAGTGCTTTCTCTATCCTCAAAAATGAAACATTCAGCACTCCAGAATGTAAATTACTGTAAAATCCTTCGAAAGTCCTCTACTGTCTATTGACAATGAATCTTTTTCTTAAAGGGTTCCACACCAACCAACAACCAGCAAACTGTTAATCAGTTAATCCAGATCTTGATGAGGATCCTCAACCAACAAACTACGACTGCAGCTACAACCACGACTGCAGCTACAACCACGACAGCAGCTACAACTACTTCTGCTGCTACAACTACTACAGCTGCTCCCACTACTCCTGCAGCTGCCACTACTACGGTCGCCAAATAATTTTTGCTAAAATTTGCTGAATAAACTTAATTAATGGAAAACATGGACAAGATGTGTTTGTTTTTCATAAAGTCCACCAGAGAAGATGAAGCTGTGTAGAGAATTATGAATCATAGATGTATTAGAGATAGAGAGATAGACACACTTATAGCACCGTCACCGTTTCCCCAACACCTCTGAGTGTCTGATTCTTTTGAGGTGAACCACCAAATACATGATTTCGTCACATTGTATACCATTAATAGAAATACAACATTGCAGCACGGTGACAGCTGATTGGAGGACTGTGTCCGTAAAATGTCAATGACAGCAAAAAAGAGACAACCTCGAACACTATGACAGTAAATTCCTAGTTATTTGACTCAAGGTTAGAAGCTTATTTCCTTGTTAATTTTGTATGTTGAATTAGCAGCTGAACTTGATACATTTTTTGTAAAGGATCATGCCGCTCCCAGCTATGAAACTGCTGGTCTCGATTTTGTGCTTCACAGGACTGTGTTCATCGGTCCCTGTTAGCATTGTAAACTGACAATAATGATCTTCAAATATGTTTATGTGTCACATTTTCTTTTAATTGCTGTGGTGGTGTTGTGGTATTGTTTTCAAAGCTTAATGCAGGTAATTGAGACGTATCAAAAGAGTTTTTGATGTGAGATTATTTGTATTTTAACATCTCTGAGGAGAGGACACACTGTCAAAAATAATCACATAACCCTACACATTATGTCTCTGTATGAAATCAGTTTTTTTCTTCAATGTGTTTTCCAGATGAACAAGAACTACATGCAGCCTCAGTTCTAGCCATTTACTATCATTATTCCTGTGCCATTCCCACAGCCTTTTGCTTTCCCTTTTGCTGAAATGTAAGATACATAGATAGATAGATAGATAGATAGATAGATAGATAGATAGATAGATAGATATACAGACAGACAGTGACATTGTCAAATTTACTTTCCTTGAAAACTGCTATCTCTCAAAATGTACAATTGAAAGTCTGTAAATTAGTATTTATTTGTTGATTTCAACTTGCTTTGAAAAAATAAGATCAGTAAATGGAAACTCATCTTTATAACTTGTGTTCCTTCTGTTTCCAACACCTTTCTGTGTGTGTGTGTGTGTGTGTGTGTGTGTGTGTGTGTGTGTGTGTGTGTGTGTGTGTGTGTGTGTGTGTGTGTGTGTGTGTGTGTGTGCGCGTGTGTGTGTGTGTGTGTGTGTGTGTGGGGCTCTGCTCCTGGCTCAGTCCTACAAACACCTTTCATCAATATGGACTATCTGGTAAACTGATCCGACAATAAAGCTTCTTAAAACTTCCCCAACCTCTCAGTGTCCTATGTTTGTGTCCAACAGATAGTCCTGCATTACAAAATTACACATTTAAAATGTATTTTTATTATAAATCAAAAACATTGGATGTGTTGGTTTTATTTTGAAAAACATCTTTCAAAGACATTTAATGGGTGACTCAATATACAAGTCCATTTTCCCCAAAACCTTACATATTGATCATATCATAGTCGTGAAGGTCAATTTCTCCATGCAATGTATTTTGTTGACAATTGCAGTCCAGTCGTCCTTTGTTGGAGAATTTGTCTGCAGTCCTTTCTGTGATGGCTTTCTTGCCATATAATATTTCAACCAGATTTTTATTCTGAGACATTAGTTAGTGTTGTTATTTTTACTATGTATAAAATAAAAGAATACTATTCCAATCATATTGGATCACTTTGCATTGCTTTGACACAAAATGCATTCAGCTTTCAAGATTCACAAATTGTTTTCTCACTCAAACTCAACCACCACCAGCACTACATTCCAATACAGTCTATTTTAATTAAACAATTGAACTTATATTTAAATTAGACTGAAATGTGCAATATTCCTCTACATCAAAAAATAAATAAGGGTTAAAGTTAAAGTAACTCTTTGAATATTTACGCCATCGACGTGATTCCAACAGATTCTGAACGCTAAGAAGCGTAGCTTTCCACATTGCAGTATAGTACGGTAATGGTAAAAACACAGCGGCGAGCTTATCTGTGGGGGAGGGGTGAAAGTGAACAGATCAGAGAGCAGCAGCAGAGGAGCAGGGGAGAGACTTTCACTGGCCTTTCAGTGGCGTTTTCTTAGTAAATAATATGTTGGTGTTGTAAATAATAGTATTAGTATTCTTTCTGAGAGTTCTGCCACTGACTGGCCCACCTAAACCCCTCACTAACGGCCACTTTCCTGTCCCCACAAACACAAAGAAGGGCAGTGGGAAAAGGACATAGGGTACATCCCATCCTCGATTGAACCGGAAGTGGTTCTGCGCCGCCATCTTGACGGCCGTCCCAAAGCTCTTATTCTGCTCGGAGGAGCGAGGATCGAGGAGTGAGGAGGGAAATCGGAGGAGCCATGATCGAGGAGCCCCGAGAGCAAGCTTCCGGGAAGTGTTTTAACGCTGGACACGCCCCCTCACTGTTCATCTGTGATTGGACGCTGCCGCTGAGCGGACTGATCGCTGGAGTTTTATACCAGAGTGAAGACGATCACAGATTAAACTCAAGCTATATATTATATCTGTTTTCTTATTCACCACCTGGTTAAAATATGTTCATTGTAGGTCTGAGCAATAAAAGGACCACAAACAACTGTCTTCAAAGATTTGAACTGTTGTTTCCCTCAATAACTTGTATTATGTATGTAATTAAAATCAGAGAGAGCTGGAGAGAGGAAACACTTTTTACAACACGTAATGAAGAGAAAATATATTTATAATGTGGGTTATTTTATAATGATGTCACAATCAGAATTTCGAAACATACCGACGGAAATAATAAATAAATAAGACGCATTCCGCCAGTAGAAATCAATCCTGCGCGTATAAGCAGGACACATCACAGTATATAAATACTCAATGCAGTTTATTAAACGGTAACAGACGACAGATAAAACATCTCCACTCTGACACTCATGATAACTGTGTCTTCATTAATATAAATTGTAGTTTAACACCATTAAATCAACTGAAAACATATGATAATTGTTATCAATATTTTAAGTGCATTTTTATTGAAATGTTCGTTAAAAACTCTCCAGACAAAACTCTGTCAGCCATTAAAGCGACTGACAGCTGATCAGATGTGATCAGCTGTCAGTCGGACGCAGTCATCAGAAATTGACGTCGCTTCACGTGACGCTTCAGAGGAAAGGACGTCTCAAGTCTCTTAAAACATATTTCCTCGCGTTTTCTCAACCTGCTTGGTTTCCTTGCGTCTCTCCATGCATCCCTGGTGGGAGGGACTAAGACGCAAGGAATTTCTGCAATCTCAAATCTCAATTGTTTATAAGAGAAACATGATGAAAATTTAAATACGTTTCTTTACTTTTTAGTTTGTACACACTGTTTTAAGCTTTTATAACAAATAATAATAACAAATACTTGCCAGATTTTGAAAGTTACATTTCTCCTGAAAAAAGGAGCAAAATAATTTTGTCAAAAGGACATTTTCTGACATTTATTGATAAATAAGACAAAAAGGACCAGGCGGACTGTCATAATTACAGATGTAAAAACGATTAAGGGAAAAATGCATTAACTGGCCTATAACACTGAGTGGCTCATGTGATTCCTTGATGAGGTCTGTGAAACACTTGCTCCAGGTGAGTAAAGTAGGCATTTTGTAATTGGATGGAACAATGTGGTGATTCACTATTCACTCCCAGCCACAGACTGGTTTACAGCCCATCCCACACTGGTGCAACCTTTCCTTTCACCTTACCTTCCATTGTGTCTCTAGTGTGTGCAAGGCTGCTGTAATCCTGCAATTTCCCCACTGTGGGACTAATAAATTATTATCTTATCTCATCTTATTCCTAAAGCGCATTGAAACAAATATTTTCCTCAAAGGTGGAAGGGTTTTGACCACCAGCCACATGCTTAGATGTCTCTCTTGAACAATGAAGGCTGAATGTTTGGACATCTCTGCAGAAGGTTGCAGGGATGGATCAGGCATGTCAAAAAGATTTGTTCCTAGGTGTAATGCAAGAGAGGACATGAAGGGGTGATGTCAATGAGAGCTTGTAGCCACATGCAGAAGACAGTAGCTATACACTTCTATATTGATAATATACAGTTTTGTTTTGCATCACTGGACTTACTTTAAGTTCATTTTGTGCACTTGGATTTACTCTATTCAAACATGAAAAAAACATGATGAAGCATGTTACAGCATTTCTGAATCCTTTCTCTCAATAACTGTAAGGTAGCACCAAACCGAGCAGTAAAGAATTTACCTTATTTTTTATGTGTTGGAATCTTGGTTTATGCTGAACGAATAAAGACAATAGTGATATATATATTGTAATGTTACTTGTTGTTTTATGTCATTGTGTAATGAGTGAAAAAGTGTTACTGTTGGGAGACACATGTCAGTATTCTGGTACAAGAGTTCATGCTGAGATGTTTGGTTGCATTAGTCTATTTTGGATCATGAACTGTTGTGTTGAGCTGCATGTCGGTAAAGAGAACTGTATGAATAGTTTTGAAAATATGAACAAGTATAATGGTTAACACGTTTAATACAATATGATAGATGGAATGGATACATGTTATATATCATAAGGTTCAGGTGTTGTTTCCATCTCTGATCATTAGCCACACCTTGAGAGGTGGAGGTGGAAGATTTCCTAATATTTGCAATTTCCCAACAATGCTGTTTGCTCATGAGATGACCTCCGGTCCTGTGACTGTATATAAGACAGGACCAACATTCAGACCATCAACAACCTCCTCCACCATACACAAGACAGTCTGCTGAAGTTGTGAAGATTTTCTGTGTGAGTTTGCTGATATTTTGTAATATCTGAACAAGCTGAACAAGTCTTTATTATTTCCTTTATTATTACAGTCTGCTGAAGTTGTGAAGAATTGAAGGTGATTATATGAATCTGTTGTTTCTATTTTCTGTGTGAGTTTGCTGATATTTTGTAAAAGCTGTTCATCTGAACAAGTCTTTATTATTTCCTTTTAACAGGAGAGATCACTGTAACCATGCTGAAAGAAGTATTTGTGCTTGGATGCCTCCTGAGCCTCGCTCTGGCTCAGCCTGTAAGTGTGACATATCATCCTCAATATCAATACCACTGCTCGTATATGCTGACACCATGACTATTATTGTGACAGCGATTATTGTGAAGGGAATATCAAACGTGTGTTTTCTTCAGGTGGACATGGAGCAAAAACGACTTGCTCGGTCTAGCTCTAATTCTGGCTCTGGCTCCGGCTCCAATTCCAATGAGGTGAATGCTTTCTCTATCCTCAAAAATGAAACATTCAGCAGTCCTGAATGTAAATTACTGTAAATTATTTAGGAAGTCCTCTGCTGTATATTGACAATGAATCGTTCTAATTTTCTTGAAGCGTACCACCACCACGTCGCCTACCGTGACCACCCAGTCTACGGCGACTACCCAGTCTACAACGACAACCCAACCTTTAGGGGTCCAACAATTGATCCAGCTCATACTTGCCGCTCTCGGTTGAAGATAACCATCTACAGCTACAACTGTATTAATCTGTTGACATGTGGATAACAATATGGCATCTTCCAAATAAACTTCATAAATGGAAAACATGGACCAAATATGTGTGTACTTCTTATAATTGACACGACACTGTGTAGAAATCTGTTCATCAGAAAAATATGAATTATCACCATTATTATAATTATCATTATTATCAGCTATCTTCCTCTTCCTGATACGCTCACAAAATCCAATACTTCATTCTACCAACAACGATCTCTGCAGTCATAGCTTCCCCATTAAACATTACGATAATCCAACGATGGAAAATGAAGACACTGAAACTACATAAAACAGTGGTAATATGTTCTCTGAGATTGTAGCTGACACTAACAGTTTTTTCCCGTCGGCAGTCGGGCTCATCAACAGGGCCCGGGTCCCCCACTGACTGACTTTGTAACCCCGAGGACTATTTTTCTTTCTTTTCTTTCTTCATTACCGGGCAATCCCCTGCACACTTCATATTTAAACATGCATGTCACTTATCATGCACTTTAACTTAAACACACATGTCACTTTAACATACACTTACATTAACGTTATCAGTTTGTCTGAGCATTTTATCTTATACTTAATTTAATACCCATTGCACTGCTGTTGTCATTGATTGTTGATTGTTGTTTGTCTCGTCTAACGTCTCATGTCTAATGTATGCACTTTCCGCCTCGAAAAATCCCTTGTTTGTGTAAACATTTCTGGCAAATAAACGGTTTCTGATTCTGATTCTGATGTGTAGTATATGGTGGCATCTCGCGGTGAGGCTGCAGATTGTGACTAACTGAAACTTCTCCCGTGTGCCAAGCATGGAGGAGAACTCCAGAAGCTGAAGCGTAAAACGTGAATGGCCCTAACTTGTGGAAATATTTGGTTCGTTCGTCTTGCAATGCAGTGCAACCCAGGCGGCAACCTCTGGTTCTGAAAGCTGAAACTAATGCAAAAGTGCCATAAGATTGCATTCTTTCAAATGGCCATCAAGGGGCGAGTCCTCTAATTGCAAAAATTAAGTCTGATTGCAGCGACAAAATGACCTCTCACTTGATTTATTACCTCAATACACATGTAAACACACGTTTATGGTCTCAATCGCTAGTTTTTTGAGTATTCTTCAATACAGCATGATGTTTATTTAGTAACAATGGTCCCATTGAGAGTAAAAAAGACCATACAGCCAGGTATGCTTAAGGACGTGGCTACTATGTGATTGACAGCTTGCTTCCAGATAATTCGCCAGAGCCTCTACCATGGCGTCACTCCTCCACATCAAAATATGGGTTGCGGTCGAAAAGTACATTTTGTTAAGGAAGGTTCCTATCTGAGTGAAATTAACCGGAAGTATCTAAAGTGGCAGCCATGATAAGTGCTGTTCTAATTCTCTAAATACTAAGGAAAGGTGCTTCAATGCTTCTTTTCTTTGCTCCATTAGCATAGGATACACTGGACCTTCCTTTCCCAAAGCAAATAAGATAATGCTGCCCCACAATTCCTTACGGCGGCAACATTTAAAGTAACGCACTATTTGGCCATCCATGAAACAAATGATATGCTTATCTTGTTAACAATTAGTTTCATACATAAACTAATGTGATTCATGTTGATGAATATAAATACACATTGATAGCCCTTTTGTTTAATTTGATATGTATTTATTTACTTTGAACATAACAAATAAGTCAAAAAACAAAACAAGAATATGAAATAAAATGAACAGTAAATATAGCAAACGGTCAAAAAACAAATTCTCATTCTCAATAACAAGAAGTGTTAGTAAAACAAACAAACAAACAAACAAGGTAGGCCTATGTTAGATTATTAAACTGTTAAAAAGCAAAATATAAAATATTGATATTCAACAGTGTCATTGATATTGCAAGAGTGAATTGACAGTTTACTGAAGCAGTTTTGATTGTAAAGTGTGACAGCAGAAGGAAGGAATGCCCCCGGTTCACGAGAGGAGCTGTTTATATAGTGTATGCAAGAGAACAATAGATTTCAAAGGGTCATTTTTTGTTGCAATTTTTGTAATTCTTTCACCAAGACATACCCGTCAGTGACGACAATAACGTATCTTAATGAAAGTGGAGTCAGATTCTCTAAGCACCACGGTTGTCTTTCCCTAGCTCTTCATGAATTCTTCTTCTTACCGAAGACATTTTCCATCGAGATCAAGGAAAAGTGGTTTTGAATGGACGTTAGGAGGTAACTTTTGGACTTTCAACTACAGCCAAGGTCACTTCTCTTCACAGGTAAAAAAAAAAAAAAAAGTGGCGATGGCAAAATTCCAAGATGGTGATTACAAAATGCTAAACTTAACTAAAGGCTTCAAAACCGCAGTCCACAAACCAATGGGTGACATCAAAATGTCCACTTCTTATATTCAGCCTATGGGTTCTACATAGCAAACTCTGTGAAGAGGGAACAAAATCACAACTCTTTTTTCCAGGTGATTATTGCTAAAGAAAACTAACTTGTTATTTTTAAATCCCATTTCTGACAATACATGATACACACTGTTCCTTCAAATGAATGTGACATATCATAAGGTCAAGGTGTTGCTTCCATCTCTGATCATTAGTCACACCTTGAGATGTGGAGGTAGAAGATTTCCTAATATTTGCAATTTCCCAACAATGCTGTTTGCTCATGAGATGACCTCCGGTCCTGTGACTGTATATAAGACAGGATCAACATTCAGACCAACAACAACCTCCTCCACCATTCGCAAGACAGTCTGCTGAAGTTGTGAAGAATTGAAGGTGATTATATGAATCTGTTGTTTCTATTTTCTGTGTGAGTTTGCTGATATTTTGTAAAAGCTGTTCATCTGAACAAGTCTTTATTATTTCCTTTTAACAGGAGAGATCACTGTAACCATGCTGAAAGAAGTATTTGTGCTTGGATGCCTCCTGAGCCTCGCTCTGGCTCAGCCTGTAAGTGTGACATATCATCCTCAATATCAATACCACTGCTCGTATATGCTGACACCATGACTATCATATTTGACAGTGATTATTTTGAAGGGAATATCAAACGTGTGTTTTCTACAGGTGGACATGGAGCAAAAACGACTTGCTCGGTCTAGCTCTAATTCTGGCTCTGACTCCGGCTCCAATTCCAATGAGGTGAATGCTTTCTCTATCCTCAAAAATGAAACATTCAGCAGTCCTGAATGTAAATTACTGTAAATTATTTAGGAAGTCCTCTGCTGTATATTGACAATGAATCGTTCTAATTTTCTTGAAGCGTACCACCACCACGTCGCCTACCGTGACCACCCAGTCTACGGCGACTACCCAGTCTACAACGACAACCCAACCTTTAGGGGTCCAACAATTGATCCAGCTCATACTTGCCGCCCTCGGTCAAAGATAACCATCTACAGCTACTACTGTATTAATCTGTTTAGGTAAATTCAACATGTGGATAACAATTATTTAATTCTCTGTGGCATCTTTCAAATAAACTGCATAAATGGAAAACATGGACCAAGTATGTTTGTTCTTCTTATAATTGACATGACACTGTGTAGAAAGCTGTTTATCCAAAAAAATATGAATTATTGCCACTACTATAATTATCATTATTATCAGCTATCTTCCTCTTCCTGGCATGCCCCCATCATTATCATATTAAAGTTCTTTATCACTTTGTGTTATGCCTATTTCCCTAGATGGTCTTCACTTTAGATGAGGTCACGGAACATACTTAACTAATAATTAACGAGTATCTACTGAATTAATGACATTTATTAATGCTTTGTAAGGCATAAGTAGTCATCTCTTCAGATGAGGTCACAAAACAAACTTAACTAATACTTAATTAACAAGTAGTAATTAACTGAATTAATCATGAATTGCAGTATTAAATACGTTTATAAAGTGCATATCTGAATCATATGTATGAATAATTAACATTTTCCATCGAGGTCAAGGAAAAGTGGTAAGGAATGGACGTTAGGAGGTAACTTTTGGACTTTTGACTACAGCCAAGGTCACTTCTCTTCACAGGTAAAAAAAAGAAAAAATGGCGATGGCAAAATTCCAAGATGGTGATTACAAAATGCCAAACTTAAGGCTTCAAAACCGCAGTCCACAAACCAATGGGTGACATCAAAACGTCCACTTCTTATATTCAGCCTATGGGTTCTACATAGCAAACTCGGTGAAGAGGTAACAACATCTCAACTCTTTTTTTTCCAGGCAATTATTGCTAAAGAAAACTAACTTGTTATTTTTAAATCCCATTTCTGACAATACATAATACACACTGTTCCTTCAAATGAATGTGACATATCATAAGGTCAAGGTGTTGTTTCCATCTCTGATCATTAGTCACACCTTGAGATGTGGAGGTGGAAGATTTCCTAATATTTGCAATTTCCCAACAATGCTGTTTTCTCATGAGATGACCTCCGGTCCTGTGTATGTATATAAGACAGGACCAACATTCAGACCAACAACAACCTCCTCCTCCACCATTCGCAAGACAGTCTGCTGAAGTTGTGAAGAATTGAAGGTGATTATATGAATCTGTTGTTTCTATTTTCTGTGTGAGTTTGCTGATATTTTGTAAAAGCTGTTCATCTGAACAAGTCTTTATTATTTCCCTTTTAACAGGAGAGATAACTGTAACCATGCTAAAAGAAGTATTTGTGCTTGGATGCCTCCTGAGCCTCGCTCTGGCGTCAAAACGTTCACTTTTTATATTCAGCCTATGGGTGCTACATAGCAAACTCGATGAAGAGGTAACAAAAACACAAAGAAAACTAACTTGTTATTTTTAAATCCCATTTCTGGGATGGTTATTGGATGCCTCCTGAGTCTCGCTCTGGCTCAGCCTGTAAGTGTAACATCTCATCCTCAATATTAATACCACTGCTCTTATATTGACATCATAATTATTATTGTGATAGTGATTATTGTGAAGGGAAAATCAAACATGTGTTTTTTCTACAGTTGGACATGGAGCACAGACGACTTGCTCGTTCTAACTCCGGCTCTGACTCCGGCTCGAATTCCAAGGAGGTGAGTGCTTTCTCTATACTCAAAAATTCAACATTTACCTCTCCAAATTTCTCTGCTGTATATTGACAATGAATCTTTTTGATGTTTTGAAGAGTACCACCACTAATTCACCAACTGTGACCACCCAGTCTACAGTGAATGCCTTGCAGTTGTTACAGAGCCTACTTGCCATCCTCATGCAACAACAAACTACTGCTACAACTACTACTGCACCTACTACTACTACAAAGTAAAATCTGAAATGTAACCAAAGATAACAAAAAAAGAATGACAACCAGAATTGGATTCCAAAGATTATTGACCCAAGCTTTTTTTGTATATTTCGTTGTATTAAGTAGTGTTTTCACATGTAACATAGTTCAATTAAATATCTAAATCAAAATCAGTTTATTCTCTTTAGTATCTGCTAAATAAACGTCTTTAATGGAAAACTTTAATGTATGAGAAACATTAATGAATGTATCATGTATCGTATATCATATTAATTATTAGATAGATTGATAGATAAATTGGTTAATTGATTGATGGATGGATGGATGGATGGATAGATAGATAGATAGAAAGATAGATATTTCAGTGATTCAAAAGTAATCATGCAAGAATACAACAATAACCTCTACCAAGTGTGAGGAAATGACCGCATCACTACATTGCCCCAGACCACAGATAAAGTACAGCAGACCTCAGTTGTTCAGGCTTTTGTGGGACTCTAAGCAGACTCTAATGTACTTCATCTGGTAAAACAATACTTGTATGCAACAGTATGATTCATAAATATACATTTAAATATTTACAGAAATAGAAAAGACCAATAGAAGGCAAACACTGATTTTATAAAAAAAAACACCAATTCTCAAAACAATGAGCTGGCGTAAGCACTAATGCTGCGTTCACACCAAACGCGGCAGTTTACTCGCTCGACAATAAAAGGGTGTTCACACAGAAGGCAAAGGGGGCGTGGCTTATCTCCGCTGCTTCTCTCCATGAAAAGAGCTTTCCGCTACCATGGAATAAATGACCACTAGTTCTACTTCATACTTGTTGTGGAAGTCCCAAAAATGTCGAAACATCAAACGCCATCGTGTTGGTGTTCATAACACCATCCGTAGCCACACACAGCTCGGTGTATTTCACCGACTCCTCCAGGAACTATGTCTGGCTAAAACAGATACCGTTTCTGCCATCCACCATGGACCATGATTCACAATATTATCCGTAGTCCCACAACAGCGTCTGAATGACGGCCGCAACCAGCGCTACTTCAGGCGGAGCAGCAACAGTTTGATTCAGCAACGGCAGGACGGTGGGGGTGACGGGCGGAGCTTCTCAATGCTGATTCTCAACGCTGATTGGCTGACACAACTTTGCGTCACGTGATTTTCCCGCCGAAATTGGGATATTTCAACTCGCGCAAATTTGCGCCGCGTCTTTCGCTCTGTTATCTGCTATTCGCGCCGCCTCAAACGACTTTGCATGTAATCTGGTCGCGCGTCAAATTCGCGCCGCGTTTAGTGTGAACGCAACATAAGTTCTACAAAGATGACTCACATAGAAAACATGTCACATTTCCCCCCCAAATCACTCAAAATCAATACTCAATGTTAATATCAATACTCCATCTTCTAGCTCCGCTGTAGAGTGCGTAAAGTGCACTAATGTTCTTAAATATTAGCTGCATGCCAGTTAACTCGCTCATCATTCCCTTTATCAGCTCTTGGAGTATTTGATGTCTTTGTAGCTGTCTAGGTCATGTTATGCTCGCTAAAAACATGATAGCATCGCAGTAAATTCCCTGGTCTGACGCATATTTATTTGATTATGCGCAAATCAAATTTGTTCTTCTTAATGGGTTATTTCATGCTAAATCTGGCTCTAAATCTGTTGGTTGAATGTTACTGAAAGATGTGTATAATTAAGCTACATGAGAGACCTTTAAGCATATTTTTTGAAAATCGCTGCAATGTGCAATAGTCTTGTCTTCATGTAACACACAATAAATGTGAGTCTAATTTGCAGGAGAGCAAAACCTCTAGGATGACTTAAATGCACATTTATGACATCAAAGATGTTGATTTGAGTATAATAGTAAATAAGTCAATGAACTATGAGTTTATTTGTTATACTCTTGATGTCATTTTGTTTAGACATTTTATTAAATTGATATTTAAAAAAATATATTCATGCAGTGTATTAAGAAAAACACATGTTGAATACAGTAAACATTGCATTGGAAAATAAATCTTTGCTCGAGAGGACACATGTCTGCCTCATTTTTTTTCCAGACACACACACACTCACCGTCTGCAGGCTCTTTCAAAATGAGACCTGTAACATGAAGTGCTCAAGATCCTGAAGTTTCTCAAGGACGTGACTCAACGATCTACTGGTTTAATACAAATGAAAGCCATAAAGAGGTTTAAAATACACTGCCAATTTCCTCTTGATCTTTATTTTCTGAGATATTCTGAATATCTAGTTGTAAATAAACAAATTGAATACACTGTGGTATTGTTTTAGTCTGACAAAACATTGGCGTCACACTATTATCAGAATACAATAATGTTTGAATTTACAATTGATTGATGTAATGTGTTGGTATTATGTGTGCTGGTCTGATTGTTTGGCCCAAAATCACACATTCCAAATTTGCCTCGCAGGGCTTTACAATCTGTACACATACGTCATCCCTGTCCCAGGACCTCACATCGGGTCAGGAAAACTTCCCAAAAATAGAAAAAAAACTTTCATAGGGAGAAAAAGGAAGAAACCTTCAGGAGTGCAACAGAGGAGGATCCCTCTCCCCGGATGAACAGAAGCAATAGATGGCATGTGTACAGAATGAACAACGTAACAGAGTTACAGCACATTCAATGAATATGACAGAAATTATTCATATAGTAGTCATGGACCACGATCCAGATAACCACCATCCATGTCAGCAGAAGGAGGTAGAGGGGAGGGGCAGGAGAATATAGCTGCAAACAATAGCGACACCAAGCAACTGTTACAGCTGCTACTACACCAGGCTTCAAGCACAGACTTGCCATAACCCCACTGCAGGAAATATATATATTCCACAAGTTGTGTGATGTCACAGTAACGATTCAGGTTTTGTGTCTGATCCTGTGAGATTCAACCTGGAAATAATCAACAGGTTATATTGGATGTAGGATGTTATCCATCAGACATGTCTGACTGTTTGATTTTATATCACATATCCACTTCTTGGTTGGAAAACCGCCATGCTTTGATCCTCTGTGTTGCAGTTTGAGACAGTAACACAGTATTAACTGAATCTGTCCTCCTGCCTCTTCTAAACGGTGTCAGCAGTTGTTTCTGGTGTTCTCCTAAAATGTAGCTATCTTCACATCAATTTCACACCAGGGATGAAGACGCCATCTAAAGAATATTCATTCATTCCTTGTTGAGAGAGACATTTTATTTCACCAAGAGAGATTATTTTGGAATAAATGAAAGAATACCTGGGTTGCGGCACAAGCAGGACGTGTCTGTTACCCTCCCATCTAAGTGAGTAGGTGCGAAACATAAAAGTTAGAAAGGCCATTTATTCCCTGGTCCCCAAACTAAAGTCACAATACTGAATTGCAGTTTAGGAAAACATTATGTATTTCTTTTGACTCTAATGTGAAACACTACATTAAAACAATTTAACTCAGGGTGAACTAAGACCAAAGCAAATTGTCCTATCCGCTGAAAAGAAAAGGAAAGTAAGAGAAATAATTTTACTTACAAAAGAGTGAGACAGGAAGACAGCATGCACATTGTTTTCAATGTGCAAAAAAAAAGACATTAAAATGCTTCTAACAAAGACTAGAATATCTTTACCAAATTATATTGTAACACTCAATAATATTTAATCACACCAAATGGAAAATTCACGATGTCTTGTGCACATATAATTTATACAAATTGCCCAGTTATTTAATGGGATTGAACATACCTTTGTAATCTTTGGGATTTCCACAAAAAAATATTTTAATTCTAGTTCAGTTAGTTTGTGCAAAGCATGGTTCCACATAATTACCTTAAAGGTAATAAAACTCCCAGATGTATCATCACATGCTCGCATGTGACTCCTGCATTGCTAATCATGTAGCGTTTCAGGAATCTACATCATAAAACTAATTGTACTTGATTCCTTTAGCTCTTGTCCCAGAGGGCAAATGTCTCTGTTTTACGATATTATGTATGTTACATTCTGAAGTCGATATCAGAGTATACATCTTAGTTGTGAATTTCCCAATAGAAAATAAATAAATAAATATATACATTATGTTATCTTGAATTTACAACATTGCTTTTTAGTTTCTTCGCTACCTTTCTGCTATCTACTGGTAACAATATTCAGTTTAAATTCTATAGGTCTTTGAAAAAGTTATTTCCCCATGTAGCCTAATAAGAACAGCTCAAAGAGTATATACAACCTATGCTAATTTTAGTGGTATGTGAAGCATGATATTTTAATAGCAGCGTTGGTCTTCACACTTTTTCCCCTAGTTGGGAAATAAAACTGTTTTTTAAATGTCTAGATAGTCAGAGATATAATCTCTGGATGACACTTGCAGCAAGTCATAACATTTCATGACTTTAATGAAAAGGTCCACCATGAGTAAACAAGATGATTACAGTATTTGGAAAAGGATTGAGCAAGTATTGGTTTGCAGGTGGAAATATAGCTCTAGGCAACAGATAGCACTGTTTCGCAAGTGCAGAACTTTTCAACAACATATCAATCTTCTTCGACTTCTTCGACTTTTCCAAATATAACAGGAATGTTTTAGAGCATGTTCATATCCTGCATTTTAGTTGGAATTTAAAGTTGTCTTTAAACAAAACAAGGTGAAGTGTGTGTGTGTGTGTGTGTGTGTGTGTGTGTGTGTGTGTGTGTGTGTGTGTGTGTGTGTGTGTGTGTGTGTGTGTGTGTGTGTAATCAGCTGTACAAATTGAGCTTTGTGGTTAATTTGGTTCAGCATGTGTCAGAAAATACTTTAAGTCTATGAGGATTAAAAACAGGACGTGGACCTTTAATGTTACAAAAACACAGTCTAGTTGGGTAATGAAATTGTGTTCACGCCTATTTTTGGTTTTGTCTCGGAAGGCTGCCATGAGACTGACCACATCTGACATGAAGTAACACCTTTAAAGTGCGAGAGCCTTGTGAACACATCGAGGCTGTTTAAAAGCTAATGGGGTTTCCTGAAGGAACCAGCTTGAAGGAAGCAAACAGAGGCTTAATATTGTATTCATTGTTTAGCTCTTTACCGTGGCGCACTGGCAGCTCCAACTACCAAGGGATTTGAATTACGGTTTGCGAGATGAAGTTTTTTCGCCTGATGATTTTCTCCTTGATCAATTGCACTGTCGCTGTAAGTACCAACACTTGATACATATTGTTTTCGTGCCACAGTCTTCATGGTTTTCAGCTAATACAGAAAACAAACCAGTTTTAAATGTAATGTTTTTTGCAGAATTGTCATCACAGCAGCAGTGATTCAGACAGTGATGAGGTCAGACATTCTCATGACAGCAGCAGTGAGTCTGACAGTGATGAGGTGAGAATCATATTAATCCTAACATGTATCAATTATAGTGAAATTATAACAAAACAACCATTTTAGATATTTTATTGTGATTATATTTTCTTGCTGCAGAGGGGTCTGCCGTTTCCTCACTGGCCTTTGTGGCCATTTCCCGGTCTGTGGCCGCCACCTCCTCCTCCACCCCCACCCCCAACTCCAGCACCAACACTTAAACCAACTACAACACCAAAACCAACCACAACTCTAAAACCAACCACAACCCAAGATCCGCAGACAACAGTTGTTACTACCACCGAGAAACCGCGAGGAGACAACGATTGAATTGTAGTGACCTGAGCGCAGGAATACCAGACTGAGTTACTCGGTTAAATGAAAATGTTTGCTGTGTGTGTTTATATTTTATATATGTTGGTTGTATTTGATCATGTTGCCATGTTGGAACCAGACTTTTAGAAACATGTAAACGTATTTGTCATTGTATTTCAGTATTGGTTCAGCAACTTTTCCACATTCTCATGTATTTTTCTGTTGACTACTTTCATGCACTTTTCATATAATTTCTGTCAGCATAATGTGCCACAGCCCATATAGCAACCTAAAGAATGTTTTGATATGTTGGGATTTAAAAGATGTAAACGTGAGACTTTTTTGTAACTATGAGTTTAGTTGGAGGTTGGTCTCATGACGGCTGTGGAGACACATGTGGGAGGTTGCTGACGACACACTGGTGTATCATCCAGTCAGTGGGCACACACATCACCATCCCTGGATCAACACAGCTTAAGAAAGGGATGAGAATTGAACCTTTAATACCTGACTCTTTGCTTCATCAGGGAAGTCTGTCGTACAGTACTTTTATCATGACTCAGCCCATTCATCGCACTGCACTGACAACTCTTTGATGCATTTATTCACAGTAACATTATTGTACAACTTCAATAACATTCTCACAAGTATACACCTGTTGTCCAATTTAATAACAGATCTATTATGTATTTTTACGTTTTGTGCCAAGACAGTGGGGGTTTTGCACAGCTACTCATTAAGAATGTAACCTTTTTTTCCAAGTTTGTTGTTTGTCAATGTCAATTTAACTTGCAATGTAAACCAGCTAAACAACAGGCAGGGGTTGGTGTGACTCACTACTTTTTTATCATGCACTGAATAATGACTTTTGAGTGTTTTATGATTTGTATTTGATGTGGAAAGGTTTTGAAAATTGTATAAATGTTTTGAATATTAAGGGTCGCATTTTTGTGGTAAAACTCTTAATCTAGTGTCTTCTGTCTGTCTGTCCCTTTTTTACATTGTCACTCAATATGACTAAAACATGGACATCCTTCCTGTGTTGAGCTCCTCACCATCAAAAGAACTATGATCTGGAGTAAAATATTGATGCTGTGTAGATGTTGCACTCAATAAACAAATAACTCTGGTAATCTTCCAATAAAGCCTTTGTTGTTTCACTAAGTGGTGTTTTATATGTTAACAGTCTGAAAAGGTAGGAAACCGATACAATTGAGTAAATTAAATGAAAAACACGTTATAGATCATGTGTGTGGCATGACTTGAGCATTGTGTAGGAAGCAAATGTGGATAAGTAAAGACTATTCATACTCTAATTATATACTGTACAATATCAAATAACAGTGCTTCAGATCTCCTCCATTTGCATGACAAAATTGTTGGGTTTTATACTAATTAAAGCCTCACAGCTATGAATAAGATGGAGAGTCCATCTGTAATATAATGGTTAGCTGTCCATGGTTTCCCCTCGCTTCACGGTACATGCTGGGATGGAATCCAGAAATAAGGTGTCCCATTCTGCCCACATCACTGAAAGCTCTAGTTGTCACAGCACATGTGCACAGCTATTATTGGATGAAATGTAGATCTTTGACTGACAGGAAAAGCTTTTAGCTGCTCCCCATGCACTTGTGAATACATGCAATGCCTGACTGTGTCCAGCTGAGAAAACATACAGTAAATGTTCAAACACTTCACTTAGTGACACGACCGACTTGGTCTACCAGTATACCATTATACCAGTTTGCATGAGTAAGAGTATACACCACAGAATTGGAGGAGAATGGAAAATCCTTTGATGATTATATGTAAACTCCAGGGCATGCTTGATTTCTTTGTGTGCTGCTGTCATGTCACTCTCTGCTATGTTTGGTTTGTTTCTTTTCATTCAATCGTGTTTATTGTTTACTGTTTTATCTTGTTACTTCCTGCCTTTGTGTGTTTCCCCACAAGTTTTGATTGTCTGCCCCGCCCCAATTAGTTTCACCTGTTCCTCGTTAGCTCTGCACTCACCAGACCTCCTGCTAGCCTGCTCTCCTCTCACTTCCCCGATCACTCTTCACTACACATACCAGCCTTTTTTCTCTGTCAGTTTGTCGTTGTTGCTTTGTTGCTGTGTGGAGTTTAGGTTTGCCTATCTCGTGAAAGCTGCTTTTGTCACTTTGAGCCTGTGAGATTGTTTTCATTAAAGTATCTTCAATGTATGAGCCTGTCTCTGAGTCTGCTTTGGGATCCCTCCTGTCTGTGCTGCTTCATTAGCCACAACAGCAGCATTTATATATTCACCCTTTTTTGCAGTGTTTGTATCTTAACCTCAAGGAAATTAGGCTTTAACCATAATAATAGCTTAATAATGTCTACCTTAAGTACTTTTTGAATTGCTAATTAAGGGCTTTAGCAATATTTCAAATGACAAAACTAAATAATAGTTGTCTCATTCCCATCTGGTAGATGTGCTTGAATAATTATGTGAAAATACATTTGAATTCCTTCACGGTGAGCATTAGAGTTTATTAGAGAAACAACATTTCGGTCTTGGCCCTTTCGTCAGGCATCAAATTCACGATATGAAACAACATCCTGATACTTCATACAGCCAATGACTTTCTTTTTTTTGATTGGTTGTTTCAACTTGTGGCTCTAGGATAAAGATGTTTCATATTCTACCTCCCTTTTTTTTGTGCACATTTCACATTTTGTTTGACCATAATTACATCAGCAAAACACTGACTCATCAGCCGCACCCACAGGTGCTCTGTAACAGGAAAAGCACAAGTCCTGGGTTCTTATGTGTTTGTTTATTCATTTCTTTAGACATTACTGCATCATAATAGAAGGAAAACAGGCAGTTTGGGACATTAAATGGATTTTCTTTAGCTTCCACTTCATTGCTTCATTCACACCCGAAGATGAGGTTTTTTTCTGTCATGTGATTGGTTCTTTCACTTTGTGAGCCGAGCATAAATCAATGCCTGCTCTCATCGTGCCTTGTTGAGTCTACTCTGATGTGCTGTTAGTGAACATTCCCTGAAGACTTTTATTGATCTTGTGGGCATAATTGTCTTTGTGGAAATGATTATTTTTATCCTGCCATGTTTTACCATTATGGTGTGTGTAGTACCAGTAAGTAGGCTCATTTATTGACTATATTAAAACGTTTTCTGAGTTTGGCTATTATGTGAAATCTGCTGTGACAGCGATTAAATAGACATTTTTCTTTCATATTTTTAGGTCCGTTCGCATGTCCTTCCTCCCCTGCTTTCACAAGGAGGAGCCACTCAAACCCAAAGAGTTGTTGAAGCCACAAACCAGCTACTTGACGCTCAGGCGCCAGCCCCTCTTTCTCCTATTGTGGAGCAACCACAGCCCGGGGTCCCCCAGCAGCCAGGTCCCATGGGTGGCCCCCAATTCCTGCCTCCCATGCACCACTACACATGGCCTTCACTAGGGGGCACTCCAATAATCCTCCCTCTGCAGCCGAGCATTTACGGATCCCAGCCTGCTAACCAGCCAATACTCCCACAGCAGCCTCTGGTAAGGCATATATATATATATATATATATGTGTGTGTGTGTGTATAGATCGATAGGCAACTAATTTAAAGGTTGTTTTTTTTCTTCCAGATTTTCCCTCCTTATAGATACATCCCACTTTTCTCATCTCCCTATAGGAATCAACTGGTAAGATACTACATTTGTATCATAGAAATGCGCAGTGTTTTCTTGGGCTGATCTTCCCATGAACTGCAAACAGTACTGCATGTACTGCTCTGGACTGAACTCTATAACTGCAGAGGCAAGCTTCAAATCACAAGCTTGAAAGATTTCACCTGGGGGGGTCTTTAACATGTTTCTACAGTTGAGTTTTGTGCTGTCAACATGTACAGAATATATAGGAAACCTGAAACTGGAAACTGAAAAGACATCTGTCACTTGATTTATGTCTGAGATGAAAACGTGGATGCTGTTTCTCATTTCAACATGTTTTTCTGCCACAAGTGATATTGCATTGTATCTAATTGTCCCATTTTGAGGATTTGTTGAGGGTTGGAATTGCAGTTTTGCATTGTCTTCGGGCAGAAACTGTTGACACATATCAAAATATAAATGTATTTTTGTTCTGTCTTGCAGTTCTCCCCAAATGGATTCCCAATGATTCTTGAATCGACTCTTCCACAAACACCAGCCAATCAACCACCGAACAGTCCGGTGTTACCTGCAGAAACACCTTCTGGAGCTGCTCCTTCTGGAGACGCACCTCAGCAAGTGCAGCAACAACAGGTGTCTCTACCTTTTTTGTAAATTGAGTCGGACAGTGTTCATATAAATAAATAAAACATATTCTACTTCAATATGTGGAAGAGTATAGCAAAGTAAAACTCTGCATTATATCAGACTAATTGTCCTCCACAGAATCCCCAAATTGTATACATGCTCCAGCAACCCAAGGTAAATGCAAAATACACTCTATAAACTTAAATATAATCATGATTTATGCTCAGACTGTTTTTGTAACATTCTTTCTGCCTATGTTTTATTTGACATCTGCTGTCGTTCTCCAGAGCGCTCCACTTGGTAGTCTTAGCTCAGAGGAGCTCCAGGTAACACAGCCAAGATTGTTATCTGTCTCTCAGCTTGTTCAAACAATCTGCTCTGTGAACCCAGTGATCCCACTGATGATTCCCCCACCCCCATGGCCTCTTACTCTCTCTACCTTTCCTCTCTTCTTTGTTTCAGATGGCAGCTAAACTGGGCCAGCTAGGTGTTTACCTGTCCACTGTGCTCACAAACTCGCCTGCAGGAGCAGTTCAGCCTGTGAGCCAGGGTGCTGGCCTCGTAAACCCAGAGCAGCAAAGTGTTGTGCCAACGTTGGGGACCTCCTTGGCTGGAGTGCAACAGACACAGGGGCCAGCAAGCTCTGGACCACAGCCGAACACTAACCCTACACTAACTATCCCTTCAGGTTTGGAGAGACAGGCGCAAGAGGTAGCGACTGTGAAAGCCCCTGTTCAAGAAAAGCGTGTCTGTGACTGCAGCAACAGGCAGAGATAACTTATAACACATTGAGAAAAAGCTTTTTTTTGTGGCCTTTTTAAGGATTATAATAAAGATTCATCCTGAATTGTTTCAACTTTTTCAAATGTGTTTTTCTTCACAATTTCAGTTTAAATGTATCATCTTAAACCTTTGCTTGTGACAACAGGCTGTGAACACAACATTGACATATTATCAGCTTTTAAGTTGATATGGTGAACATGTCACACGTCACGCAGACATAGTAATGATTACATTCATATGGAACACCTTTCCCTGATCAGTAAAATGACAATATTCACTCTCTCCTTATAGCCAGCTGTCTTGATTTCCTTCCACACTTGAGGGAAATATCTGTCTCATCTTTATGACCGACAAATATGAATTATAGCAGCTTTAATATATTCAGTTTCATGAACATTTAATTAAATTGCAACTGTGACTTTCTTTGTTATAACTGATTTTCTGAGCAACGTGATCATGTTCCTACAGTAATGCACATCACAAACTGCCCTGCAGCAGTTTTTGCTATAAAAATAAGACACGTTTGTCAAGAAAAAGCAGCACTGCATGTGTGAAACAGTATTAACTTCTATGTAAGAATTGCAATGAATCTTGAATGCCTTGAATGGTACTTCCAGGTTTCTGCATAGTAACACCATAATGAAAGAGGCCGTCTAATACCCATGCTGAAACCTTTTATTTAAAATTACTGGATTTGACCAAAGTGCAGCATTAAAGTATCCCCACAGGCTCACACACAGGTAACCGAGTATACCATTTAACGGAAGCCCCTTAATCAGTCTGTATTTAACAAACGGGAAATAAGTTTCAAAATAACAGTCAAAATAGCCCTCAAACATTTGATTGTGATGAAGGATTTGAGAAATGGTACAACTGCAATGTAATCATAATATTCATAATCAAATCAAATCACAATCAGCTATAAAACAGTATATTACCTATTATAGCAGGAATGGTCTATGATAAGATGGTTTAGAATAAACACCTAAATGAAAAAAATCTAATAAAGTTACATTATGTAATGTTAGTTTCAAAAGCTCCACTTTACAAACTCTGCATACATGTTTCTCTCACATGCAACTGATGGCCTTTTGTGCCGCAAGGATTCACCTGATACAACACATCAGTGGGGGATGACATGTGATTAATGTGCGTTTCAAGCCAGACATGTCTTACGAGGTTTCACACAAAGATATCGCTGCCAATTATGTGATCATGAAAATGAAAATCCTTGGCTTTTTACCAATAGCTGTCATAGGTTTGCTCGTCCTTTGTTTTGTCAGCAAATAAATAGGAGTAAATCTCTCTGCAGTGATCATACCCCTCCTCAACAATCCATCAGTACTTGTGTGTTGCCAGAAATAAAAGGTAATGTAGACAGTTAATATCATATAACATGACATTTTAACTTTGAACAATGTGTTTATCAATCATTATTTGACTAATAACCAAAAAAGAAAATCTCTTTTACAGCGTCATTCAAAATGAAATTCATCCTGCTTGCTGCCTGCACCATTTGGGTGGCTGTTTGTGCTCCTGTAAGGAAAACGCCTTGTGCATAATGGTTATTGACAATGTGGTCATTGAATAATACTGCATTTAAAGGTTTGTCTGAATTATTGATTTTACACTGATCTGCATTCCATTGATTCTATGGTATTTTCTTTACTCCTTCGCAGTCACAGATGTTCATGGAGTTTGACATCCGTCACGCTCCAGCTGAGGTACAGTAAATCATGACACACACACAAAAGCCCAGAGTAATAGACACAGTTTCAAACATCAGAAAATAAGCTCTGGACACAGAGCTGCTATAATGTGTTCACCACTGATGGTAATGTCTCGATAGCTGAGCCTGTTGCTGGCTCTGTTGCTAGCAGTTTGCTGCTTTTCTACACTCAAGGTTAACATGATATTCTTCTTCTTCTTCTTCTTCTTCTTCTTCTTCTTCTTCTTCTTCTTCTTCTTCTTCTTCTTCTTCTTCTTCAAAGGCAGCCCATGCTATTCCTGCTGGAGCCTCAATTGGAACTCTGGAAGTTGTAAGAGCTCATTTGTATTGTTTTAATACATTTTATCAAAAGCAAAAACTTTCTTGTGTGATAATCTGGACTGTTTTTATTTCCAGCTGCTCCCTGTTGATGCCCAGAGGCGGCTTGTTGGCGGACCTGTGAGTGACACAGTGTAGCTTTATCTATGTGTGTGCTTATGCTTAAGCCAATTAATTTAAGATGCATTAAAACCTACTTCCATTTGAATAAAAGTCAAACCCAGTCAAACCATGCATTGTTTTAACCTGTTTTAAATGTATATATTTTCCTTGTTATATATATTCATGTGTATGAGTCTGCCTGTGTGTGTTGTCATTGAAAGGTCCGTGGCTTCATCAAGCATGAGGTTCTTGAGCCAAACGGTATAGACACAACGGATGTGGTAAGTGACTGCAGATTGTTATTCCTCTGACAGAAGTTGTGTGCAATTTTATTGAGCTAATGATCTCTTGTCTTTCTCATCTACTGCAGTACTACTCCTTCGGTTTCGACCTGCATGCAGCTGCAGCTGCCCCTGCAACTCCTGCTGCCCATGCTGCCCCTGCAGCTCCTGCTGCTCCTGCTGCCCCTGCTGCCCCTGCAGCCCCTGCAGCTCCTGCAGCTCCTGCAGCTCTTGCTCCTGTTGTTCCTGTTGCTCCTGTTGTACCAATCATTGCTGCTAGTGCCCCTGTAAGAAAGATTACAGATTTTCCTTTAGAGACATGTACGTTTTTGACGCTTTGATTGATTTGACTGTAATAGCTGCAATGACCGCATCAGGTAGGAAACTGGATTGAATCGAAGTGGTGACGAGGGCAACAGGTTCATTTTGATGAATACGTTTTGCATCAGAGAGAAACAGTTTTCCAACTCTTCTGGCGGCATGTTGAGAAACATTGACTCATCAGCACATGATCCTCCCTCCTGATTGGCTCATCAGAGGCCTCTGTCATTTCAGGCTGCCAAACCCCGCAGAGATGATGATGATGAGGAGGAGGAGGAGGAGGAGGATTAAATAACCAGAGTCAGCAGGATAGGAGTGGGTGGAGCAGGACAGGTACATATGCATCCAAAATAAACATTTCCATATTTACAAGGCACATAGACTGTGCTGTGTTAATGCATAATTTCGATTTTTAGGTTTTAACGTTATAGCCCTTTAAGCCCTAACCCTAACCCTAACCCCTAATCCTATTTATTGTTTGAGTTGTGTTTAAAGGTTGTACATCGGTATTGATATAAAAGGGCTCAACAGGTTAAAGTTTGAAACACAATTTTACAATCATATATTCTCTTTGTGTGATTTGAATACATAAACAAAAAAATCATCACAAGAACAGTCAAGATGTGTTTGCTTCCCTTCTCACTTTAGTTGACCATTGCAATAAGTCTGCAGTCAAACCCCGGTGAAAGATGACAAGATGACAAGATGGTCAAAGATGACAAGCAACACTGCTGTTTAGTATGAAAAATATGATGCAATAATGTTGAAAAGAAAGCAGTGCTATATAGATGCTGCAAAACAAGTGTTATTTCTCATAATAAAACTTGGTGACATGAAAATAAATATGAGTGTGTTTTTTATCCCAGGTTTGAGCCACTGCATGTTGTTTCCTTAGTTAGGTTTAAAAACTACTGTTATACTACATATAAATTACTCATCTGTTCTACTGGTTATTGCTTTTATATATTTGTAGCACTTTATAATAACTACACACTATTTAGCATTAGTTAAGTATGAGTAAACGCTTAATTATTCATTTATAAAGCATTGTTCCAACATTAACACTCATTAGTATACAATACAATTCATAAGCACTGTTTTATTCTTGATGAAGTCGACCAAGTCGATCAATCTAGGTGATATCAAGATACTCAGAATAAATCATTTGTAGCAGCAAATTGAGAAATATGTCACCACTGGTGCCACTGACAGGTATTGCCTCACATCACCTGGCCGGCAGTATTTCTGGCGCGGGCCACGGTGGTGACATGTCATCAACGCGGGACACACGTTTACGCCAGGACCCGATGTGTCCCAGGGTGCCTGGTCAGAAAGCCTCAGTCCCATCACCTGGCCGGAGTTATTTCTGACCAGGCACTGTGGGACACACCGGGTCCTAGAGCGTAAACGTGTGTCCCACGGTGATGACCAATAACCACCGTGGTCCGGATCAGAAATAACACCGGCCAGATGATGTGACGCGATGCCCGTCAGTGGCACGAATGTTAAGTATGTTTTATAGTTTTTTGGCACATACATATTATTGATTATGAGTATCTAGCCATCACCTGGATTGGTCTACTTACAACTGAGGTGGCACATGCTGCCTCAGGACCTCTAGTTATTGACTGCTAGCTGACGAGGTTGCTAGCTGGCTAGCTAGCAAACAAGAGCTAGCAAACAAGTCACAGCTAGCTAGCTAAATACTCATAATCAATCATATGTATGTGCCAGCAAACTATGAAACACCCGTGCCACTGACGGGCATCGCCCCCCATCACCATCATATTAATGTTCTTTATCACTTTGTGTTGTGTCTATTTCCCTTCTCTGTTGAGACTTGTGTTAGCTTTGAGGCATTGCTGGCCTTTCAATGTCATTTATAAAAGGCATAGATAGTCCTCACTTTAGATGGGGTCACACAAAATACGTAACTAATACGTAACTAACAACTAGTAACTACCTGAATCATGAATTGCAGTAGTGAAACACATTTATAAAGCACATGTTAACCATTAGTGTATCATCTATAAGTCCTTCATAATTGGTTTGCAATATACATTATGTTATTTACAAATGGGGAATCCATCATTTATAAAGTATGAAAACCCAAGCTTATTAATCAAGAATAAAACATTTAAACTGTGTTTATGAATTGCATACAAATGAGTTACAAATGAGTGTTCATGATGGAACAATGCTTTATAAATGATGAATTAAGGGTTTACTCATGCTTTACTAAAGCTAAATAGTGTGTAGTTATTATAAAGTGCTATCAACATATGTGTTCATTACACAGAACTGACATTTTGTAATATGATAATTATAAAATGATTTAATGTTAGTTGGTAAATCAGCGTTTGAACTAATTGAATACATTTATAAACACAGGCACACACTAACATATGACGTTTATGCAAGCTAATTTAGGAGGGAACTTTTTTTAGCTTGTTGAAATACACTAAAGCAAAAGATTAATACATATACGTTCAGTAAATTCACCATCAGTTGCCCGGACTTGCGTCTCTGAAACTGCTCTTGTCATGATTTGGAAACACAATTAACATGCGAGCAGCTGGAAAACAAACAGAATACATTCATTATTATATTCAGTTATATTATTATTATATTATTATTATGTCAGTAGAATAGAATTGGATATATCTTTGTAAACCTTTATTGTCAAAGAAACATACATAATATTGCAGATTCTGATGTTTATGCCACAACGCTACAGTTGCGCAGAAGTAATGAAACTGTCATGACGGCAGAATGAGGCGCAAGGTGTGCACTGCTCCAGACAGTGTAATCAAACAGTCTGCTATTACACAGAAAGTGGATTTGACCACTGGTCATTTAGTAAAGCTGATGACTAGACACCTGCACTGCACCTACTCATTGGGTAACATCACGCCCACTACTGTGATTGGCTCTCAGGTGAGCTGGCACCCTATAAAAGACAAAGTAACTCTGGAGAGAATGCAATCAACTGGCATCATCTTCCACATCAACATTCATCATCCTCCCCAGTGGTGTTCTTTTATTGCAGAAGGTGAGTTGTGAAAATCTTCAACATGAGTTTGTTGCTTGTTTTCCTATTAAGATGCCAACCGTGCAGTAGGACTTTATGTTGATGTAATGATACATGTTGCCCGTAGGACTCGGACAATCAGCAAAAATGAAATTGATCTTCTTATGCCTCTGCCTGGCGAGCACGGCCTGTGCTGCACCTGTAAGTTTTAAAAACAAATAATGGTTGCTCTTGTGACTTCATTTTCTCAATCTAGGCAGAGTTCTGATGTTTCTTTTTATCTAACTATTTCTGTTTTTCTCTTCGTTCTCAGTCCATTTTTCATTACCTGCCTCATTACGCAGGTTCCAGGCAACAGGCACCACCCCCACAGGTAACCATGCATTGTTGTGTGTGTTGTTTAACTTCTTTGTTTTAATGTTGTTACTATGCCAACATGAACAATATACAGTATATTACTTTACGAAGGCTGCTTGTGATACATTTATAAAGCACAGCAGAAATATTGCTATGTGGAGTTCACTGTCTCACACAATTTCACATTCATTCAGGTGAGAAATCCCTTCACAGCTGGTCAGTCTCTGCCACAACCTGGATTACCTGGCGCTTACAGTGTGGAACTAGTATGTCACACTCTTTCTTATCTCATGTGTAGGATTTGACATCACTAAAATGTACTTTTATGATCTTGCTGTGATTATGACAAAAGCTTGCAGTACACTCATGTTTATTTATTTTTCCCCTGAAGATTTACCCCCACAGCATTGCTGGTGGTGCAGGTGGATCAAATGCTGCACAGGTAAGCATGCATGTTTTACAGAAGCAGCTCCACAAAATGTGATAAAAACATCACCTAATTGCTCTCTATTTTTCATTGATTTATATTTTTTTCTTCTTTTCTCTCTTTTTGCAGTCCTTTGGTTTCATCAAGTACTCCATTCCTCAGCCACCAGGCAGGCAGAGTGTGGAAGTCGTAAGTCTTTCCCCCTCTTTTCAGATTACCATATACTATTGGGACTGAAAAACACTTTAATTATTGCCTCTAGAAGCATATTTGATAAAGTAAACAACTCGTTTGGATAATACTTATTGATATGTTTGTGACTCTCCTGTTTTTACATTTTCAGTATTACCCCTATGATTTCACCCAGCAAAGGGTAAATATTTAAAACTTTGTGAAATGACTTCCTAATATTATTTAACATGGTGCAGTACTAAATGAGGACGTTTGCTTTTGTTCCAGATAATCACAAACATGCCTCCTATGACAAACGTCCCTCAGATGCCAAATGTGAGATATTATTAATTCTACAAATTGCATTTTACTGTTACTTTACTTCTGTCATATTTTACTCTTACTTTTATTATTTTTTTCACAGGTGTTTCCATTCGAATATCCCCCACAAAATATTCCCCAGCAAATCCCAAATGTAGGTGGAAAAAGTTCCTCTCAAGATGTGAATTTTCTCACTTTCTTTACTAATTTTACATTTCCTCTTTTTTCAGATTCCCTCATTCAATGCCAATGCTCTTCCATCCCAGGATCCCATGCAGACCCTCCAGCAGGATCAGCCCATACAGACAAGCCAGGTATGTATCACTCTATATATTAATGTAAAGAAGAGTTGTCCTGAAAATAAACACACATATTGAAAATGATAATCAATATTTGATTAGCATATGCCATCTGTGGGGAGAGTGTGTGAAATCAACAATATGTGCTTCAAATTGCGTATTTATCTTTGCAGATGCCAGCACAGGTGTGAAGTGGATGAGAAGCATGAAAAGGAGGCGACACTATACCTTCCTCCTTCAGACATCTGCAATAGAACAAATTAAGTTAAATGACTTTATCTGTTTCTGTACCATGCAAATGTGCTAATCAAAGTTAAGATGCAATGCTAAGATGATCATTTAATAGCCAATTTATATTAAGAATATGTTGCAATAGTAAATACTTCCAACAAAGTCATCTGTTAAAACATATTTCTGAAGAATCTTTTTGCTTTACTTTATAGTCCTCATAGATATTCGCTATTATTGTCTCACTCAAATACTTTGTGATGCTGCATGTCCACAGTATGTAACACATGTGCTGCATTAACTTGTTTTAACTTTTCCTTAAATGTAATTTTCCTTAAGAAATAAAGTCTAAGTTTCCAAGCAATTACATTGTTCTCTGTCTATTTAAAGAGTTTTATAATTTGATTGCTATTATTTGTATTTGGTAATGTGATGAAAACACAGCTGTAGAGTGCAAGTGCATATTGTTTTCATTATCAATCTGATCACAATTTTCCAGTACCCAACCAGGGGCTGTTTAAAAAAATGTAAAATGAGCGAGCAAATGACATGGTGGACCAAGAACTAGCCCTGGGGAGGCTTATAGGAAACCAGAAATAAATACAGCGTTGCCTTAACAAACATTGGTCACGTCTTTAGGCTTTTTTGCAAAGCCCTAATACAGGGGGTATTATGTTAAAAGTGGCTTTGCACACAACCTGGAATTTCCATCCGGTGCCACATATTTGGGCACACCCCTGCTAACACCAGTCTATAACCCAGCAAAGCAGCAAAGCATCTCACTTTAGAGCGTAAAACTATCAAATATGTTCACATTTTCCTTGTATACAAAACAAACAAGTGCTGTATTCATGAGCATTTTTTACATTAATCAGTAGTGCAGTCATTTCCGCACTACTTTTGAGAATAAAGAGGGATAAACGTATCAGATTTTTTGGGGCAAATTTAGTGCCACTGATTCAAATTAGCGGTTGTTTTATGATACACAAAAAAAGAAAGAACAGCAGTCTTTCTAATTATATTCCATAATGTATTTAATGTGCTAAGTCAAAGATGTATCAGACGAAATGGAGGCCGCATGAATCCTGGAATAAATACATTGTTTTGTTTCTTTACGTTTTTTTGATCCCAGTGTGCATCTGTCGGTGCAGGGGGTCAAAGAGGTATGCAGGGGCGAGGTTGTGGTGATGAGGAGAATCTTGAACTGGATTCTTTGCTGGGGAGCCAGTGGAGATTTTGAAAGACTCGGGGTGATGTGATCTCTGGTGCGGGAGTGGTAGAGGAGACGGGCTGCTGAATTCTGGATGTATTGTAGTTTTTTGATGATTTTGGTGGATGTGCCATAAGTAGTCCTGTCGAGAAGTCATGAAGGCGTGTATGAGTGTTTCAGCAGCTGAAGAAGAGAGGGAGGGGCGGAGACAGGCAATGTTTTTTAGATGAAAGAATGTGGTTTTTGTGCACATGTGATGTGCTTGAAGTGGCGTTCAAAGGAGAGGGTTGGATCAAAGATGACACCAAGGTTACAGATGTGGTGTGGAAGCAGGAACAGTGGGGCCAACCATGCAGAGGGAGAAGTTGTGGTGTGATTTGTTTAGTGATTTGGGGTCGATGACGAGGATTTAAGGTTTGTCGCTGTTGAGTTTGAGGAAGTTGGCTTGCATCCAGGTCTTTAAAGGCTGCACTGAGGTCCAGTAGAATGAGGATGTTGAGGGAGTGGTCATCAGAGGAGAGGAGGAGGTCATTGGTGACTGTGATTAGGGCGGTTTCTGTGCTGGGATGCGATTGAAATGGTTCATACAGTTGGTTTCAACTTAGTTTGACTTAGTTCAGAGTTTTGTGTGTCATTTATAAATGCTTCGTAAGGTATAGATAGTACTCACTTTAGATGGGGTCACACAAAATATTTAACTAACGACTAGTACCTACCTGAATTAATCATGAATTGCAGTATTACAACACGTTCATACGTTCATTTACTAATGCTTTATAAATGATGTAATTAATCATCTATACTTCCTTAATAATTGGTTTGTAATATATATTACTTAATTTACAAATGGAGAATATAAAATTTATAAAATATGAAAACCCCAACACGAAATGCATAATAGTCAAGCTTATTAATCAAGAATACAACATATATAACTGTGTTTATGAATTGTATACTAATGAGAGTCAATGTTGGAACAATGCTTTATAAATGATGAATTAAGTGTTTACTCATACTTAACTAATGCTAAATAGCGTGTAGTTATTATAAAGTGTTACCGGATAATGTACAAACAATGGGCACATAAATCAGGGGAGGGCCTATGATTGACCCCTGTGGAACACCACAGGACAAAGGGCAATTGAAGAAAGGCAGAATCCTGAACAGATTACAGAGAAATGTTTGTTTGTGTTGGAAACACAAGAGGTATAGAATAAAAGTGTCAATGTCCATGAACACCTCTGCTCTGTGATATGAGACTAAAGTAATTACCGAACCCAACGGTACAGGTATAGTATATGCATATTACATACAATATAGGCTACATTATAATTACAACACATGTGAGTGAACATCATTTGCCACATTGGTTGAACAAATTCCCCCACAGTGAAATGTAACTGTCCATGAAGGAAAAGACCTTCCTGAGCTTCTCTCCCCTCGGGACAAAAGCATGTCACAACATGATTTAACTTTTATCTCTTCAAAGACACTTGAATAACACAGGCGTCATCGATCCTCTCACGCTATGTGTGTCTCTTCCCCACAAGTTCCCTTTCCTGGAACATTTACCACATACATTTATAACTTCCACAGCAAAGGAGATGTTGACAACAGTTTTATTAACTTGAATTTGACTTGTTACAACTACAGAATGGATGGATGGATATATACTGTATTCATCCCCAAGGGGAAATGTGTCGTCAAAGTAGCTGGCCTTAACAACTATTTATATAAAAATAACAGGGATGAAAGATATATACAGCACAGAGAGCACTAATTTGGGAAAATAAATATAAAAAATAGAGAAAGTGCAAAAAATTGAATTGAAACAATAGAGAAAGTGCAAAAATGCAAAGTATGTGTAGTGTAGTGTATGAAATGTATATAAAAACATAAACATGTAGAGTGGGTCACAAACAAGAAAAGCGGTGCAAGGGCATGATTGCTTTTGTACAGTATTTCTGGGACGTTGTGCTAGAATCACTTACAAATACACAAACACAGAATCAGACAAGATGGATCAGATGGGTAAAGAAACAATGGTAACACAGTTGGGAACAACTGTACAGGAATGGTTTTGAACCTGAAATGTTTAATCTTTTATAAAGATAGAACACACAGCTATTCTAGTAGGAGTCTGTGACAGAACACATAAATCTAAAAAAGACACACTCATATACATATATTTTAACTTTTAAAGACATTTCAGCAAAGTGACATGCTTAAGGATTGTTTTTGTACATCATTTGTCTCATCTCAATTTTGAACACAATACATACACAACCTGCTTAGAAGGAGTTTGTATATATGGATTTGAGACCGTTTGGTCTTCTATAGGAGCTCTGTCAGGGTATGTGTTTTGAGTTAAACATGAGCATCAGCATGCTAACATGTGTTAATCCTGTGCTCCTGGTGTTTAAAATGTGTAATGTTTACCATGTTCACCATCTTAATTTATTGTGTTAACTTGCTAAGATTAGCTAATTACCACAACATAAAAAATAAAAAAAACAGCTTGAGCTGTCATTAGTTTTGCAAGTGTTTGGTCATAAATCAAATTATCAGACAAATAACAACTTTGGCCTGATCAGACGATCACCAAAATGATTACAATTGGGGCATGCATGTACAAATTTCATTGCAATACATCCAATAGTTAGAAATGTCACTCAAAATATTGAACTGAATAAATGAAAACAAAATGGATATCTGTACCAATAGTTGTTGAGATATTTCTGTCTGGACCAAAATGTTTGAGCAAATAATAACCAACAGGTCATCACTACTAGTGTGGCTTAAAAACAGCAACACAAAGACCAAGACACTTGTCACCAGTGTAAGCCTACCAAAAATAAACAAATTGGGTTTAGACCAACAAAGAAACCATTCAAACATTACGGAAACTGTCTGACTAGTCAAAGTTCCACAGAGGAGCCTTGTTCCATAAACTGTGGGTCCAAGTGACGTTTCGCCTCAACAGTAAAGAACCCAATGAAGGGTTAGGTCCCCACCACAGATCAACCTTTGTAACCCTTAGATTTGGATATTTTACCTCAAGATTAAAGCTTTATGTTGCTTTGCAAGGTTTCTGAATCCAAACTTAAAAGAAAAATACAATCACCTGCTTCAGAATTGATGAAGTTGAGAACAGATTGTTTTCTGATTTATCTAATTTGTAGCACTAAAAGAAGAAGTGAATATTGTAAAACCTCTTTTCTTCTTATATGAATGATATGTATATAAAATCTTAAGTGCAAAATAAATTAGATTAACTGATTTTGATCTGGTTTCTTCGTTGAAACATGGACACAATCTATTTAAGTTAGCGTACGTCAGTCATTCCTGTTGGTACAGGAAAACGTCAGTTTACAACCTCATTCCCTCTTCTCACTGCCCAGTTTTTTAAGCAAAGGAACACTCTCACTGTGGGCCCGGATAGCAACAGTACACGTTTTGAAGAACTAATGAAGGGATCGTATCAGTGTGAAACTTATCAACTCAGCAGTTTGAATGCAAGAATGTCAAAAATACAGTTTTGCAGATTACAGAGACCTTCATTATCTGATTTAAAACCACACAAATAAGCATAAGAAACCCAAACACAGTGATACGGCCACACCAGCTAAAACAAACACAGGGATCAGTGGAGACTCAGACACTACAAAAGTACTTCCCATTGACACACACACACACACACACACACACACACACACACACACACACACACACACACTGCTTTTTAAAAGGGGTCACAAGCAAATGCTAAACCACTGGTTTAATGTTTAATAATACATTATAATTGCAAAGCTTATTACATGATTTCAATGGCATCTCTCAGTCAGTATTATTATATATCATTATTCTGTAAGCTTCGTGCCGTCTTGTTTTTTGGTTTTAGAGCAATAAAGAGAAGGGCCTGTGTGCTCAGCATACTTGCATAGCATGTAATTAACTATAACTGGGGCCTTAACCTTACATGCCTCTTTTTTTCAAAGTGTAAGAATATTTCTTCAAACGCATAGCTCTGGGAGTTTTACTGGATGTGATTGGTTGTCACAGGACGTTCCAGTGTATAAATGGCATCCATGTTAGAGATGAAGAAGATTACTTTCCATCCTTGAGGAGACACATCTTTAGCTTCACTCTGTACCAGAAAAAAAGGTGAGATGGATTTTTCGTATGGAAACAGTTTTACACCGTGTTCCTGCGAACATTGGAGGCCTTGAAGCCAATAATCTTCACTTATTTTAATTTCAGAAACATTTTCTCTTATTTAGCAAAGAAAATGAAGAATGAAGATCAATGTTGTACGTAACATTATGTGTTTCTTTTTTGTAGGACCAATCATGATGAAGGTATTGGTGTTCATGGTGTGCCTGCTGGTCACTGCCTTGGCTGCCCCTGTAAGTCTTTCCTGAACATGATTTATGAAGTGTCATTTAGTACTGATTAATTTTCAAGCTTTTAAACACTGTTTTGCTTTAGAGAAAACCGCTTAAGGCCATTGTTTTTTGCTCTTTTCTCTTGCTTGGTTTGCAGGTTGCGGATAGTGACAGCAATGAGGAAAAAGTAAGAATTTTGCTTTTCTGTGAGGTGTGTGTGTGTCTGTGTGCCCTGGCATGTGATACCATGTTGTAGTCATGTCATCAGATGTATAGTATGGTGGACGTCTGACAGAGATGGGATAATTGGCTTCATTGCAGCACATGTCTAGAGATGTCTGGTATTTTCTCAGCATGTTGCAGCACACGCTAATGAGGCCCTGAGGTGGATGGAGATGTACAGGCTGTACCAGCAGCAGGTAGTGGGGGTCCATTGTAGTTAAAAAAAAGCAAAAAATTCAAATAGTTTGGCATCAATCATCAATTAAAATCATTAATCTGTATTTTTTCAGGAAGTAGTTGGAAACCCCTTCCTGCCTTCTGCTGATGCTCCTGTAAGTTAATATCTTGTTGGACTCCAACATGACTTTAGTTTTAGATTTTATTTAAAAACTTGGTAACACTTTATAATAACTGCACGGTATGAAGCATTAGTTTACAGTGAATTCCTTAATTTATAAAGCATTGTTGCACAGTTTATAAATGATGGATTCACCATTTGTAAAGGAAGTATTATGCTTCATAGCGTGCAGTTATTATAAAGTTTTTCCGAGCCAAAGGACCACAGAGAGACTTCTCTAGGGCACTGCTGCCTCTAACAAGACCAAATATAAGAGAGACAAACAAAAATAAACAGTAACACTTTATAATAACTGCACGCTATGAAGCATTATATAATACTTCATTTACAAATGGGGAATCCATAATTTATAAGTGCGGAACAATGCTTTATAAATAATGGATTGAGTGTTTACTCATACTTAACTAATGCTTCATAGCGTGCAGTAATTATAAAGTGTTACCAAAAACTTGAGCATAAACTAAAGTCTGGCATTTATTACTGAAGTTTGGTGTACCTTATTCATTAATTATTCATTTCTTTACGTTTATCCAGCTGCGGCTGCAGTGGCAATTAGATGTTACAACACTGCAACATCTAATCTGTCACAATGCAACATTTGAGTTAAACGTGTTACGTCTATGCAGGCGGCTGCTGCCCAGGTTGCTGATGTCCCAGCTCCTGCTGCCCAAGCTGTTGAAGACGCATCAGAGGAGGAGAACGAGGTGAGCAGACATACTAATACATGCCAAACCAAACCATAATGTGTTTTATTATGTATACCTGTGCTTTTTTCCTGTTGATTGCACGACCTGTCCTGTAAAAAGAGAGGTGTCAGATATGCTCTGTTGGTCAGTTGAAACAAAAAATGTGACTAAATAATCAAGACATGAGGTGAATCTTTTGCATTTGAGCCACTTGAGTGTTTAGCTTTTATGCTTGAGGAAATATAATACTGACAGTGGCATCTTTCTTCAGACCATCCCTGCTTGGTAAATGTCCACTTCCCAACTTGATACCGGACAGTTTGTACACAATCTTTCTGTAAAAGCTGTGTAAAGTGAATGCGTTTCAACTCTAAAGTCAGTTTCTGGCTATCTCCTTGTGACAGGATGGCAACCCTGCCCCCAGAGATGCAGCACCTGGTGCTCCTGTCGCCCCCCTGAACTCTGATGAGGTAGAAGAGGCAGAAGAGGCAGAGGAGGTGGAGGCAGCTGAGGCTGAACCAGCTGTGGTGGATGTCGAGCCAGCCGTCGAACCGGCCGTCGAGTCAGCCGTCGAGCCAGCAGTTGAGCCAGCAGTCGAGTCAGCCGTCGAGCCAGCAGTCGAGTCAGCCGTCGAGCCAGCAGTCGAGTCAGCCGTCGAGCCAGCAGTCGAGTCAGCCGTCGAGCCAGCAGTCGAGTCAGCCGTCGAGCCAGCAGTCGAGCCAGCCGTCCCAGTAGATGCTGCACCAGCTGAAGCTGATGCTGTGTACGTGCCGCCTGTTGATGTGGTTCCTGTTGACATTGTCCCTGCAGCCCCCGAGGTGGCTGTCGATGCAGCTGATGTCCCTGCTGCTGATGCCGGTGCTGCTGATGCCCCACTGGCAGCTGAAGTTGACCCAACTGAAGTGGCAGCAGATCCTGCTGCAGTGTAGTTATCTCCCTCTTATCATCCTTCGTTAGCAGTTACAGCAAAAGCTGGAAACAGCAACTGGGAGTGTGTGTATGCAGCGCAAAAGTATGAGACAGCTGTGGCATATTGATTACAGAATGAGGAAGAACAAGTGAAGTGTGTTTTTAGTTCATAATTGGACAACTAAAACATTTTGTTGTGTTCTTTTTTTTGTCTTTAATTAAATTACTTTTTACATTTCTGTACTTGAAATTCAGCTGTGATCGACTAGTCACACATATAAACGTATGTATCTTTCAGAACTAAATGCCTTTTTTACAGCAAAACTTTTGACTGAACAGGCATTACTAATGCAAATGAACTGTCCCAAAAAGCCTTGAAAGAGTTCCAGCACAATACCAGGACCCTGAATCTGAAGCAGCTAAATGGAATTCAGGCATGAATTGTATTATTTACACCTGTGCTTTTCCTTGCATCAAAATGTCTTCTGTGACCTATCAAATAAAAGCAAAGATGCCATAAAAACATGGTATCTAAAACATACAGTAGCTTGTGACAAGTCCATTTTTTTAACTTTCCTTTCACTCAGCTGCCACCATCAACACAAATTTACATTGTCATCTTAATGTATAATTATCTATAGTCCAGATGTGCTCCTCAGTTAATAAAAGAGCAGAGTGGCGTTGTGATAAAACTGCAAACATCAGCGAACAGGGAGTGCTACTGAACCATAGGAAGGATAGGATTGGAGGATTTGTTGTTAGGAGGCACCACTTAACAGGGATAGAGGTTCAGATTTAATTTCACTCTCATGATTCTTATTCATGTAAAGGGAACCAGAGCCACCTGATCTGAAATCTGTAATGCCCGGCACGATCTAATAGGATCAGTGCAGGATATATGGCTGAGGGTGCTGACTGAGCAGAAGATGCTGGTGTGTGTGTGTGTGTGTGTGTGTGTGTGTGTGTGTGTGTGTGTGTGTGTGTGTGTGTGTGTGTGTGTGTGTGTGTGTGTGTGTGTGTGCAAGCAGACTAAATCCTCTGGCGTGCCACAAATTATCAGGAAAGTAACCTGTCACAGATAAGAAAATTAAAGTCAACAGAAAATGTTTTTTACTGTTTTGGATCTTTGCTAGCAATTTAACTGAAGGTTTTCCAGACTGCACTTCAACAAATCTCATCTCCCACTGGAGTGGACTAATAAGGAGGGCGAGTGACTCTCTCCTCTCAGCCAACTCTAATCCACAAATCCTTATCAGGGTCACTGAGACTCTATGATATATTCGTTAGACTCAATGCTTATAGGTGACACTTGTCAAGCTGCATTTTGTATTATTTGAATAATAAACTAATGATTATTCCAATACATCTGCTGTGAGTGGCCAGTTGCAAGTACTTAAAAAAACTACAAGAGGATAAAAGGAAAATGGACTTTACATTACATTAACAAGGGGACAAGGTAAGTTCAATAAGAGTCATTGCTACGTTTTGGGAAATATTTCTGTTGCTGTTTGTACGACCACATTATATGTTACAGCGTTTTTTCCCTTTCACTTGATGCAATTCTGCGAACTGGTTTTGGACTGCAAACACATTTTTTGATTAATTGTCTGGTCAATAAAATGCCATATAAATAGTCAAAATGTATCAGAGACCAAGGGGACTTCCTAAAATGTTTTGTTCTGTCCAAGCAACAGTATGAAACTTTACTGTCAGTTCAGTTTACTGTCAACAATAAAAACACACCAAATATTCACAATTGAGATGCCGATAGCAGTTCCCCTTTTGAAATTTGTGCTTTTTAATAAATTACCAAAGTTGTTGCTGACAATTCTTTTGTCCATTGAATAATCAAATAATGAACTCGTAGTTTCCGCTCTAGGTAATTTGAGGGTCTATTATGCTTATGTTGGCAGAGACGAATTTAGCATGTACGAGAATTTAATCTCGTCAACCGTTCACAAAATCTCCCCTCTGGATTTATTTTTCCAGGCTGAACAGATCGGCAGCCATGGCAACTTCCACCCCCCTCCCTAACCTCACTGTGCCGCCACACACTGAATCACACCTCTCCACAGACAAGGAAGAGTCCAGCGAGGATGACCTGTAAGCAAAGACACATTATTCAGACAAAGAGCTTTTATTCAAATAATAAAGAAGTGAGACAGTTAATTAACTTCATGTGTAACGTGCTGTGTTTTTTTCCAGAAGTGAGTCTGAATCAAATCCTCATCGCCTGCTCAACATGAATAACAGCAATAACAATGAAGAGTGAGTGTGATTATGGAGTCCCCAAGCGATGAGTGAATCCCTTGTTAAACTGTTTCCCTTTTATGTTTTCCCCATTTCAGAAAGGCCAATTAAATGTGTTAATTAATCATTTTAACAAGAAAAAAAAGGAGAAAGGAGAAAAAAGAGAAGAAAGAGAAGAAAGTGTAATTGTGTTATTGACAAACCTTTATGCAAATGTTTCTTTAAAAAAGAAAAAACTTTATAGTATGAACAGTATGCTCTAAGGTATTGATGTGTGTTATAGAAAGAAGGAGATGGAGAAGAAGGAAAAGGAAGAAAAGGAGGCAAAGGAAAAAGAAGAGAGGGAAAAGGAAAAGGAAAAAGAAAAAGAAAAAGAAAAGGAAAAGGAGAAAGAGAAAGAAAAGGAAAAGGAAAAAGAGAAAGAAAAGGAAAAGGACAAAGACAAGTAAGTGCATCATTCAGAGTGACTTCCTCAGGGCAACTTGTTTTCTTTCATATATTTATTGCACACTTTCTATCTCTCTTTCTATAGGCCCAAGGAGTTATTTGTCATCAATCCTGCTGGGAATTTGTATTACAACTGGTTGTTCATCATCACACTACCAGTCATGTACAACTGGACCATGATCATAGCCAGGTGCTTTCTATGAACCAGTGATTCTTTTTTTTAACGCTACAATTACCCTGCAGGTCAAAGAGTCACACAATTGTATTCAATTCCAATGTGTTATGTGTGTCATATAGTGTCATATATTCCAGCTGTTACAAATCATTGCTATTGTAGCACTGACTTTCTGCAGAGAAATATCCTTGTTCTTTCAAAAGCTGGAGGAAAGTTATTTTATTCAATGTGAATACACTGGTGCTAAACATTTCAAATTTGCATAACACATTTTCTGCTTACTTTCTTCTCCTGAAATCAGGGCTTGCTTTGAGGAGCTGCAGCATGACTACATCATGTACTGGGTTCTTCTGGACTACACCTCAGACATCATCTATCTGGCTGATATGTTCTTCAGGACCAGAACAGGTGAACAGCTGACCCAAGCCTCCCAATCAAAATCTGTTAAACGATCAATTCCCAACATTTTTCTAAAATACCCAAATGTGCAATGATGAAATTACTGTCTGTTCCTGATCCTGATAATGCATGTAAAGTTCATGTTCAAGTTTATTGTCAGATAGGTTGAAAAGTCCAGTTGTAGATTCAAAGCAATGACGTGCACCTGCTCTGGCTCTTTTATCCCTGAGAAACACAATTAAGAACATAAGAGACAGTCTAAAGCTCAGCTATCAATAAGACGAAGTTTCAGTAGTCTTGGACAAATCAAGAGGGTATACAAAATAGAAGACCTTTTAACTACAAATGTATTCAATTTAAATTGACTGCTGAAGTCTCATATTAGTCTCATCTCATATTAGCTTCTGCTGAAAATGCATTTTTGCACATACAGCAACAACAACAATTTGTTCAGCCCCATTGCTTCCACTGTAATTGTGTTAGAGTCAGTACGAACAGGAACATTGATTACAGTGACCAAGAACGTGTGTTGGATGAATTAAGATAGTGTGAAGTAACCCTTTAATTTAAACACATCAGATATACACTATTTATCCTTTTTGGACATAATCTGCCATTGTTTCACAAATCTGATTCACAATAGATTTGATTCTTTTGGGACACTGATCAACATAAAAAATAATTATAATGTGAGAAACATTCTTTACAAATGGATCTAAATTAAGTGCACATTAAGAACAATAAATTGCATGAATAGTTATGTTCTTTAGATTAGATTGAGGCCTAGATAATCACAGATGCAGCCAACTGTTTTTTTTGCCTGATAATATTAATTTCCATCACGATCATCTGTATATAATTAAGTGGAGATTTGGGAATACTTTTCTCTCTGACTTGAAAAAAACTTGAACATATTTTGTCTTTAAACCTTCTATCTCTTTGAATGCAGGTTACCTTGAGCAAGGCCTGATGGTGAAAGATAAGAAAATGCTACGTGATCGCTACATCAGCACCTTCCAGTTTCGTCTCGATTTTATCTCCATGCTGCCCACTGACTTCCTCTATTTATTCCTCGGCCTCGACTACCCAGAGATCCGCATCAACAAGCTGCTGAGAATCGGCCGCATGCTGGAGTTCTTCACAAGGACAGAAACTAAAACCAACTACCCCAACATCTTCCGCATCGGAAACTTGATCATGTACATCCTCATTATCATCCACTGGAATGCTTGCTTTTTCTTCTCTTTCTCCAAATACATTGGTTTTGGTGCTGACGACTGGGTTTACCCGGCTCTGGATGATCCTGATAATCCTGCGTTTGGGGAGTTTGGTAGGAAGTATTCGTTCAGCCTCTACTGGTCCACACTCACCCTGACTACCATCGGGGAAACGCCACCACCAGCACTTGATTCAGAATTTATCTTCCATGTGATTGACTTTTTAGTGGGGGTCTTGATCTTTGCCACCATTGTAGGAAACATTGCCACCATGATCTCCAATATGAATGCTGCCCAAGCTCAGTTTCAGTCCCGAATTGACAATATCAAGCAGTACATGCAGGTAGACCTCATTTTTACACTCAAATAATTGGAACAAAACATATTAAATAATCTGTCCTTTGATTATACGTTTATACGTTTGTGCTTTCCTTTTGTTCACAGGTCCGGAAGGTTGACCAGGTTCTTGAGTTGCGAGTTATCAAGTGGTTTGATTATCTGTGGAATAACGGCAAAGCACAGGACGAAAGAGAGGTCCTGCGGTATCTTCCAGACAAGCTCAAGGCTGAGATCGCCATCCAAGTCCACATGGACACGCTCAGGAAGGTTCGTATTTTTGCAGACTGTGAGGCAGGCCTACTGATCGAGCTAGTACTCAAGCTGCAGCCACAGGTGTTCAGCCCTGGAGACTACATCTGCAAAAAGGGCGATATCGGCCGTGAGATGTACATCATCAAAGATGGAAAACTTGCAGTCGTTGCTGATGATGGCGTCACACAGTTTGTTGTGTTGGGAAGTGGCAGCTATTTTGGTGAGATCAGTATTCTTAATATTAAAGGCAGCAAAGCAGGCAACCGGCGAACAGCAAACATCCGCAGCATCGGATACTCAGACCTCTTCTGCCTGTCCAAGGATGACCTGATGGAGTCATTGCTAGAGTATCCGGATGCCAAAGGCATGCTGGAGGACAAGGGCCGGGAGATCCTGATGAAAGATAATCTGATAGATTTGGACCCCGCTAACATCATGCCTGAGGCCAAGGAGCTGGAGGAGAACGTCAACAAAGTGTACAACGCGATGGAGCTGATGCAATTCAAGCTGAAGAAGATACTGAGAAAATACAAGACCACTGACAAGGCTCTGAGACTTCGCATCGCAGATCTGGAGCACCTAACAGGAGAGGAGGTGGAAGACGAGGATGAAGAGGAAGAAGAGATGAAAAAGGAAGAGAAAGAGGTGGAAGCGGAAGTGGAAGGGGAGGAAAAAGAAGAAGAGGAAAAGGGTGAGGAGAAAGAGGAAAAGAAGGAAGAGGAAAAAGACGAAGAAGGAAAGGGTGAAGAGGCGGAAGAAGAGGAGAAAAAATAAACCATATAGTTTCTGTAAAACACCAAGTACTTTTCTATTTAGCCACACTCAAATAATTTTCACAATGAAATCTTACTGGAATTTTTCCTAAATGACCCACAGAAACAGTGTAAAGGGCAAAACAAATGACACCAGACTGGCTGAAATACCGACTGGAACTTGTCTTTAGAAGATATTGCCATTGTATATAATAAAGTGAACAACAGTAATTCAATGGACACATTTTGCCAACGACAAAATTGATATTCAATTGTAATAAAAAATTGGCTTCAGTAGTCCTATTCATTGTGATTTCCATAGGTCGAGACCTCTGTTCTGATCGCTAACAGCCCTCGAAAACACCGCCAGCCTATTTCTTGTACACTTTGTTGTAACTCTTGAAAACTTGATCCTCATGAAGCCAAAGCCCATAACAAGCTCTAGCATTTGCAAGTAAGCCCTCCTGTGACTCTGGGCAAGTCTTATTTATCCTGCATGTTTTATATGTAGAAATTACTTTGGGTTGATGCAAATATGTTTAATCAATTAAAATGTGGTTTTGACAGAAACCTGGCTCGAACAGAGTAATTATAAGGTGTCATGCAATTATAATAACAGACACAGTTGGAGGAGGAGGTGGTGTGGCTGTAAATTGGAAGTAGTCTTTATCTGTTTCTGGTTTAATTGCTTCCACTGTACCTCAGTCGTTTTAAATGTTTGCCCCTCTCAAAGATCTCAGGGTTAAAAGATAGATCAAGCTGCTGGTCCTCCACAGAACTATCAATTATGTCCAAGGCCAGGGACAAAGCGTGGCATACTGCTGAAGTCCATTTCCATTTGCTGACTTTTAGGCCAAAATAAATGTGCATCCTCCTTGAGAAAACACAAAAGCAATTCATCACATTTAATTAATCTCCAGCTCTTGTACAAGCCTGTCAACATTTGTCCTTTAGAGGCATAGCATCTTGTTTCCAAAAGGAACAGATTAACTTTACACCGTATGTGCATCTAAAGTGGGAGAGAGCGTTAAATTCAGTCGTTGTCATTTTACCTGGAAGTCTCTTTTTTTTTTTACTACGAGATAAGAGCTGGAGGATTACGTGACGGTGAGCCTAGCCCATTTAGACTGTAGACAGTTGTGGACGCCATGTGGTGGACTGAAGGATCTGCACACAGAGGACGCCTGTCGAGCTTGATTTGTTCCTTGAGACACCAGATATGAACACTTACACACTTTTAGCTCCACTAGGGTAGATATAGTAATCATAGTAATAAACCCAATATATGGACAAGGAATTGAACTCTTGGATCTCAAACTCCTTAATTTTAAGGACATTTGCTGAAGGTTTCCACACGCAGGGGACTTTGTTTGACCTATTTCGTTTGATGAGCCCTGTTTTCAATTTCAGTTTCAAATTCCAGATTCAGAGCTGTATATGGTTTTGTTATTGCTGTAAGGCAATACAACTGTCAGCTGTTTAAATCAATATCAACTCTTCACTCCCGGGACCTAGGTAGATGTGAGTGGCTCTGTTAGGGGTGTCACAATTCTCCAAATCCATGATTCTATTTTAATTACTATTTTAAGGTCACTCAGCATTGATGGCTCTGCTATTAATAGACTATGGAGTCTTGATTCCTAGAGATCAACAGATCATTGGCTTTATATATCGTGTAGCTTATCTCGTCTTTGAAAAGATAAGCTACATGGTATCAAGTGTGATAAGATAAAGTCACAAATCTTCCTCACTTGTCAGAGCTTTGTATGTAAACACACATCCCCGCCACACTGAACTAAACAGTTTCCATGCAAAGCCTAATGTCTAATGGAATAAAAGTAAAAACCACTTACTCTCTAGTGTGAAAGCCGCTAAGCATGTGACTCATGCTGAGTTGCAGAGCCACATTCACAACCTCAAGTTCATTAATCAAATCGTTGACAAAGCCAAACTTAGTAAAGCAACCAATTTGTGATATCTCGCACAGTTGAATGCATGAGACAGATGTTGATTTTGTGTTGCAAATAATGGAGGAGCTGCGTGCATCCCCTAACATGCTGCTGTCCTTTTCTTTGAATGTACAATTCTCAGTGTGGTGCATTGGTGGAGTAGACCAGGTTAATCAATGAAGAGACAGTGACAGCAGGTGGTTTGTTATACTGTTTTGCAGATAGCGATTCACTGTGATATTCTCTGCTTTTCTTATCCTCAATGTCTATTGCTACTTGTTCCTGCAAGTTTTGCTTGTACATGTTTTAGTTACATTCATCAAAACACTCTGAACTGATTAAACTTGATGAATGCCATCTGTTTATGATTAATGTTAATTTGCTTACTAGGACATCCTGTTCTGCTTCATTTGTGGTCGGTTTCATTCACAAAAATGTTGAAGAGGAAAAAGAAGACTTTTATACTTGTTTCATACAGTGCTCTATAAGGCCAGCTTTTGGGATATCAGCAATCCAATGTATCAGCTTTTGTAGTGGTAAGAGAGGACCCACAACTACAAGAAGATATTACTAGTATGTAGTAAATCTCAGCAGAGCAGTGCTGCACTGGGACAAACATCAAGAATGAAAGCCTGACATTAAGTTAGTTGCTAAAATGTCTTTCTATGATGGGTGAGAAGAATTAGGCTAGAGTGATAACAATGTTAGTATGAAAAAAAAGGATACTGGAGAGAGACCTATATAAAGAACCTGAGGCAAGACTTTGACTTCAGAGACCAATTGGTTTGCATCCTGAGTCTGTTTTGTGGAAGATAGTGGTTCCATGTTGTCATGAACTTAATTGTAATAGCCAATGAACACGTGTTAACAGACCGGGCACGGTAAATTTATGGAGCACATGTCCTTATTTCTGCTGATTTCCCAGTGGAGATATTTCTCTGCTGGATTTAAAGCCTGAGGGTCTTTGCTGTATTGACCATCAGCAGCAGAGCAAAAAGAAAAAAAGAAGTGTAAGAAGGTCATTTTTTACACTTGCAGCGGTTAAAGACTTGTAGTAATACAATTGTGTAGTTTATAGTTAATGCTGCTCAACTCAGTTCATTCTGACTTTATCCACCATTCTAGCAAAGAGTGCCCTCTCAATGAAACTCAACAAATGAATTGCGCAAGACAAAACAATCTAAATATCTGATTACTAGTGAGTTAATTGGGAGAATTATTTCAGTTGTGGCTCTGTATATTATGGAAGCCCATTTTCAACATATTTTGCAGTGTAAGCAAATAGAAGGAATCTATACATCTCCTTGAGCTTACTCCACTTTGAACTTCTACTACTCTTGCATATGTTCAGCTATAATTTAAGCATAAAAAGATCACAGGTCTTTGAGCTATTAAACTTACACTCTTTCTTCAAACAATCAGGGCCGCTCAGTAGCTCAGTGCATGCCAGTTGCTATTTTAACCAGATTTCTTCTTCGGAAGTCTTGTTCTGCTTGCTTCTGTAGAACACCTTAACACTGCTCATTTTAGGAGAGAACAAACGGTCTTGACTCTGAATTTGTGTCAGCGTGTTTCTGTAGCACAACTATGCCCTTGAATAGCCTTTAATTGATCTGTTGGTGGTCAATAGTCACTCTGGCTTTGCACACAAAGACTACATTACAATGAGCTACAAAGTAAAGCTTTCACATGGTATTCGTCTAAGGAATTTGAAGCTCTGAGGTAAGGACTAATAATGAAATATTTGAAGAGCAATGCTCTTTCATTAGCAAATAAATTGATGTCCCTGGATACATGTTAAATTGATCAAAGCAAATAGCCCCGAGCCCTGACACGAGTTCTGACACACCATAGAGGCAGCTGTGAAAAGAGTGGACGACGATGCTGCAGCTGAACCTACGCACCCGTTGCCCTGATATTTTCACAAGAAATATGCAGTGGGAGACGTGCAAAAATGTACTTAAAACAAAATTGTAATTAGCAAAAGACAATCAACTTTCTACACGCACATAACAATGCCACAGCCAGATAATGACCCCACTTCATGAAGCAGACAGGAGTCAAACGGGTGGGAATATACATCACATGCCAGTGTTTCAACCTTGTCTTTTGTCTTAGTTACTGTTTGTTTTGACAGCTAGCTTATTCTGTCTTAAAAACATATACACAATATTCCTAATGGGGTCCTGATGGTATTTTTAGGTGCATTTGAAGACTGAACCTTACATTTTTCTATTTTGGCATGGACGGCACAGTACAACTCCAACCCTGTCTCCTAAAAATTACGTTCCCCTAGAACTAATACGCATTCCCAATTACGTTTGATCAGAAACGTATCTCCTCCCTGATTATGTTTGTGTTTGATGTATTACACACACGTTGATTATACACATATAAGTAGATTAAACACATATGTTGATTATACACGTATTTTTGTTTTATTGTTTTTATGTTTATGTTTGACGTATTACAAATACGTTTATAATTGTGTGTTTGTGTTATTGCTTTCTTGCTTTATTTAAGCATATTTTAATTTTTAAATTCTGCGGAGAAAAAAGAAAAGAGGCACGGGGTGAGGCCAGTGAGAGCCGGCCAGTGAGAGCCGGCCGGCCCGGGCCGGGCACCGGCCGCACCGGGAGGCTCGGGGCTCGGTCTTCAGACGCTTGGCGTCGCCGTCAGGCCGTCGGTAACAGCCTCCTTCGCGCCGGCTCCGGTCTTCTTTGAGTCGGGTTGTTTGTGAATGCAGCCCAAAGTGTGTGATAAACTCCATCTAGTGCAGTAAACCACTGCGATCATCAGCAGACACTCGGATCTCTGTGGTCACATCAAGGTCAGAATCCTCCATGAAAAATATTCAAACGGGCGGAAGGAGTCACGGGACCCAACATCTGGTTTTCAAAATACTAACTGATATGAATGTGTTCAGAACATTTCTGACCACTTTAAAACATCTTAACTGTACTGGTCTTACAGAAATATTGTAATAAGTCAAACACAACGTACTGTTACAGTTAAGATGTTTGGATGTGGTCAGAAATGTTCTGAACAAATTCATATCAGTTAGTATTTTGAAAACCGGATGTTGGGTCCCATGACTCCTTCCGCCCGTTTGCTGATGATCGCAGTGGTTTACTGCACTAGATGGAGTTTATCACACACTTTGGGCTGCATTCACAAACAACCCGACTCAAAGAAGACCAGAGCCGGCGCGAAGGAGGCTGTTACCGACGGCCTGACGGCGACGCCAAGCGTCTGAAGACCGAGCCCCGAGCCTCCCGGTGCGGCCGGTGCTCCCGGTGCGGCCGGTCCTCCCGGTGCTCGCCTCCCGGTGCGGCCGGCGCCCGGCCCGGGCCGGCCGGCTCTCACTGGCCGGCTGTCACTGGCCTCACCCCGCCCCTCTTTTATTTTTTCTCCGCAGAGTATAAAAATTAAAATATGCTTAGATAAAGCAAGAAAACAATAACACAAACACACAATTATAAACGTATTTGTAATACGTCAAACACAAACATAAAAACAGTAAAACAAAAATACGTGTATAATCAACATACGTGTTTAATCAACCTATACGTGTATAATCAACATATGTGTAATACGTAAAACACAAACATAATCAGGGAGGAGATACGTTTCAGATCAAACGTAATTGGGAATGCGTATTAGTTCTGGGGGAACGTAATTTTTAGGAGACAGGGTTGACAACTCCCGTCTAATCCAAACATGGGCAACGGGGCTGTAAACATTTTCATTTCTGCTGTAAAGTTGGCCATTTTTACACTGAGGTCTTTGGGGATTTGACTCACTTTTGGAGCCAGCCTCAAGTGGCCATTTAAAGAACCGCAGTTATTGGTACTTCCATGTTGGTTTCATTTTTGAGCAAAGGAGGTTGCTGCTTGGTTTTCACATGCATTGCTGAGGACGAGCAGTTGGCTGCTTGAGGAAGGCAGATTACTAATGCTCCTCCATGCCATGCAAATTAATACAGACGGCTGGAATTGACAAAAATATATATATCCAGAGACGTTGAAGAACCAATTATCATTATCATTTATGGCAACAGGTGGATACAGCGAAGCGATTTGTTTTCCCTTTTTCGGCTTTTTTTGGCATTAAATAGACAAATCCCTTGTAGCACTATGAGCTCATGCACCATTAGTGTGTTCTTTCTGTGTTCACATTCAGTTGCTTGGTATTGGAATTGTGTTTTGTTTCACACAAAAAAATAAAATTGCAGAGAAAAAAGCTTTTAGCCACGCTTCTTCCCAGTGTGTATGATGAGTATGTTGCTCTGTTTCAAAAGTGCTTACAGTTCATGCAAGAAAAATGCCACAGAAAAATTCAAACTGAAGTCAAAAAATGATTCAAAATGATTAATACACACTATTTGTATTCATTTGAATATCCATGAATTCATATGAACTAAATCAATGAATATGTATTCACAATTTTCACACTGTATTATTAAAGTGCCCCCATCATACTTTTGGCAGTATTTACATATCCTCAGGGACAAAACTTCAAAATTGTCAGTGTCTCATATGAATTTCAATCAGCACTAACAGGGTTGCACAGCAGAGCGAAAACACTCATTTGATGCACGTCGGCTGATCCTCACACTTTAATCTCTTGTTTGAAATCACTACAGCATTATTCATTTTAATATCTTATAATGATGTCTTAATTAGGATACAGTTTTTTTTCCTCCGCCACACAACAATCTTGTCTACTCAAACATACTTTTACTGTCAGACACATTTGAAAACATCACGTAAATAGAGTATATGAGACTTTTTTCTACTTTTTATGTATCTGTTTATGAACACGATAGACAACTTTAGATGAGTTTCAGGAAGTGTGAAAGGTAATAATTATGTTTCCTCTGCTGTGAAAACTGTGGGAGTATAATGCATCCACAGGACACACAAGAGACCTACAATAGACTAAAATTCCTGCATTCTTCTGCAGTCTGGCGCAGTGAACTGAAACTGTCTTGTGACCGCACTTAAATCAAAATGAATCATCACAAACTTAATTTCTTTCAACTCCTTTTTGTATTTTGGAGTGCTGATATAACACTATGAGGCTACAAATTAACACAAATTAAGTTTAGAGAGGAATCCACTTGACTGTGAACCGCAATCTCAGATTGTATTAAATGAGTCTGGACACCATACTGTATCGTGGTGAAAAGCTTTACTGGATTGATTGGATTTGATCCGCCGTGGAAGACATGTAAATGTACCCGTGCAGAGGTTACCATTGCACCAAAGGCTATGTCAGGAGATGAAGGAGGTTTATCTGATGTGAACACTTGGATGTCTGGGGGGAACTTCAGCCTGTTAAATGTGAATATTGATGTGACAAGAAGAAGGAGAGTCGGCCATTTGGAGACAGAATTGAATACTTATATTCTCTGTGGTGCACTGTGAGGTGGATTTAAGCACGAAGACACTCACACAATGGAACAGTGGGGGAAAACTCAACAGGCGGTGAACTGTGGGCTGAAAAGAGTGTCTTATTGGACACATGCTTCCCTGCAATACTCCAATATCCTGTTCTTTCTTTGAAATGCTGCTGACAAAAATATCATGGAGGGTCATAGAAGATAAAGGTACACAACGTGCGCTGACTGATTACTGCATGTGGGCCATTGCAAAGAGAGACGGCGGGGTTCATCTGTTATTCATGAAGTTTAACACTGCCACGAGAATCAATCAATCTCTTTCACCATGTGTGCCATTGGTGCGTCACTGAGTGCGCACGGCGCCCTGCCTGTTGCTGCTGCCGGTGCTGGAGGAGAGAGGCTGTGCGCTCACACCCACATTGAACAGGCACTGAAGGATACTAGCGTTTCACCACGTTTTTTTTAATTATCTGTAGACCTATTACTGTATGCTGACACTTGCGGGACTGTTGGAGACGTTCATTGTGGTGATGCAGAGATGTGTCACGTTTAAGGGATGGCGATGTGCTTAAGTTGCGCGCCATGGTGCATATACGCAATCCTCTCTCACTACTCTAGCTTTTGCGCCTCGGTGAGTAGATCCGACTCGTGAAACCATCGCATTCACTATAATCGGGGGGAAAGGAGAAGAGGATGGCGGCTCCCCATAATGGATCCAACGTAACGGCAAACTACACCAACCAGTTTGTGCAGCCGCCGTGGCGCGTCGCTCTCTGGTCCGTCGCCTACAGTTCCGTGCTGGCGGTGGCGGTGTTTGGAAACCTCATCGTGATATGGATCATTCTTGCCCACAAGCGCATGAGGACGGTGACGAACTACTTTCTTTTAAACTTGGCGTTTTCGGACGCGTCGATGGCCGCGTTTAACACTTTGATAAACTTTATCTACGCGACCCACGGGGAGTGGTACTTCGGGGAGGCGTACTGCAAATTCCACAACTTCTTCCCGGTCACATCCGTGTTTGCGAGCATCTACTCCATGACTGCGATAGCTGTTGACAGGTGGGCTTATGACATGCTGCAAGAACCATATTTAGGGAATGACTGATGAAGCTAAATCGTCCTCTCTCTCTCTCTCTCTCTCTCTCTCTCTCTCTCTCTCTGTTGGTAAACAGTACATGTTTCACTTTTTGTTAATCAAGGCAGCAATAGTTTTATATCTATAATCATTTTTAGATCATTCATATGTGCATATGTATTGCACAAAAAAGGGGGGAAGCAATGAAGCCATTGAGGTAAACATATATATTGTAATGCAGACTACATTCAACACACCTTATGAAACATGGATGTCAAGCTGGAGAAAAAGTCCTCAACATAAACACTTTTGTGTATCTGTATTGTTTAGAAGACAAACTGCACTCCATTAGGTAATACTTGTGCAGATCATTTGATGTTCTAGTTTATGCCCTCGCACTCATAAGAACTGACTTACAGAGTCCCATCAGTTTAATTTATATTCCACTGATGGCATCCTGTTTAGGCATTGTCCCCACATTATTTCAACAGAGTTTATGCCCCCTGCTGATTTAAGTATACGTTAATTTCAGCTCCCAGTGGAGGCTGATAATTACTTATTTGTGATTCGCATTCTGGATAGGCGTTATCCCAGCGGGATGCCATTTCATACACCATGAGCCTGCTCCACACATTTATGAATACGTTGCACTGTCAATGAATCATAAAGTGAAGCTGTTTTTCAAAAGAGTCTGCAATGCAGTGAATGGCTCTTTGTGTTCCAACACCCTAGAAAAGATTACCCTTTCCCTCCCGTGTTATTACGCTCTCTGACTCTCTTATTTTCTGTCACATGCATTTATATTATTTATCTTCTTTGCGCTTTCACACTTCTTTCCTTTTTTTGTTCGTCCGTCTCTCTCTCTCTCTCTCTCTCTCTGCCCCTGTTGTTTCCAGTAATATGGCGATGCAGTCGAGATATCAGCCCCGGTTTGATACTGATAAGTGGACTGTCATGCGTCATAATGTTTGAATAAAGGGATTAGACTGATGAAGGAAGCGGCCACAGGCCGAACATAATGAAAACTAAATGCGTGGAGAAGCTGCAGAGTGTGTCTACAGCTAGTGCACGAGTGTCACAGTGTGTGATGTTGTGTGAGGTGTTTTCCTCCTCCTTATCCTTGTCACACTTAGGGAGCAAAACATTTCCTGAGGCCGCGCTCATTTTGGCTCCTCTACATGCAACTTCCATGGGTTTGTATTTTTGGTCTGCAGTGTCCGTTTGATTCTGTCAACGGTGTACTGAGAAAGAGAACATCGGCATGACCCACATGATGTAGATGTGACCTCAGGTCATGCTTTTCGTAACCCCGGTATTGCTGTCTCCGCTCTGATGTCTTGAAATGGCATGAGGCCACAGTTCGTGATCACCAGTGAATTTGTCCTTCCTGTTGACTCTGTACTGCCTAGTGTGTTTCCTGAGGCACTGGAGCCAAACAAACACAGATTGCTGTGTGAAAGGCAACTGGCGAATCCTGGAAGCTTTTTTTGATGACATGGCTCGTGCCTTTTTTCCATTTTTCACACCCTTTTAGAATACAGTCTTATCATTGGGTGTATATATATATATGTACAGATCACTAAGAATATCAAGTGCTAATTCAGTTCACTGTAAACTTTTTCCGATGTCGGTTGCATTTGACCAGTTTCTGTCTGTGAGATTTCTGCAATGGGCCTCATTTGTTCTTGGCTTGTTTGAGGGATTCAGAACTTCCCGCATTCACCAACTTTCTGGTATTTTGAATTTTGTCTTAGGTTTGTCTTGAACTCAAAACTGTCCTTCGTTCAAATGAAACCAAAGCTATCTGCATGGAAATAAACCACCAGTGGTGTCTTCTGAACTGCCCAATTAAGTATTTTCTCAGAAGCTGTGAAGTGAAGGTCGCTGAAACATTAAACAAAACTCCTCTCCTCTGAGCCAACACTTGACATTTAGCTGTGTGCATAATGTTGGGCTACTTCTTGCTGTAAACCTCATCCAGGTAATCTCTGCACGTTAGACAATGACAAAGTGAGTGTTTAGTTGGTGTTGTCACACCCTTGTGACATGGCTTCCAAACAATACGTTGCATGAAAGCTTTCACGCAGCTTGAGGCAGAGCAGACTACCAGGTTGAACAAAAAAAAAGTAAAATGATTTATTAATTTTCTGCTGTAATGTCTTTGTGATGGTGCCCAGTTGATGCTGACGGCTCTGTAAATGTGCTTTGATGTGTGTACTTGGCGACCAAAGAGGAGTGTGTGTGTAATCATGTTATTCAAGTGTTGCTGGCTTTGCATGGTGGTTATTGTTCAATGGTTACAAGTCTATTATTTCAGCCACCATTGGTGCCAAATAACACAGAGTGCTGTGGCACATACTTGATTGGACATCTGACAATCTATTCACACAGTGCCAACCACAAGGATCAGCAAGTCACGGAATAAAGGCCAAGCAATTACTGGTAAATAGATGGGGTGTCTTTGCCGTTGTCCCTCAATAAGTTCCTTTCACTGAGGTGACAGGACAAGACCCGTTCTTTACCATCTGATGAAGATTGAATTAGCGCATCTAAGCCTGCGTTAATCATGAAGCATCCTGAGTTGGGTTCATTTTGAGCTACTAATCTCCTGCCAGAGTGCTTCACTGTGTGGTTCAAACAAAACCTCATCATCACAGTTTTTTGGAATAAATCACAAATTTCCCTGAAAATCATTCTTGAAAATCTAACACCACAGTGCAGGCTAATTCGACTTTTACAGGCTGCCAGGCAGAAAATAATCAAATGTCAAAACAAAAACAAAAGTGAATGCTTGACTGCTTGCTTTCAGGCCAGAAAATTCTATTCAAACCTAATCACATACAGTGCTTCCCAGTATATATTTATGTTGCACCCATTGGTTTTTGGACTGCTGTTTTTAAGCCTTGAGTTTAGTTTTTAGCAACCAGTGAACGAAAGAGACAATATTTAGACTGCAGAGGAGTGCATATGGATTTGGTTACGATAGCAACCTGTCAATCACAAGGTAGCCACGTCCTAAAGTATATCCTGCTGTAGCGTCTATAATACTCTTAATAGGACCATCAATTATAAAATGAACATCATGATGTATTGAAGAAGACTGGAAACTTGCATAAACTCATGTTTACAATGTTTACTGAGGTAGTAAATCAGTGAGAAGTAGGGTCATTTTCTCATAGACTTCCATACAATTAGACTTATTTTTGTAACCAGAGGAGTTGCGCCCTTCTGGATATTAGAAAGCTTACAAGTTTAGGAATTTCCTCATTTGTTTCACTTTACAGAATCGGAGGTTGCCGCTTGTTCCTATACTGAGTGAAATGACTCGTAAGTGTCTAAGTGGCAGCCATGCTGGTCAATTTCTCAAAATCACGGGTATTCAATAAAACATCCTCACGGTCCAGTAAGAGGGAATTTCCTCAAGCAAAAGGCCGGAACATCACAGTAGTGTTTAACTTGCACTGTGATTTAGTGCCATATATATTGATGTAGCCTAGACGTATGTATGCAGTCAACAACTGTCTGTCAAATCAAATAAAGAAAGTTCAATTGAACAATATCTCAACAATATTTATCATCAGTTTTCAAATGAAACTGGATGAATTATACTGTAATTAACATGCTTTCAATAGTAAATAAATGTTCATTATTTATATTTTTCCAAGTAAAATAAGGGCAGGATTTTAAAATATAATACATAACAGTAAAATAAAATACTTAATTTTGTGCAGGGACTTTATCTGCGGTTATTAAAACCACTTGTTTCAGCTCTATTCCCCTCTCTGTTAACATCATTGTTGGGCAGTTCATTTATGTGTAAGCATTCTGATCATATTGGGCTCTAGTTTGTTTTATTTGTTGTGCCTTCATTTTGGATGTGTGTCAGTACGCTTGCATAATTTTAAAGCGACGTCAATTACATATGAGGTAAGGCACCGCTGATCAGCTGTCCATTGTTTAATTATAGTTCTGGATTTTATAATCTCTGCCAGATGAGCATCATTGTGTTCATGAATTTACTATTAATTCAATCGCAACGAGGCATGATGTGACAAGAACGATCAGATGTCAAGCATTTTTATTTAACACACATACACACACACACACATAGGCTAAGACTTAATGTATTCTATTGTGTGAAGCACTACAAATGTTTCTACGAAAAGTATGATACAAATTTAGAGGGACATGATTATATATGACATATATGCGTACAGATGTATATTATATGCACAGAAGCACAATCCTTTCTATCTATATGACAAGATGAAATATAGTAAATTAGTGCTGAATTCAAGAGAATTTCATGAAGAAATGTGGTTGGAACAAAACCTTGAGGAGCTACACAAACTGAACGACAGAAAGTCTGATCACGCATCTGGTCATCTTAAATAAATAAAATGTTTGAATACAAACAGGAGATGTAAAATCTTTAGAGTCCAGCCGTGGTTTGGTATCATTACAGCTATGTGTTGCTTCTCTTTTATTTGTTTACGTGTGCCAAAAACACTTTTGCAAAGGATACACTTGTGTTTCCTCGGCCATAGCTCCTCCGGCAAGCCTCCTCGCTCCTTGCTCCTCGAGATGCATTTTAGGAATTGGGATGTCCTTCAAAATGGAGCGCTGAGTTCAATTTCCAGGTCCCCAAGCTGGAGGGTCAAAGAGCGAGGAATCGAGGTGGCAAAAAATCGGGAAATGAGAAAGACTCTGAGTACATCCTAAGTCTCTTACTTGTCATTTCCGCACTTCTCGAGCTTTGCTTGAATCGGACCAATGTTCTGCTGCACCATCTTGACGGCTGTCCCAAAGCTCTTATTTCTGCTCTGAGGAGCAAGGAGGGAGGAGGATCCTTGAGCAAGGATACAAGAAAGGAGCCTTCACAGAAGTGTTTTACCGGCCTTTTAAGGACCTTTCTTCATTTATTTGAAAGATGTGTCTTGTCATTATCTGATATGTCTCCCATTTACTTTTTTACTATGGAAATATTTAAAGTCAGGGAGAGAGGGAAAGTCTGTCTGTTTGTCAGCAAGAAACACGGTTTATATAATGTATCGTCATTTCCATTCAGTCGCATGAGGCTGATCCTTTCTGAGTGTTGGGTTTGATTTGTAACATAATTAAAATTTCCCCCGAAACATTTGGCCTGATAAATACTCTGGGTTCAAAAGAAACCATAATTATGTTCTGGGTTTTTTAATAATGACTTCACGATCATATTGTCAAGAAATACAGATACAAACAAGGAATATATAAGACAAACGCAACGTGCCACTAGAAGTCAATCCTGTATGTATACACAAAATACAGAATGTGGTTTGTTAAACAGGTAACAGACTAGAGAGAAAACACTGCTACTCTGGCAGTTATGATAACTGTTTGTCTTTATTAGTATTAGTAAAGTGATTATATGTGCAAACACAAAATCCATCAAAAGTCTCTCTGTTAGACTGAAAGCTGATCCAGCTGTGATCGGTGGCCGCTGTCATCAGAAACACACGTACCTTCATGTAACGCTTCAGAGGAAAGGACGCGTCTCTCCCCTCTGCTCTTCCCTGGACACCAACAGCTGCACCTCCTGTCACCAGTCCACCAAGCTCCTGAAGTTCACCCCCTTCACTGGACTCATCTCTGGTTGGGATGAGTCCGCCTACAGGTGGGAGTCTGACCACCTGATGACCTGGTGCAGTCAAAACAACCTGCAGCTCAACGCTCTAAAGACAGTGGATTTTCGGAAAAATGCAGGATGTTCTTCCTGAGGCAGCTGAAGAAGTTCAACCTGCCAAAGACCATGATGGTGCACTTCTACTCTGTCATCACTGACTCCATCATTGGACCCCCACTGACTCGGACTCTCACATCCCCAGGACAATTTCAAACACCCTTGCACATCTTTTCTTCTCTTAATAAAATACACTTGCCACTTTTATTTTACAATATATACTTGTTTTAGAATACTGTTATTTGTTTGTTATTTGCCATATTTATTTATTATTGCACTATGTTTATTTTTTTATTATAGTTATATTGTTTTATTATATGTCTATGTTTATTGTTATGCACTTTTCACTTTTTTTGAGTCAAATTCGTCGTATGTTCAACATCTGGCAATAAACACTTCTGATTCTGAAATCATATTTTTCCCCATGTTTTAAGTTGATGACATCGTAACATATAATGACAGACAAAGCTTCCTTTACATTAGAAGAAGCATCAAATGTAAAAAATAAATCAAATAAAGGCATTCTGTCATTATGGCAAGTATATGTTACTTTATTTTAATGAGTCAGATGCTGAAAAGTGTGAGGGCAAGCTGCCATAAAGAATGCATGAATACGTAAATATGTAAACTATCAATCAATGATTGAATTAGATGTTGAGGCTTTAAACACAAGTCTGTCTTTATAACCTCCTGACCTCTGACCTGTAGGTACATGGCCATCATCCATCCGCTGAAGCCTCGTCTGTCGGCGAAAGCCACCACAGGAGTTATCATCTGTATCTGGAGTCTGGCCGTGGTTCTGGCCTTCCCTCTCTGCTACTTCTCCACCACCCGAACTCTGCCCCGCAGGACCCTCTGCTACGTGGCCTGGCCCCGCATGGCCGACGACCCCTTCATGTGAGAAATACTTTGTGACTTGCTTTTACACAAACTGTAACTTGTTTTGATACCAGACGTAGCCCAGTCCTTTCCACTTAAGCTAACTGTTGCAGCTGCTTTTAATGTGGATGTTTTTTAACAGGTTCTGCCATACAAGTTAATTATAATCTCATTAAGATATAACTTAAAATGCACACACATGTGTAACCTTTAAGTCATTCCTTGTTAACTTTCATAGACAACTGTTTGAAACTAATGTTATAAATTGACCTAAGAGCACATTGCCTGTGATGGACCACATCCCTTCTCATGCATGTTGACAGTTACATACGCACTCAGCATTGTGCTGTATTGATACCGTTATTTGGAATAGATGGGGACATGAGTGGCTTTTACTGTGATAGAAAATTATTTTCACCAAGATGGTGACCATTTCTGACCATGTATGATAAAGCCAAATTCCCCAATAAAAACAACAACATTTTAATTAATATGTATTTATATATATGCTCAGCATGGGCAAGATATAAAAGCTACTGGGTAAGAAATTATATTGTTTAATTATTAAATAAATGTGAACAGTCCTCTACCTTTTCCTCTTTTTGATTTTAGGTATCATATCATAGTCACAGTTCTGGTCTACGTGCTGCCCCTCGTGGTGATGGGCATCACTTACACCATCGTGGGCGTCACGCTGTGGGGAGGGGAGATCCCAGGAGACTCATCTGATAACTATCATGGACAGCTCAGGGCTAAAAGGAAGGTAAGCAGACTTGAGTGGAATTGGTGGGCCATTCCATCAATGATTCAGATATGACCTGGGGTAGCCCAATTAGTAACTGTGAACATGATCTTTGAATCAAAGTCAAAAAAAAGAAAAGCATTCAAACAGCAACTCCCAGGGCAGAGCAATTATCCATCTTGCTATTACTGTAATATCTTTAGGATTTTAGCTTCTGTCTCTGTTAATTTAGTTTCTGAGGCAAAGACATTTATTGTCTGATGGGGAAATTCCAGACGCCCCCCCAAATGTAATTAATTGTAGTCAATTAATTAATGAAGTGATTCCTGCTGATAAACAATCTGGTATAAATATAACATCACTTGCAAGGTCATTACAGCAAATTATTTCGTACAATTTAATATAAATAGGTTACACCTTTAACCCTCCTGTTATGTTCCAGGTCAAATTGACCTGTTTCAAAGTTTGAATAGTACCTTTTTTGTATGAAACTTCTTCTGCTTGCCTTAATTGGTGTAATCAACGTAAAAATCATGTATTTGTAACCCCCCGCCCCTTGCAGATTTATATTACAGAGATGATGTTTGGGTCAATTTGACCTGGCAGTGAAAGTGGAGGCTATAGGGGGTCAGGAGGGTCAAGTTTAGACCATTTCTTTCAGTCTTTCTTACTCCCTCCTACCAGGTTTCATCACATTTCTCTCACACACACACACACACAGCAGGTGTTTGTTATGGGAACCATCTCTATCCTGCTTCATGTGCCCATCCCCCAACGTGAACCACACCTTCCAGACTAAACAATGCTTTTCTTCTCACTTTCCCCCTAAATACACCGGGAACATCAAAGTAAGGGTTTCTTTCATGTCTCTACTAATAAATAAGATACTATAAGATTTCTAATAGACTGACTGAGACACTGACTGAGAGTGACACACACATTTCATCCCAATCTCAGTCGCACGCACACTCTCTTTCTAACTACCCCACCTGTGCGAGAAATACAGATACTGTACAGATTATACAGACAACTTTAGAGTCTGCAGATACATACAACTCAGCAGCTTACTGTAGGACAACATGAGCAACAGAAACAAAAGGATGACGCTGGAGGATCTGGATCACATCCTTGATCATGACAATGAAATAGAGGAGTACGTGTCTGAAGATGAAGACCATCTTGAGGTCAATTTAGATTTCTTAACACTATAAATAAACATAAAAAAAGTTCACTTTCAATATGAATCCATATGGCTTGATTTTGAGTGAGCGGGTCAATATGACCCTGAACAGCAGAGGTGTCTCATCTCAATTCAAAATGCAAATACAATTTAGGGAAAAAATACATGTTATGGTAAACTAATGCAATTTCTATCTTGGTTTTTCCAATGCACCTAAAAAATAGTTTGAACATGTATTTTTCATTAAAACGAGTGAATGGGCCTAATTGAACTATGATCTATGGAGGGGTGAATAACTCCATTCCACTAAAAACTGATTGAATTGTTAGTAATGGTGTTGGTAATGAGGCACAAACTATATTTATTAGGATTATTTGGTTTCTGACAACTTTTGGATGATTCAACACGCACCGGGTCAAATTGACCCGGGAACATAATTTCTGTACCTAAGAAACAAACATAACAGGAGGGTTAAATAAACCAATATAACCCCAGTAAGCTTTCTGTGGTGTTGTTCAAACTGGAACTACTGTGTCTGCTTTGAATATGACTGGAATTAGTTTTTGATATTGCACAAGAAGCAGGATTATTTAGAAAGCATAGATATTGTTTTCTTTGATTAAAGCAAGAACACGTAGCTCTATATTGCATTCAATTCCCACTGGTGAGATTGAAAAGAAAACTGCTGATGAAGCTCCACGTTGTGTAGATTTGCTTTCAGTTTGAATAAAAAAGATTTGATAAATCTTACACTCAAAAGTGAGAACAGCAATGTTCAAGAATAATGACTTTTGCCTTCTGTATGCGTGTGTAGCAGGTGAACATGCTGCACTGTGAACATTTCAGGGAGGAAAACCTTAATTCCACAGAACACAACCTTTGTGGTTGTCACTTGTCCTCAATCAACTCTTTGTTCATGAACACGGACAAGCTCTGAAAACCAACGGTGTCTCAAGGCATTCTGACTTTGTCCGCACTTTGGTAGACATCAAGGCCTTTTCATCTCATGGGCTCATTCGAGACTTGTTTTAACAATAATCATGTTTACCGCTGCAATGAACTATGAGAAAACACATGTTGCAGCAGACAGCAGGGTCATAAAAAGACGATGAAGGCAAATTAATCACTAATGCAGCACCGCTGGCAAATACAATGATGTAACTCTTGGCACGGGCAGGGTACGTTAATTCCAATAGATGTTATGATTGGATGTCCATAGTTTCTTCGTGATTGCCCGAGCACCAACAGAATCGTTGCCTAAGAATGCAGCGCCTGTGTTTACCTGAGAGTCGGTACTGTCTTCACCAAGGTGATCATTATTTTGGACTCTTCCAGCCAGATAATGGGTCTGTGGGGAGTCCCTCCTGAGAGTAACTGTGAAGATCAAATGAAGAGGAGTCTTTGTTGTGTGTGTGTGTGCGTGTGTGTGTGCGTGTGCGTGTGTGCAGGCCCGGCGCCAGGCACTGATTTGCGGGGGGGGCCTTACGTTGCTTTGGGGGGGGCACTTTTTTTTTTACAGCCTATGGAAGCATAGTAGTTCAACTTTTCACCTATAATCGAACTCCGGCACAAAAAGGTGACAGATGGTATTATTTAGAATCTCACAAGCTAATAAATAGGCCAGGGCACTATTTCTCGTACCTGGCTTACTGAGTTAGCGGGCTAATTGTCAGGATAAGATGACGTTGGTCTGGCTTTCTCGGTTTCTCGAAGCAAGCTTAGATTAATCACCATAGCAACACAGCCAAAAATTTAAACCTGCTCTCGGGCAGGCTTACTGAAATTCACTGGATAAGCTGGACACTCCCACGGACAAAAAAAGCAGCTCACTTCCTCATTGATGAAGGAGCGATATTAGTTATATTAGTTTTATAGGGAGAGAGTTCTTTCAGATCGCCAGGATCCATCCTTTACATAATCATGACTTCCTGTACGCGGCGATATAGATTTTGCCGGCAAGAAATAATTTATTTACGAAAGCTTCTCGAGCCAAGGACATTGATCACCAGGCGCAGCTGATCGCCCGTCTCACAGACATAGACTATCACCCGCTGCATACCGCGCTGTTCTTAAGTTTATTAAGCTCTTAAGAAACTTATGGATGTGTTGAAAGCACTCATAATTATATGACAGTGTTATTAGTACACCATACATATCATTATTGTAGAACATGATTAAGGTGATCGTGATGAGAATACAGAGAATCACACATCATTTATTTTCACTGCTTCAATTGATTGGATTTCTGATTATGAATAATACATACATACTGATCCGCCCATACACATATTCAAACTCCTAGTTATATGGTAATCTACACGTACATGTATATACACATATATAGTACATGATTCATACGCGCATACAGTACATATATCCTCATAAGTATATATTTATTCGTAAATATAATCTGATTGATTTGGGTGATGAAACACTTAAAATTAGCCGATACATTTTCCCAACACTGACGCATTTAACTTGTCTGATATATTTGCGACGCTTGTGTCTCGCAGCGGGCGCTGTTAAAGTTGCGTTCACGGCAACAATGTTGCAAAGACTTTGGAATATTCGCAATGCGTTTGCTGTGAATGACTACGGTATTGACTTCCTCATATGGCTTGATGATCATCTCCTGCTTCTCAGTAGAGCGATAAAAAGAGGTTGCGCGCGCATTTATCCATATGACTGACATCTGGCTAGAATTAACGAGACCGTTTCAGCGCGGATCAGCCGTGAAGAAACCCAGATAGCCTGATGTCAATCATCTCGCTAATTTAAGATGGAGATTAGGACATTTGCTTGACTTTGTTTAGCCAGGTACGAGAAACAGGGCCCAGCTGAGCAGGTAGCCTACCCAATAGAATTAGACATGAACCGTAGTCCTATGGCAATCAATCAACACAGCAATCAAGCAACACATAAGTCCCACAATATATTGTATTGAAAGATCAGTAGATAGCAGATTCAGCCACAACAAGACATTTAAAAAAAATAGGCCTAAAAAGGTCTAAAATGATTAGGCTAACACATCCAGCAACAACATTAACAACAACAATAACGATAACAACACACTCAACAACAACACACTGTCCGGTGTTTGTCCGAAACAGAGCGGAGCGCAGCAACGACGTAAAGGGCCTACCAACAGCTAACCTACAACAGAAATTAAGAAGACATTGTTTTGCATTACATGTTTGTTTGTTTGTTTTTCCAAGAAAGAACAAACACATAGGCCTATCATTTAGCCTAGTCCATAGGGCCAGCAGGCTGGATGAAACCAGATAACTCACCATTAGTAGAGCGGGAGACGACGGTTGGCCGCCAAGTGAAATCTGCGTAGGACAGTGTCCCTCCATTCACTCCTGAAATTTTTGTTAAGTCCTTCTCCAAAACATAATCAGGTTGGCCTTTCATTTGTGGAGCATCGACTGTCTACGATCAAAATGATTTTGCTCCTTTTTTCAGGAGAAATGTAAAAATCTGGCAAGTATTTGTCATTATTATATGTTATAAAGGCTTAAAACACTGTAAAAGGTTAAGAAATGTATTTGAATTTGTATCATATTTCTCTACTAAACAATTGAAAATGAACATGACCAAAGCTTTTGAGATTACAGAAATGAAATGTAACCTATTTTACATCTTCTCAAGCTGTTTTGTTTGCATAGAGCATTCAATGTCCATGTTATAGGCTTTTATGTGTCCGTGTCCAGGCGTTTCAGAGATTTGTTTATCTCCCTGAAGCAGTTCCGGTCCAGCTGAAGACAGAACCCATTATTGCCCTCCTCAAACATCCAGACAGGCTTTTAGAGGCAGCTAGTCCAGTGTTTCCTCCCCAAAATTACTTTCTGCCTCTCCTTTTCCGACTGTCATTCTTTGTGTTTGTGTAGACAGGAAAGTGGCCTTTAGTGGGGAGTTTAGGTGGGCCAGCAAGTGGCAGAACTCTCAGAAACTATACTAATACTATTATTTACAACCACAACATTATTTCCAAAGAAAACACCACTCAAAAGGCAGTGAAAAGCCAGTCAAACTCTCTTCCCTGCTCTCTGCTGCTGCTCTGCCCTGCTCTCTTCCACCCCTCCCCCACAGACAAGCTCGTCGCCATTTTTCTATACTATTACCGTAATGTACCGCATGGCATTTGAACGCTACGCTTCTTAGCGTTCAGAATCCGTTGGAATTACGTCGATGGCGTAAATATTCGAGGAGTTACGGTAATCTTAGTTTTGCATCATGTTTGCATCTTACCTCCTGTGACAGCTCCTGTCGCCGGCGACAGAGTTGTGATAGGTGAATGACAGGCTTGTCCCAGCCGAGTCCGAGGACGGGCCCGGCCCCCCAAGGCCCGCCCATAGCGCCGGGTCTACGTGTGTGTGTGTGTGTGTATGCACAGATAATTATTCAAATTGTATCCATCTGTTTCACTGTGATATTTCAAACAGCCTTAATGTTGTTCTTCAAAATGCAGTTAGCATTTTTTTGTGTACGTAAAGTCGGAATTATAAATAGAGCTGAACGCTCTATTAGCTGTAAAGATATACTGAAGTATTGTCTACCTGAGCACAGACGTTCTTCTTGTGTGTGTGTGTGTGTGTGTGTGTGTGTGTGTGTGTGTGTGTGTGTGTGTGTGTGTGTGTGTGTGTGTGTGTGTGTTGTAATCCTTGCTTCTCTGTGCTTTTTTACATCGCTATGCCAGTCACACTTGTCTTTTGTTGTATCGGCTCACAACCGCCACTCTACACTGGACTCATACCAGTAACTGCAGATAATGCTTTCCCAATCTATGCCAATCTATGTGTTGGCAGCAGAATGTTATGGTGAACTGACCCTTTTATGAAGCATTAATGCTTCATCCATGATAACCAGGGCACTATTTCTCGTACGTGGTTCAACAAAGTCGATCAAATGTCCTATTATCCAGCTGAAATTAACAAGATGATTGACATCAGGCTACATTACATTTCATTTAGCTCACGCTTTTTATCAAAGCAACTTACATTTTTGCTCTATACACCGCAGACACAGCAACAGGGAGCAATTAGGGGTTAAGGGTCTTGCTCAAGGACACAAGGACATGGACTAGCGGGACCGAGGCTCAAACCTCCAAACCTCTGATTGACAGAAGGGCATGCTAACCACTTAACCACAGTAGCCCCAGGCTAACTCGGTTTCTCAACAGCAGATCCGTGGTGAAACGGTCTTGTTAATTCTAACCAGATGTCAGTCATCTGGATAAATGCACGTGCCCGTTTTTTTTTTCTCCGCTGAGAAGCAGGAGATGATCATGAACACATAAAAGGAGTTCATGGCAAAATCTAATGCATTCACAGCAAACGATTCGCAAACGATTTGCAACGTTTTTGGTGTGAACGCAGCTTAACACAGCCCCCGCTGCGAGACATAAGCGTCACAAATATATCAGACAAGTTAAATGCGTCAGTGTTGGGAGAATGTATCGGCTAACTTTAAGTGCTTCATCACCTAAATCAATCAGATTATATGTAATGTAAATGTATCTGCTGGCAGTAGTATGTAGATATATGTACTGTATGCGCGTATGTATCATCTACTATATATATGTATATACATGTATGCGTAGATTACCATATAACTACGAGTTTGAATATGTGCATAGGTGGATCACTATGTATGTATTATTCATAATCAGAAATCCAATCAATTGAAGCAATGAAAATAAATTGTGTATGATTCTCTGTATTCTTATCACAAGTCCACCGTAATAATTTTCTACAATAATGATATGTATGGTGTACTAATAACACTGTCATAATTATGAATACTTTCAACACATCCATAAGTTTCTTAAGCGCTAAATGAACTTAAGAACTCTCTCCCTATAAAACTAATATAACTAATATCGCTCCTTCATCAATGAGGAAGGGAGCTGCCTTTTTTGTCCGGTGGGAGTGGCTAGCTTATCCAGTGAATTTCAGTTAGCTTGCACTGGAGCAGGTTCAAATCTTTGGATGTGTTGCTATGGTGATTTTTCTAAACTTGCTTCGAGGAACCGAAAAGCCTGACCTACGTCATCTTATCCTGAAAATTATCCGGCTAACTCAGTAAGCCAGGTACGAAGAATAGGGCCCACTACTTTCCATGGTGGAGTGGAGTGAACAATGATGGTGGAACCCACTCAAGGTATTGACAGAGTAATTTATTTTGTGTTGATGGTATGGCAAAGGTCACTAATAAAATCAATAAATTGAGGTAAAGAAGGAACAAGTGGTCATTTCATACACAAACAACCCATGAAGAGTGTTATTATTTCTCAAGATTGTCTAGTGTGTCCCCTTTTGTGTGCAGCCATCACAGGTCTGTGAGGTGATAGGAAGCAATACATAGCCCCATCGTTATTGTTTTTAACACATTTATTGAGATACATGTTGACTAGACTATTGTTTTGAGTTAATCAACTCTCCACAATGATCATGCTACAGGTGGTGTGTTCTAAACTCAGGCCTCGGGCTATGCGTTCGAAGTCTGAAGTGCAGCACTAGTGATGTCATAAATCGGCTCTTTACGGCAATCTGTGTTCATCTTGTGTTGTAAGCACCATTGATCGTCCATCTTCCTTTCTGCTGTGTGTGTGTGTGTGTGTGAGAGAGAGAGAGAGAGAGAGAGAGAGAGAGAGAGAGAGAGAGAGAGAGAGAGAGAGAGAGAGAGAGAGAGAGAGTTTTGTAAGGCTTGGGATGGATTACCTCTACAAATCTTAAATTCTTGTATAAAGGCCTTTTACTTTATTCAGACCCCAAACTACTTTTCTATTTTTTTATTTTTTTAATGGATTTTAATGACTGAATAAAAAATACATTATATCATATTTGCAAATGAGTTATGTATCTTTTTTTTTAAAAACATTTTTCCCTAATACTTTGTTTCTGAAGAGAAGACTCTCTTCTTTAGAATTTTTTCTTTCTTTCCTCTTCACCTTTTGTTTTCACTTAATCAGTTGTTCTTGTTTAAGTACTGTTGCATTCAGGCACACAACTTGGCTGAGGTTTGTTCTTATCATATCACAAATTTCAAATTGCAACCTAACTAATGAGTCGGCATTTCATGGAGTAATGAAGAAAAATGCTGGGGCAAGCACTGTTACAATCAGACTCAATATCCATTTTATTTTAAAAGCTCATTAGCATGTGAGTTTCATTGTTCATTTTTTTCCAGAGCAAATCAGCATCAGCAAAGTAATATGCTTCCCTCATCTACTCACATTTTTTCCCCACTGCTCATTTTAATTTATATTTGAAGTACTGTGTTAATGAGTATTTACTTCAGCTTTTTCTTTCTCTTTGTAATGTCATTAGCAACCTAAAAAACTAATTGAAACCTACCCATATATGACTAATGCTTTAACTTTTAACACATGTAAATACTAATATCTGCAGTCCTAATGGTTTATAACCTCCACTGATATACATGAGGATTGCACACAAACTTAGTTTTACATAAAGGCCCCTCATATATATATATATATATATATATATATATATATATATATATATATATATATATATATATATATATATATAGATAGTAAAGCTACAAGATTTTGATTACACCTCTTCTTGTGTACTGATATCTCCCTTTCTCTATTTTTAGCTTTAACACAATTGACACCTTTAGCATAATATTAGTTAAGTCAGGGGATCTTACGTAATGTCAGTATCGGCAATAAATAAGATAGCAATGAATATATTATCAACTGACGGAGCTCACAGTTTTTGCTCGTGACAGTGTTAACAGGTGTAACCTCCATATGAGCGCAGTGTGAGCAGCGGCCGTGAGAGCTTGGAACATTTGTAGCCCTTTAAGAGCTTTCGCTATTAAAATCATCCCTCCGGCACATGCATGGCTCTTTTTTTTTTGCATCCTCTCTTACATCTGCACTTTGTGCGACCATAGCTCTGCTCATTTAAACCAACATTTCTTCATCTGGCATAGGTGGCATCAAAGGGGGCCCAGCGCTTACAGGGCTGCTCCGAAACACATTGAATCTGGAGTTACAATATGTAACTAACATTGTGCGCTGGACAATTACTAGGCTGGGCCATAGACTTCTGTTGGTACTCAAATTGCATTTCATTTAGCCTTAGCCCTCTAATAGCTGTGGCTATTGAGTTATTGGTGAAGCTGAGGTATTCTATATCCCGATGTGAAACCGAGCTCCACAGGCAAACAAACACCGGTGTACAGCTGTGGGTGACACGAGTAAAAAACATTGAGGTACTGACTTTGCATTTAACACTCTCTTCACACATCATTGCAAATGCAGAAGAGTGGGGAAGTCAATTATGTTCCTAATGTTCCTTATGTAGCCCTGCCGTGATAATTAGATTAGAGGTGCACCATTTTATATTTGCGTAAAAACGCCAAATACGGTTGTATTTAACATTGAATGAGTCGGGGGATTCAGATACATCAAGCACATAGAAACAAATGAAAGGTCAGAGAGAAGCATAGGATGCCGCAGCACGGATGTCTACCCCTGGTATCCCTCTGAGAAGGACCATGGATGAAGATAAAGCTGTCGTGGAGTTTGCCCAGACACCCTGCGGACTCTACTTCCACTGCACTGCAGGCTTGTGTGATGGTACGCTTGCACGTACCATCTGATACGCTGATTCGACTTTAAAATTTCTGCACTTTCGTCCTCTCTAATAGAAAGCCAGGATGGCGAGACCACATAGATCACTCACTTGCAAAGACAGCGCTAGGAGCAGCGCTGTCTTTGCGGTCGTGGTCGTGGTGCTAAAAAGACACACTCTGTGGCCAAATCCTGAGTCTGACACCGTTAGTGTGTGTTAGGATGTGTTTCGTGAAAATGTAAGGAAGTGACTGGGCTGTGCCTGCTGCATTCTGACTTCTGTGTGCAGTGGATTGATTTGTGTGGCGAGCGTGTGCCTGTATGGGGGAGACTGGACAATGCCAAGTGGGAGCATAAGCAGACTGGGTGAGAGGAAACTGCTCTTTATGGGAAAGTGATGGGGCTGACCTGTTGACTTTAACCAGGCCGCAGCCGCCTGAGTATGATATCAAGGCGGGGGAGGGGGAGGCACTGGAGCCGTAGCATGCTGAGGTGCAGCAAATGGAGGGCTTTGTTCCATCCATGGCCACAGCAGAGAACGTCTGGCTGACGGCTCCTGCTGGTCCAGGAGGCCTTGAGCAGGTGCAGGTTGTTCTTCCGGCACCACAATGTCTCTCATTATCTGCCACTGTTTTTTTTCATGCCTGGAAAAGTGCCTTTACAGCAGGCAAATGCGAAGAAGGACAAAGCCGATGCAGGTCTCCTGGCCTTGGTGGTGACAGAAAGTCGCAAATGCCAAAAAGTATCCATGGTTATATTACATGTTCTGTCACAGCCTGTATCTCAGCACAATAGCACCAGTAATCCTGCTCCGGGGGATTTTGGCTACAGTCGATTGACATTATTATTCTTATTATATGACATTTTTTCTCTTTGTGCATTTTTGTCCCACTGGTCTTTGTAGTTCAGCAATCATGAAACATCAAAGTGGTAAAACGTGAGAAGACATCCTCCCTTTGAGGTCTGCTCTACTGTATGTAAATTTCATATATTTGTTCTTCACTCATCTCTTATTCTCTCTGCTCTGTCTGAGCCCATTTGTGTTGGATTTTCAAGTTTAATCCAGAAATGAAAACCATCAAAGGGTCTCTTGCATGTGCATTAATTCACTCAAAAATGTACTTGCACATTGTCACCTTCCTAAAATAAAAAGCCATTTTTTGACAAAAATTATTTTCTTGCCTAAATCATCTCCTCATGATACTGGCCATCTGGTAAAATCGTCTACATCCTCAGTTGAACTGATCATGTGATTCTACCCCTATAGTATAATGGCAAGAGTGTCCATTTATTTTGCCTAAATCAAAAGACAATCTGATTTAGGCAATTTTACAAGCTTTTTAACAATGCATTTTGAAGCTAGCATTTAAGCTAACAATTTAGTTTGCATTTTTGTCAATGAAAATCTCACTCGAACATAATATTAGTAATCATAACATAATTTGATCGTTATTACAGTATGCCTGTTGTGCAGTGTCTAGAGCGGACCTTTCGTGTCGTAAGAGGACAGAGAGAATCAAGAGAGGAAGACAGAGTAGAGAGGAGTATGTCTGTGGCAGAGTTGGGATGCATGAGTGACAAAGTTTCTTAATTAATAACAAGACTGAGGGGGCATTACATTTCACCTTCATTTTTACTACGTACTAATGGAAAAATGTCCTCGTACTTACTTTTAGTAATTTAAAGTAAATAAGTAAAGTCTTTAATCTCTCACTGGCATGTAATCTAGAAAATAATGGATTGTGCGATTGCGATCAATGCAATCCTGTCTTCCAGCATACCTAGAAAGTAACCTCTGCCAAAAATCCTACTTTTAACCCTAATACACATATAAATGTAACCTTGAAACTCAGTAGTTCTCAGAAAATGTTAAAAATGCAAAAGAATCTCAGTTTGGGACGGGTGAGACAAAAATTCAAAGAGCAGCATTCTGAGTAAATTACAGAAATATTGTGTGCAATGATCCATCTTTTCTTCCCCTTTCTGTCTCTCAAACACAAATGCACAAATAAGTCCACTTGTCTCTCTCCAGATTGGCTGGTAATAAAAAACCCTCACCCACATCACTAAAAGCCAGTTGACAACGATAACTTAATGGCATCCTGTTGTCATCCAAAATATTATATAATATGAACACAAGACATTGTTGTAAATATGTACTCTGACCTTCACATTATCCCCATGATGAAAATGGGCTGCAGGAAGACAGAACTTTGCTACATCTCATGTACCTTAAGACAGTCCAATAGTGTCAAAAACAAACATAATCCGGGAGATCATATGTTTCCCTCGATACATAATGGACATTGCAGTTTGGTTGTATGGGAACACAATTTTTAAGAAGGTGTTCTTTGCGAACAGAGCATTTCACATGCGACTGAAACATTAACGCACCCATAACAACTACTTTGACCCTCACATCTTTAAGTTATAGTCTTCTGACATCATTTTCACGCTCGACTTGTATCCTCTTGAGAAAATACAAGCCTATATCTTCCAGGCAAAGTACTGACTGACTGCTTTGCCACTGTTTAGAAGCCACCTAGCATAGTTTACAACATGGCTTGTGTTAGGTCATAAACTTTTTTCAAACATGCGTTTAAAGTAAGGGGTGCCAGGACTTCTGTTTGGACTTCAGAAGGAACCCAATGATGTCTGTTTTGTCTCTGGTAGCGTGCCTCAGCCTTTCTCTGAAGAGCCACCTTGTATTATGGATTCATTTCATTTCACCTCTAAGTAGAGAGATTGAAAGATAGATACATTGATAAATTGTAAAAATGTTTATAAGATAAAAAAAACTAGAAATGACTGTCTTGATTATCTATTTAAATCTTGCTGCGCTCGTTCTGCAGTACCAGGTGCTACCAAAAGGTTGTAGTTCAGAAATGGACTGAAACAACAACATTTCCCCCCCAAATATGCTTCAGTTTCAGAGACAGTGACTGGTTGGCAGTGGTACTTTTCTGTCTCCTGTGTCATGTCCTCCGGCTTACACACTCTGTCTCTCTTAATGCTTCCAGGAATCCTAAACACAGCCAACAATGAGAGCTTGTGAATGTTTGTTTCCTCTCTCTCTCTCTCTCTCTCTCTCTTTTAGGTGGTGAAGATGATGATCATCGTAGTGGTGACCTTTGCCCTCTGCTGGCTGCCCTACCACGTCTACTTCATTGTGACGGGTCTCAACAAGCGCCTGAGCAAGTGGAAGTACATCCAGCAGGTCTACCTGTCAGTGCTGTGGCTGGCAATGAGCTCCACCATGTACAACCCCATCATCTACTGCTGCCTTAATAGCAGGTGGGTTACAAAGGGGGGTTATGACAACCTAAAAAACTAAATGTTACAACTGAATGTACATTTGCAGGGCTACTAAATGATTTAATTTAGTCATAGCACATCACTGAGTGTTATTACGTTTCATTAAATGTTTTACTAGAAGATCAAAGTTAGGCATGGATTTATAATTGTATGACAGTTTATCAAGTATAGTTGCATGTTTTGTTTTATAGCATTCTTTCCATGCATCCCTTTGAGTCTCATTTAGTACTTTTTAAACGTTGTCCATCTCTGGTTGGTCTTGTCGATAAAAGTTAAAATGTGTTCTTTTGTAAATTGAATTTGTAGTGAATCTAGAACATCACTCGGCTACTCATGAAATTGCTTCTTTCAAGCATCTTTAAAATACTGCACTTCAACACCAATTGATTTATTTTTCATCACTGCACAAACATTTAGACGCGTCCCTCTCCATCTATTTAAAAGCTTTTGGGGCACCTCGATACCACCCCTTCTCTGCTGAAGAGACAACCTTTGGTGCAGAACTGTATTCAGTATATGCTGCTTCTTGTCTTATTAAAAGGAAAACTGACAACAAAAATACCCATCAGACATGTTTACTTGTAATTATTTTCCATGTTGTTCTCCCATTATTTTCCAAACAATCACCTGTCCTGTGTTTTGCAATCCTCCTCCCCCCTCCTCCTCTCCCTCGTCATGCGGCACCAGGTTTCGAGCCGGCTTCAAGCGTGTGTTCCGTTGGTGCCCGTTCATCAAGGTATCCAGCTACGACGAGTTGGAACTACGCTCCACGCGTCTGCATCCGACACGCCAGAGCAGCATGTACACGCTGTCACGAATGGATACCACCACGGTGTTGGCTTACGACCCCAGCGAGGTTGATGACGGCACTGGAAGGAAGCAGCCCCTGCCGGCCAGGAAGAGAAGCTACATCACGTCTCGCCACACGGAGATCGCTGGATGCAACGGTGACGGTGCGAAAGCGCCTAATGGAGAGGCTCCGGGCCCTCAACCCGAGGAGTTCTCTTGAAGGGTGTTTTCAGAGACGTATGTGTGCAAGAAATACACACCGATGCATATTGCACTGTATACAAATGGTGCACAGATGTTTGGCTTATTTAAACATGATTTATTTTATATTTTGAATCAGCTAATATACAATGATCTGAATTCATTTTTATTTAATGCTTGTTTATTTTTCCCTACATAATAACATTAAAGCTTTGAGTATCAAAGCAGCTGTAGTAAATTTACATCAAGACAAGTATTGCAGTTTAAATATGTTTCACAGCAGAATAGCTCTGCTTTATTAAAATACTGCATGCATCATAGTTTTTTCCCAGTGGTTTCCCAAACACGTGTAGTGTCATGTATTGTTTTGTAAATGATCAAAGGTGATGAGTCTCTGTGTGGAACCAGAGCCTCTTTCACAAAAGCTTCCATTCTCATGTGTGGGTCTTGAGTATAGTGTTTGTTTTTAAATGGTGAGAAAACTCGAAATCGACGATAGAGGAAATGATCCCGTTGCAAATTGCAGCTTGGTTAAACGGGCCTCTCCTCTCAGGGCACTTTGGGAAAGATTTATACAGCTTCTCATCACTGAACTTTAGGGTTTGTTATCAACAAAGAGCACAGCTGTAGAATCATGGCTAACCTGCGAAATTGCCCAGAACAAAATGTGACTGATAGCAACTGTGGCTGTGGTGGGTAAGGCTTTACATTTCATGTTCGGGAGCAGCCTTGATAACATATAAAGTGAAGAATTCTTAGTTTGTACAGTTTGATCATCTACATTCAAGGTTTTGCGTATGAGCGATACGTTAAAGTCATCTTCCTATCCAATAAAAATCCCTTTGCATTAATTAAATACTGCAAACAGCTGCTTCATTACAGAACTTTCATATCTGATTGGGATTAGCATTTCAACCAATGCACTGCGGTTTAATTAAGATCTCGGTCCCACAATTGAAATGATTGATAATTAAATTAATCAGTTTTGCTCAGAGATTCACTGCGAGCAGTGTGAGACTATCTCACAATAGAGATGGACTGAAAAAAACACCCTGATGGTTGTAATTATGTAAGTATTTCATACATTTCATTTCCATCTGTAAATTCTCAATGTTAACTTTATGTGATGCGTCTATTTCCCCTCTGAAGCCAAAAATGCGGCTGCAGAAAGTCGCCAATGGATTTGCTGTTGATCAAACACCATTTGGCTCGACGTGTGGCTTTGAGTTTGGCTCTGAAAGTATTGAAATTGAGTTTGGCTTTCAGTTATGTAACGGTTGTAAGGAACATGCTTTCTGTAACTGGCAATAAGCCAGAGGCGAAATCCTGTATTTGCGGCACACTAATAAACAAGTTGCTGGAGAATGAGCAGATTGAAAGCGAACTAACCAACCAGGGTATTCACTTTGCAACCAAGTGAAGGAAAGAAGTGCAACCTTTGTTTTACTGTTCTATAATGTTCTTTTAAATGCCTTCATACAGTGTGTGTGGAGAAAGCAAGACAGTGTTTGCCTTCTGCAGTTGTTGGTGTTTCGGTAGTTTCTTCCAGCATGCGGTTTTCCTGTGTTAAATCTTTATTTAAATCCCTGCTTGTGTGCACCTCAAGTGTTGAAACTGCCCCGAGCAATATGATAGCTTATGCCGTGTTGTTTTTTCAATATGATAAGTGGAACCACACTGTGACAGGATTATATAAACCATATGACCAGTGTATCCCTTCTGACTGATAATAAGTTTTGTTTGACTTCTCTTATCATAAGTGTTTTGGTTTGTTGACCTTCTTTAAAGAATTATAAAAATAAAAAAAAATGTGTGCAGTGTTCGACTGGTTGCTCTTTGTGGTGGCAGACACATGTTGTTCAACAAATGTCAAAAGATTCTCAGATATTCATTTTGTCACCGGAAATTACAACCATCAAAACACATTATAGATGTCCTTAATTAATCTTACCAACAGTTCTGAATGTTTGAAGACTTCATGAAAGTATTTACTCAAGAATGTGAAGAAAAACAAGTTGTGCATTTCAGCTGTCTAAAATTCTTATATTGAAGTTGGATAAATATTTGTATGTGGTGATCAATCTGTTTTCATGTTTCTCTGAATAAATGTTTGTGCTTTGTATGAATGTACAGTACGATATGTGCCTCGATCTCTGTCAAGTGGTGACCATATTATTTCTTGTATCTTTAAAGGATAATTTGTTCATTTTGACCTGAGCCTCATTTCTTTGTTCTTTCAATCAATCAATCAACAATCAATGCGGACGCTATTACTTCACTACATGTTGTGCTTTTAACTTGTACTGCTCTTATTAAAAAACAGGACTCAGGTTGAAATAAGCTATTATATGTTCCTTTTAAACTAATTAAAATGTTATTATTGCTGGCAAATGAGAATTATTTTGGTAATTTCAGATGAGGAATTGAAGGAACATATTGTTATTGATGATACTAAGTGACTTTCCAATTCAATATAATATTTCTTAGGGGTTTTAATTGCTCTGCTTTGGTGGTGATGTATTTGCTCGATAGCTTCATTGCAAACGTCTTCTTGCAGTATAGTGTTTACAAGTGACACAGCATGCTAATGATGATGAAACTTGTTAAAAATGCAGTCAAATTGTGATGAGGAAACAAATCTACAACTGAGCAATATTTTTTTGTTTTATTTGAATCGTCAAAAACAATGCAGACTGTTTATTAATTAAATTAAATGTTGTAACTTTGTAAATATCTCAATTGTTTATATTTCTCAAATCAATTACCTCCACCACATCTCATAATTACCTGTAAATCTAAAATTAGATTAGATTAAATTATATATTCCTTTATTAGTCCCACAGTGGGGACATGGATTACAACAGCAAACAGGGTAAAGTGCAAACAAGAGACATAGTTAAAAATCATAAAGAAGTATTGATTTTGCTACTAATCCATGAGTATTTGGGTATGAGCGCCAACAGGCTTGTTGCTGAAGAGACAAAGAAACACACAACTTCTAAAGACAAACAACATTATATTGAATATCATCTTAAACATTAATCTCTCTGGAGACATGGCCACTATACGTACAGCAGAGACTTCATTATTTTCAGTTCCTTCAGCCACAGAACAACCACTCTTGCTGCTGTCAGTCCAGTGACAGCTCATCACCAAATAACATCATTGTCAATCTGTCAGGAAACCACAGCCATAACAATATCTTTTTTTGACCTCCGAATCCACAGCTAATGGCAGCGGATATCTAGATGAACAACCCTGTTGCAAGCATTTTTTTTTCAAAACACGTTAAAACTACAGATCCCACAAGTCAGTAGTTGATACAAGGGGTGGACACATTAAGCCTGACCAAATGGGGGAAGAAAATATCAGCAACAGGAAGCAGCTTGCCTTGACTTGCAGTACAAAAGGTCAAGATAACATATTGAGCGAGGATCCAAAGTTTCACAGTGAGCCATCCTTTTGTTGCTGTTTGGTGAAGAACTAAACTAAATCTTGGCTCATCTGAGCAGGCAAAAAGGCCACAGTCTCATTTACATTCTTCCTCGGCCACACCGTTATAATGTTTCATCTCACTTCTTCCTCAAACACTTACAGCATGTGGCAAGTGTTGCTTTGAGAATTGAGCACTTAGCTTGCAGATGAACTTTCAGATGTATGCACCTCGTCCTCAGAGTTATTAAAGAACGCTTCAGCTGACAGTTGAGCATAAAACCAGGCAACAGTCATCCAATAAACACCTTTGAGATAACTTGATTACTTCTTCTTTTTCCCTTATGAGTATTTTTGCAATGGTCCCAAACTCGTCAAAGAAGATTGTTACCGGAAAAGGCTAATCTATAAAACATAAAAATTAAAGTTGATAATGAAATGCACAGGTGGCAGCTAATTACAATGATGTTGTTTCTGTGAGCAAATCTGTTATAGCTGACATTAAACCTTTTGTTTCTTTCTTGTTATCGGAGGATTGCAGCGTAATTGTTACATTCAAATGGTAAAAAAAAGAGTAAAGTATTAGAAAAGAGGGGATGCTCAGACTTAATCCTTTCAGACATGCTCAACTAAAACGACGGTGGGAATGTTAATTTCTGAAGCACATGAAACCAGGGGTTGTTCAATTATTCATCATGGTTGTATTAAACTATTATTTTACTCTCGAGGTGAGCGCTGCTAAATAAGGCAATAGGTATGCAGCAGCTTGTCTCTGCTGTTTTATAGTGCAGTGGGATCTGTGGCGTTGCACTTGTCAGGATTGTTTTATATATTCTATTTGAATATATAATTATATGAATGCATAAGGGGGAAAAATTAAACAAAGCATTGAATATATTAAAATAAGCATCACCAGAACAGTTTTAAATCAGTAAATACTGAATCTGAGTTAAACAATGTGTTGGACACCAGGCCCTGTTTCTAAAGAAGAAGAGCTATTTTACTCCAAGAACAAGCATGAAACTGCATCACTAAATAAGGCAATTGCTGCACAGCGATCCATGTCTAGAGCATTTGTCTTAGAAGCGCCGGTCTGCTGGTCTTTGTCAGACCACTTGGCAGCTCAGACTCTTTTAGAACAGCCTCTTACCCACCACAGCGGCGGAGAAGGGAAGTAGCATGAAGCTGTCAATTGTCCTGAGGACTGTTGCAAGCAAAACCCACCTGTTTACTTCTGGTGGTTGATACTCATTTACTGCTCCGAGCACTCTCGAACAAAAACACTTATTTTATTATATTTGCCACTGATTTGTATGTCAACAGAACACTGAATGGATACATTTCAGTGATTAAAAAAAAGTAATGTTTGGAAATCACTCGCATGGCAGCAATGAATGTTTTGCTCCATTCTAGAGAAAAACCACTAATTGAAACTGTAATTCTTCTATTTTCCTAAAAAACAATTGTAACCATTTACATCTCGGAAATCATTGCAATCAATTTGAAAGCAATTTGTTGCTTTGTCAGAAAACCTTTGTAAATCACATTCCTCTCCAATTGATCGGGGCTTATCACTCTGCTATCGTTCATATGCTAAATATACGTTGTAGACCAAAGTAATTTACAGCTGGTTTCAAAATAATTATTTCTGCTACTTTTTTTTATTTATTTGCATAATGATCAGCGACACATTTAATTAGGGAAGGTGGAGGTGGAGGTTAGTTTTCTTTCCGTTGCTTCAGACCTTTTGGTTCTCATACTAATACGCACTTTTGTGAGTGAGGTTCATTTTAAACTACAACTTGTCATTTCGGAAAAGTTAATTAGATCCTGTCTGAGTGTGTGCAGACAGAGCCAACCTGTCAGCTGGTGTATAGTATATGGTTTTTGATGATTGAACTGAATCTGATATTTTTTCCCTTCAGACGTGAACCTATTTGAGAAGCTATGTGTTCTGAAATTTGACATGTAATTGGTTTATGGCAATGGAGTGTCGCTCTGAACAGTGACAGGTGCTTAGTTGTGAAAGCCATGACTTTCTTTTTCTTTCCCTCCACTTCATTATTATGTTTTGTCAATTTACAGCTCAGTTCACTCCGCACTAAAATACAGGGTAAATTATATTTTGCATGATGGCTTGATTCCCACTAGCCTCCAGTGCATTTGTCAACTTCTGCAAATGCATGTGTGAAAGCTTTGTTGCTGCTCTTTTGAACACAGTTCATATTGAATAAATAGCTGCTATCAAACGACCCACAGAATGCATTTGTGAAGGTATAGTATCCAGGAAATGACCACCCCGGGGAGGCAATGTGGTAAAACTGCTATCAATGCTTGGGAATAGTGCAGTGGAGTATCATGAAGAGGAGTAAACACACATCACACATGCCTTTCATTCTCTGAAACAATACAATTCATAATGTGATAATGTAGCATTTTCCAGATGTGATACTTAAATTGGATACAAGCATTATTATGATGTTTGTATTACAATAAATGCTTGAGCATGATTACACACAAGCTCAATAGCATTTTCATAATAACAACTTAAATCATGCAGTTAAAAATCCCTTAGCTGACTTGAAGTATACAATAAATACAATTACAAAGTAAACCAAAGAATACAGACTCACACATGGGAGAAATATTATTGTATTTTTTCCTCACACAGTAAAGTAAAACTAGACTTTAAATATGACCAGAGTTGCCTGGTTAAATTCATAAAAGAAGACCCCCATATTATGAAACCATGGGACAAGAGCTGGCTGTCAAGTGAAGACAACATTTGCCTAAAAACCTAACCTAATATTTGCCTATTAACCCAGTGAGCATCAGTTGAAACCTGACTATGACGGATCATTTTCCTTTTTAAATAAACTTTCATGTGTATTGGATCTCAATAAACACCAGCACCACGAGTATACATTAACTTAACATGTTGTTACACAGTGTGACAGACATGTTTACAGAGCAATGTTAAGTTTATTTATACTTCAAAGTGATTTGTGGTTTTTAAAAAGGGAGATACAAACTCAGTCATAATCAGCTGAGAGTCAACAATGAGGCTAATCAAGGCAGTCCTAATTAGCTTGATGGGAGACACCTGGGGGTTTGGCCATTTTGGTCTTACTGAGGGTTTCATGAAAGACATCTGACATGTCACAAGGAAAGAAATGGAGTTTAAACTATAAAATGAATGATCATTTTTAGCGGCTTCAGTCTAGAATACAATAGAGCCATCATTAAAGTTATTAGTAACAACTGTGCTCATCCTGCTAGGAAAAGACGCAAGTGAGGGAAACGAGGATGCAATTTAGGGACTTGGGATGTACCCACTGTGCTTGGAGGCGGCTTGCGTCTTTAACATAGTTAAGCACTGATGGCACTGTGTTGGTGAGAAATATGCTTACTATGTAGAAACTTCTAGCCTCCCTAATAATAAGATAGCGTTCCATCCACAATGGCCAGCATACCATGAATTCACCTCTCCCTCCGCCCTTACACACTCACTGTCTATGCATGTTCGTGTGCTACTCAACCCTTTGGAAGAAAGAGTATATAACTGAGCCCAAAACCAATGTGCATTTGAGCTTCTGCTCATTCATACTACATTCATCGTCCAGCAGACTTGTTCCTTCTTGCAAGGAATAAACAGACAAAGACAACTTTGATTCAGAGACTTTATTCCTCCTTCCCTGATTGCCAGAGAAAATCTTCCATCACAAAATGCTTGAGAGACCATGGACCCTGAACTAAAGACAAAGACTGAGCTGGTCCAGTGAAGACCATGAAGCTGCACCAGAGGGATACCTAGCCAGCCTGCCAGTAAAAAGCCATGACCTGAAACCTCGGTGAGTCAACCTAACCTTACACTCTGTCATATTTATTTATGACCAAGTAGATCTATCAGTGTCTGCCTGCAACAAGTGAAACGTTGACTTGATACACTTGTGTGTATTCTCCTGTGGTTTTGCTTGGGACGTTTACAGTTTCTGGACGAGAGACTAGCAATAGAGTGACAGATGTGAGTGTTGTGTGTGTGTCTGGACATAATGGAGCTTTCTCAGCAGCACAAACAACATTTGAACTTGTCAAACACAGATGTAATTAATAGCATAAATAATGGCTTAAATCCATTTAAGTATTCCAGTTCCAAGGCCATAGTGATGCTCCTAATATGAACAGAGTCATCATTCATGTTACTAGTCACACCTGTGCTTCTCCTGCTATGACAAGACACAGTGTGCTGCAAGAAAGGCGATGGACAGGGAATTTTAAGAGCTTCTATGTCTGACAAAAGAGATATGACGAACTGAAGTTGCCTGCAAAACACTGTTTGGAAAGAAGTGCGTAAGAAGCTGCATCCTCTCGAGGAGCCCCATGCACACTTGATTTGAGTGAAGGAATGTAAGATGAAGAGTTCAGTGTGAGTTAAGTCTTGCACGACATACCAGGAGTATCAAACTGTGGTGTTTCCACAGAGTTTGAGGTACTCAAAAGAGCTGCAATTTAGTGAGAGAGGCCAAAAAGGGCTGAGATTTTACACTGACAGAAGTGGTGAATAACTTATTTGGACTGACTGTTTATTAATATGTAACAAAGTGTATTTGTATGGTGGCCCCCAAGAGAAAATCCATACTAAATATAGTCTTGAATATAGTTGCAACATACAACATTTTTAGATGTAGGGCACTTCTACATTTGCTATAATATTAAGCAATGTTTTAATAAGTATTTGAGAATTACAAAATATTCAAAAATGTAAATAAGGTTACATTATAATTGTTAGCACCAAAAGCATCAACCAATAATATAACTGCAAACATATCAAACTTAGAGGATTTTTGGCTGTCTCACAGTTTATATTAATCCTCTTCCTAATCCTCTGTCGATTTTCCGCTGTCAGTTCCATGCAGGACAACATTAATTATCCACTGAAAGGAAAATTACAACAGTACACACTCCTGTGTATTCTTGAACAGCATTCAGTCCATCATTTATTCTCCAGTTTACTCTAGTGTGTATGTGCAGGGGCTTGACACAAGCACGTTTAACTAATATTTATTCTAATCAAATGATAAGAGATATTTTAAGCAAAATACTTTATATACAAGAGTTCCACTAAATAGTCACCAGTTGTGCTAAATGGTAAGACGGGCTGAATCCAAATGTCCACACTTTGCTGCAATGTCCTTGTTGCTGCAAGTTTATAAGTACAGACGCCTGTTGAAAAAGATTCAACATATTTACCAAAGCTCATAGTAAAATAGACTTACTATAAGGTTATAGTTGTATACTTTTACGTGTATCATATATATATCTTTATGACAGGGAGTTATTTTTTAAAACAACCACAATAACCGAAGAGGGTCTATCTTATTAATAAATATATTATGTTCATATTTATGTCAAAGTAGCAGTCCATAAAAGTTGAATAACATATTAGCGGCATGCGTGGGAGAACAGTTATGGGAAATATGTAATTTCTCTGAATATGTTACTCATAATGTCAAAGCAATCAACCACATTCTTGTCCACCTTTTTAGCCCATTGCCCCGCGGCGGCCATTTTCGGACAGGATAAGAGAAAAATAAGTCGAGTGACGTTTCCTAAAGGATCTCCGGAACCACAACGTTGATTACCTTCATTTAAATTGCTGAAATACAATAAAGCCTTGTGGGAAGAGTTCTATCCGCTCAGAAAAAAATTAACTTACCATTAAGTTTATGTAATTACATAAACCTCGTAACCTCGCCGTCATTTCCGGCGGCCGTAACGTTTCACTAGATCTCAATAAGTGCTTTACAAAGTCGGATTTCAATAAAAGACACTTCTACGTAACCCTACGAGTTTGTAGGAGTCTAATAAAGCATGATAGATTCTTGTGTGTAGTATATTAGTCCCTGAAAAATCCAAATGCGGCCGGAAAAGGTTAAGCTCTCAATGCACCTGCTCATTTCTATTAAAACATATGTACAGGGCCAGCAGGCTCATCTCAATGAGGAGAGTGAGCATTGAATTATACAAATGTGGTCTGTCTTCCATGTGTGATGCTCACTGACAAGATCTGAAATCATCTGCATGGTTGGTTTTGCTGTTGTTGCTGTAACTGTCAAAGTGTTATATATTTAATCATTCATATAATATGGTAATGACTGCAAATTAACTAGTTGGGTCATAATGATATTAATAAACAAATTAATATTTTTGATAACTTGTTTGATAACAATCTCTTATGTTGGTTTTTTTTTAAGTAGAAATTTGTTATTTTTGTTTAATTTATGCTAGGAAATTGCCGTATGGTATACTGGCATTGTGCACAGATACTATGGCGTTAGCTTTTTAGACTAGAGTTGTAAAAACATCAGTGGATACTCCCGGAATGTGTAGGGGTAATTTCAATTGATATTTATTAAAAAATATAATGTTATACTATTACCAGTTACAGGGGGAAGCTGGCTGTAAGGGGATTCATAGAGCTTGAGGTGCTCAACACAAAGTGTGTGGTTGCAGACTTTTGACATTAACACATTTGATCCAAATAACTAACAATTTAACTCATGTGACACTATCTTGTGTCTTCTTAGCAATGTGGTCATATTTTAAATAGTTTCTGTAATTGTCTAGTCTACTCAATATACGTGTTTTATCAAAAGTATTAAGGGCATGTTATTTTGGGAAATACCACAGAGTACCTCTGAGTTCCAAAAATGATTAGACATGTTGTTTTCTTAATTAATAAATATTGCGGATTAATTCATATGGCAGTGTGATTGATTGAGTATATGACTTAATCCAAACCAGATATGTATGGGCCTACTCAGTAACATTCACAAATGTTGCCCCTGACAAATGTTTTATCATTCGAGAGGAAGATGTCAGTTTTCCAAACAACAACAGCTGCCCCTGTGTATATATACAAAAAGTGCCTAATGACAGAGTACAAGCACTATATGAAAAGGAGACATCGAGGGCAGCAGTTGGGTTGAACTACAGGAGGTAAGGAGGATCAGAGGGTTAAAGAAGAGGCCCAGTCGGCTGTAGATACAGAGGACCAGCAGGACATAAGCACACTTGTTTATCTGTTCATCCTTAAACCAGCAGCAACCTGAACCATGAAGACTGATCCTTTACCTGCAGCAGGGGATCTTTAAGACACACATAGACTGATAATTTTTGTTGGATGCCGGTGTTTACGGCAGCACAAAGTCTTGACTGTCCACATCATATTGAAAATCATAAACACATTTGTTGATTTGCTTTATGCTGGCCGAAACAAATACAAACTACTTATATTTCATGTGGACAGGATTTATCGAATGTTTCAAAAACAGAACTGAAAACGCCTGTATTTAAGAGATAATTAATCATGAAACATCACAGCATCTCCTAATGAGTCCAAATTAGTCATCTGATATGAAACATTTTCAGAGGCATAAAGGTTTAAGGATACAATAACATGTTGATACACTATTTATTAACTTTTTGACATTATTATGCACATGGACAGTAGTTGCTGATAAATGTCTTCCCACACAAGGTACACAAGGTACTCGTCTGACATTTATGTGAAGCATTCACCTAGATTGTTTATGTAGACAAAGACTCGCTACTCTTGGTCTTTTTTAAATAGTAAAAACACACAACTCAGTCCTTATTTTTTCTAACTTCCAAATTATACAGTAATGTTTCTCTTTACAATAAACCATTTTGGGCCAAGCGTTAGTAGGACTACTACGAGAGAGTATATTAAGTTAACCAGACTACAGACCTAAGAGACATCCTGTCATGATGTTGGTTTGTCTTGTTTCCTGTTTTATTGTGAAGTCCTTGTCTTGGGTGTCCTCTGTGTTCCCTGCACTTCCTGCCCAGGCGATTGTCCATGATTGTCTGTCTATCTTGTCCCTGATTGTGTATTCTCTTCACCTGTGCTGCCCTCATTGTTTCCACCTGTGCCTCATTACCTTCCCCTTGTATTTAAACCCTGTTTGTCTCCTGCCCCCTTGTCGGATTGTACCGTTTTTTCCCATCTGTTAACCCTTGTTAGGTGCCCCGTAAGTTGTCCCGTTATATGCCTGTTCTTGCTCCCCTGTTCTTGCTCCCTATTTTGGGATTCCTGTTTTTGTTTGTTTGTTCCTCGGCCTGTGTGAAGCCTGACCTGACTTTGTTTACTGATTAAATCTACTTTTGAACTGTTGCTTTGGCATTTGGGTCCACCTTCTTACCCCACCCCTGACACATCCGTTATTATTTGTTTTTGCTTGGTGACAGAATAACAATAATTATACTTTGTAAAACAGTGATTAGTAATCATTTGAAGCATGCTTTACTGTCACAAAGCACAACAACTAACGATACCCACTGCATTCCCTTTTCATGCTGAAAGGTGACAATGACGAGAACAGCAAGCTGTATTTCTGAAGCTTCCTATTGCAAAGATTTGCTCCCTAGTGCTGAAATTCAAATGAATTTCCTAAAAATGTTTTTCCTTAAAGTTCAGAGAAGTTCCTGGTAAAGATACAAATTATTTACAAGCAACTAACCCATAAGCCTCTTAAAAATCCAGTGTTTCGCCTTAGTAGCTCCCTTAAGAGTTTCATAAGCAGAGGAGAAAATGGTGCAAAGACAAAGAGGTGAGAGAAGTTTTCTCCAAATGCTTTGACATCGAGTTAATGAAACACTTCAGATTAGATGGTGCATGGAAGATGTTTGTGTTCAATCTCATTAGACATGTGCTCACATCTCCCACCAAATGTGAATAAGGCTTTAAAGACAGAAATGAAAGTGATCACAACACTATGATATTTGTCAACTAGAAAAATGCAACGGTGTTCCCTGATTTATAGATTTACCTGCCGACCAACAATGCTTTTATAGACTTGCCAGCAAACACAGCAACGGATGAAAGCTGAGCTATTTACCCCCTATTAATATAAAAACGATATAGATAAATACTCTATTTACCAGCGTGGTAAATAAACCGTAAGCAAATACATGTCAATCAGGTTAGACTTCATTAGAATGAACAACAATGTATTACACATGCATAAGAAATAAATGGTTAAAAAACTTTGCTGATTAGACTGCATTGTGACGTATAATAGAGGGGTAGTGATGCTGCCGTCGGATAAGACATAATTCCCATGGAGTCTAGAAACCGGTGTTGGTGGTGATCAATGAGTAGCATGACTGATGCCGACTGGAGGTGCATGGGGTGGAGGAGGGTTGCTTCTGATTGACAACTGATGGCCGCAGAGAGGAGAACCTTTTTAAAAGTTTGATAGCAATAATGGGATTGGCTTTAGGAAACCGTGCAGAATCTGGTTGCTTAATTTAAAGGCAACGCCCTCGATCAGCTGATAGTCGTCACAGGGAGAGAGACTGAGAGATTATGAATGACGAGGAGTGTAAAGAGTCTTCCTAACTGAACTTCTGCTAAGCTTCATATAACTATCAAAAGAATGGCTCACAATCTATTCAACAGATATGTCCAATACATGAAATAGTATTCATAATTAATCTATGTATGAATTGAGACTATATCCTATGATTAGGCCTATCGATTTCCCTGTCCTTGATAAACCCATACATTTTTCTTTTCGGATGAACCAATCACGTTTTTAAAAGAATGTGTCATACGTAGCAGCGTGGTCAACCACTCCTCCTCACTGAGGCAAAAGTTGCTTTCCTTTCCTTGCTCTGAGAAGTTTCCTTAATCACTTCTGTGCAAGGACTCCTTGCTAGAAATATGTAGGCTAAATTAGGAGCTCTCTTAGAGAGTCTTTGTAAATACGGACCCTGGCATTTTGCATTAGCATCAACAATCCATCCGTTTTCCCACCTGACGTAAAATTAACTACAAAGTTGGGTGATGATGTACCATCCTCAACAGTCAATTAATTTATGTTAAAGCAGCAAAAACTTCATAGGCTTAATCATATGTGGCATTTAATATATTATATATAGTTATATAACACGTCCTTATGCAAATAGGTGGGAGCACATTTGACTGAATGTAAGCAGCGCCATGTTGGGATTAATCTCAATGACATTTACCAACTAAGCAATCAAAAGGAGTTCAACCATGAACATAATTTCAGAAACTTCTTTGCGTGGAGTGCTGATGATGTGGTGGTGGTGTGATGATTTTACAATGTTGGAAACATCACAGACCTGGACCTGATCCATAGGAACCCTTACAACCTTATTAGCCGACCCTCTTTTTTCTAAACTCACGGAAATGAGAAGTGTGGTTTTTTTATTACTAAAACTGTGCTATCTCCTCATCCACAGTTCCGATCTAATTCATTTAAATTGCTATAGTACTGTAACCCTTGTGAGAAGATACGTGTCAGTTTATATACAACAAAAAAAAGATTGTTACATTTAAATAATTCCGTAAGCTCCTCAACATGACTAAGCGATTATAACGTTTCACAAAAACACTCATAAGACTAATACATAACACTCCTAACAATGGCGGATTTCAGTCATAGTACCTTCCCTGTAACTGTAGAGACTGGTAGTCTAGCAGTAACACAAGAGCATTGTCTGACGAGTATTGGTGTCTCCGGCTTAGCGAAGCAGGACCTGAGTTTTCTTTTTTTGGGGGGAGGGGGGCGTTTCAAGGTCCTGCGATCTCATTTGTTCTTAGACTCGTCTGAAAGCATGTCAGATGACAGATGCGGAAGGAGACGGTCAGTTGCATACCAAGCATGTTATGGTGCGAGCAAGATTCAGGTCAAAGTAGGTCATTTTTTCAATTTCTGAACCGAAACACACGTTTTTAATGTCAATGCTTGTGTTTATTGTGATTATTATTATTGCAGATGTAGATGCTTTAGATGTAGATTATTGCAGATGACCCTAATTAGGGGACACTAGGGCTAAAGTTAAAAGTACACTATATGTATAATCCCTGCATGGATTTGCATGTCAACTTTTTAAAATATAAAACATACACGCACTATTCCAGAGTAGAAAACTGGGTTAACTTCTGTCTCTTTCACACATGCCCCTTTGTTATGTAAATGTAATGACACATTTACAGCAGGAGAACCGTTCCAGAACACCTCCAGCAGAACATAAAGCCGTCAGGTCAACAAAGAGTACAGCCACCAACAATTGTACCAGCTGTCTCCCTCTTCATATTTCTAACTTCTGTTCATACCGACTGTATGGATGAAATTACACTGTGAAGTGCAAGAACAGTCTGAACATAATTAACACCTACAGGGTTAGGAAATGGAAAGAGCTTTTTTTTTTAAGCAGTAAAAGTACCATTCATTTTCTCCATTATAAATTGACTCATCGCACCACCCCCATGGCTTGGATGTAACTTCCCTGATAGAATTATCAGTACAAAAGATCAAAGTCATCCTCCTTCTTTTGAAATGTTACATTTCTGGATAAAAAAGGAGAGAAAAGCCCGAAAAAAAGAAAAATGTACGCTATACTAAAATAAACATTAATTTTATATATCCATCGCATATTCTTATTCGTTCATTTGAGGTTTGACTGAAGTCATCGTTGCATCATTTTCTTGACTTTGACTTTATTTGATATGGACATCACAGTGGCATTAGAATTGTAACACACATTTATGCACAAGAAGTTAAGTGTTTTGTAGTGAAACGCTAATTTACAACATCTGTTCACAGGAGGCTTAAAAAAATTAATACATCCACAAATCAAATCCATAGTGGTGGCTTGCTGAGTAAGTCCAACATTGCAGGAGAGTTTATAAATGTGGGGTTATTATTTGGGGCTTAATAAAATCAACCCAAAATGATGGGAGGGTGTGTAGTGTCATCAAAAAACCAAGCACAATATTTTGATCCACTTTACATCAGATATCATCCAGCATCTTTTTAATATAAGAGAAAGAGCTGATCCTGCACCTCTTTCATTTCTAGTTTTATGAGTGTGGTTAAAGTCAAACCTCATTCAGTAAATTCAAGTACTCAACTACTTCGCTATTGCTTTGGTCTGAGCAGGGGTCAGTTTGAGAGCAAGTACTTGCCGAGCGGAGGCGAATTGTTTGAGACCTCGTTGAACTTATCCTTCTCGCCTGCCCGGACAAAAGAGAACATTGCCTCTGTGTGAATCCTAAACGTCTTGAAGGGGTGGAATAGGAGTAAGAACACTGATCCGTTAGCTAGTTCTCAACAAGCTGAGGCTGTTGTGTTGTCCTCCTGCTGCTGCTGAGACTGTTTTGCTTTGGTCTGGGAGTTGGGTGTTGTCCACCCTGTCTCCTAAAATGTATGCTGCATACTGCTAGACTGTTTTTCGTATTTCCTTTTGTATGAAAATGTATAAATTCAACGTGGATTATGTTGGGTGGAATTGTATTTCCTGTCCACAACATTTATGTTCTTGTATTACACAGTAATCACAGGGAAATATTTGGGGTGAATTGTGGGCCAACCCGCTCTCACTCCCAATGAGTCAAGGATTATTAGTTGCTGTAATTCCTCCTCTCCGTACATGCAGTGATTTCAGGACACAACATCGGCAGCAAGCTGACATGTGACCACTTAGCCAGGTCCCTCCGAGCAGGGAAACTGCACAGAGAAATGCATGGAGGGAAAACTTGGAAGATACCACCTTGAAATGATTAACTAACTGCACTTCAGGCTGAATTTGCACTTTCACATCGGGCAAGGAGAAATAATCAAAGCTACCAAACATTTTATATGTCGATATGAGTATAGAGACATACTTGATGAAAAACTGAATCTGTCCTTTAGGACTTTGGGTTTTGCAGAACCATAAAACTGAACCTGTTGGTTGCTCATTAACCTGATTACACAGTAACCTGGTGTTAGGACACTGTTTCATCTCAAAGCCTTTCAAGAATAGCACTGACCTAGTTATGGTATGAAATGCACCAATCAACTTATCAATGGGTTATGATTGTCTCATTGGTGCTTTCATACTTACTGCATGGAAACTCTGACAAATTGTAAACTCCACTTTGCAAATTGCTAATCATCTCATGAATCTCACCATTCTCTGTATAAATGATAGAACAATTTATAAGGCATTTTGTTTGCAATAAAATACCGCCGTTCTTGCTTTTTTTGGTCATAAGTACACCATGTAGTCTGTACTGACGTCAATGTAAACCAGACCTGGTAAATAAATAAGATGCACGCCATAAATGCAATACAACGGCACTGCTTTTACTTTGAAGGCGATTTATTGATGTGTGCACGCACGCTTACGCAGCCTCAGCGACAGGCTTGTTGCCAACTTGAGGACTTGCAGACTGAAGTGAAAGCGTATTGTTCTGTAGTTTCTGTCCTAGCGAGCAGCGGTTACGGTCGTGAGCCGCTCCGCCTAACAATATCTCACAGGCGGTCAGTCTCGCAGGAGTCTCTGCCTCCAGATTGAAAATTAATCGCGCATGCGCAAAGCCGATCTTTACTCTTCTCTAAAAGAGGAGAACTTTCCACACATGAGTAGGCCTGCTCAGAAGATGTTCAACAGATCAGATCCTCTCTCGCTGATACCTGTCAGCTGTCCTCATTCAACCAGACTTCATACACTTGTTCAAGCCAACACACACTGGACTTTTCTCTGAGTAAGAAAAACTGAACTGAACTGGAAAACATCAAAAGCACTTATTGCTTTTGTATAAAGTTAATAAAGTGCTGGTCTTTAACATACATATTTAAGGTAAGGTTTAAAAAAATCGATATATTTCCACGTGTTTTTCTGTTATTTGTTTCTGTACGTATTTTGCTTAGTACTTACGATTAACCGCGTTACGTAAAATGACACACAAAAAAGCCTAAGATGATGATTGACATAATGATTGTAATGTAAGATCCTGATGAGGTAAATGTGTATTATTAAGGAAGGAGAGATGTGTCCATCTTCTTTCTGTCTTTCAATTTATCAGACATAAACTCAACATGTTAGTGTTTGGACAAAAAAGGTAGCCGTTAAAAATAATATTTTATTTGCTAAACATATCTGAGATAATTAAATTTGTTGACAAAGCACCAGCCTCGATATGATGCTATGAGACAATAGTTATATCAACCGTATGCTTTTTAATTCAAGGGACTTGCTTAGTACTTAATAGCACAAAAAGAAAGGCATCGAAAGAACCTCATTGAGTTTCCAGCTGATGTCTTATGTCAGTACTCAGCTGTATCATTTTCTTTTCATTATCTTGTAGAGGAATAACATACCCTGTCTGCCTGATCTTTTTTTGTGGGGCTCTGCTTGTACTTGTATACTTCATGTATACATCTTGATGATACTGTATTTGTAATTTGCAGCCTCTGTGTTGAAACAGCTCAGCTTCCTTAAGAATTCATTCTTATTTAATCGCAGAAGAAATTGTTGAATAACAGACTCTTTTTTTGAGACCAAGTGACTTACAAAAGAAATGCATTCAGTAATAATCTTCTGAGGGATTTCTTGAAACTCCTACATGCTCTTGAAAACCTCATTGAATTTAAATTTGTGGTGTTTTCTGCTTTACAGTTTTTTTGGCTGTATAGGTCTTTTGCTTCTGCTGCCAGGAGCCAGGTAAATGCATTTCGAATGACATTTTGTTTTTTGCAAAGGTCTTTAGTGATTGTTCCACAAGACCACCATTATAGTTTTTTTCTCCTTGAGAGGGGTCAATCTGTAAAAACTAAGAGTTCACCCATACTTCTTCTTTAGCACACCGCTCACAAGTGCCCCCCTTTTAAGAGTACAATAAGAGAAATGATGTCCACTCTCTGCTTTCCAATTTCTGCAAGCAGCTCTGTGCTGTCATCTTTTCTCAGACACCACTCTTTGACATCGTTTAAAGAATCAAATGACAGACTATCCAGCTGCCGTGCTTTCAAAGGTAATTGCTGTCCTTGTACTCAGGAGCAAAGCCACAGATGCTGTGGTGTGATACGTGTTGAGGCGTTCTTACCTATTCCACATGTTGCTAAGACGTTGCTTGTTTGAAGTATTCTGCCTATACCTATACCTATTGCCACATACACTGGTTACATGACTGTTTTACATGGTTCACAGCACACGCTGTATATTTGGGGTTTTGTTCTGTCACCTTTTATTCACCACAGGTGCATATGCAGCGTGTTACTCCCTGTAACCTCTCTTGTGTTTTGTGTGTAACATCTGCAGTGTGTATCTGCCTTTAAATCACACGCTTATAAGATGATAGAACTAGATGATGTACATTTTAATTTAAAGTAGCGAATTCAGAGAGCATATTAGGGAAAAATGCTTGTGTTGTTGAGGTCTTACCAAAGCTGTAAAAGTAATTGCCAGATGGACAGAAGCATGCGTTTGTCTTCTGGATATGTTAGCAGGCAACTTTTTACTAACCTGTAGACATAATAAGTTGATGATATATTTCTCAGTTTATTTGTCTGCCCTTTTGTGGTCAATAAATCAATGAATGCAGCTATACTGTAGTGTAAAATCTAAAAACCAGAACCAAAAACCATCTAGAGGGAGAACAAGAATTATATGTGAAGTATGAAGCTGCGTAGATATGTACTTATATGATGTACACAGTTTTGCCTTAGAGGGAGTCTTTGCTCTGCCTGACAAAAAATAGCATTTTGATGAGATGGGAAAACGGTCTTAAATCGATACATATGCCAAGGTCAACTGCCCCGTAATAAACTACAGATGTTATGGTAGCCATTGGAAAATGTAGCCATTGGAAAATGTTCTTGAATAACACAATATGTATTTTTAATGAAAGTTGTTCTAGTCATGTTGGTGGCTTTGCAATCAACTCAAAAGAAATGTCACTTTTCTCACTCGCTGTTCAATTTCCCTTTTTTCATCTTATGTTCCAAGAATCAAAGGGAACGGTCAGTCTGCCATCAAGGTTTCCAAATATGGACGACTGTTCCTTGCTGGTTCTTGCCTTTTTGAACTGTGATAAGTTTCGCTACTGAAACTTTAAATAATGCAGACATGCCTATTGCATTTGTAATACATGTGTTGGCAGTACAAGGATCATTTAGTGCCCCTGATGAGAAGCCCGCCATTTGGTCGTGACAGGAATATTAAATACAAAACCTAATTGACAAATGGGCTTTGTGAATAACAATAACTGCAGGATATAGTGTCATAAATTACATGTTGTGGAGCTCAAAAGAAAAAGGCTCAGATGTGAATAGAGTGATGTTTTTCGCTGAACTAAAGGACAGCTGCAAATATTTGTAGTCTGACACCACAGAAGTTGGTTGCCACTGCAACTGTTATTTCTCTCTTGGTCTCCAACATATAGACACACACCACATGTGTGTGCAGGTCTGGTGACTCTTTCTGGCATGGTGGGCAAACAACACAGCTGATACATGCTGCTGCTGGAATACAGTATTTATTTAAAGTTTAAGGATTGTTCCATGGTCAGATCAGACTTCCAGTCTTACCAAATATTACAAAAAGAAATAAGAAAATCTCACCTCGGTGTGTAATTTGAGCATGTTTATAACTGGGTGGAAAAATTGCTCTAGCTGCATGTTTTCAGAAGGGAGACTTTGCTTCAATGCACCTCAGAATTAATGAGGGATGCTGCTGAACTGAATGACTGTCAGGTGGTGCGCTCCTGTATCCAACACAACAGGCCGATCGTTGAGACTCGCCGATCTGACACAAAACAACACGCGAAAGCGCCTATTAGCAGAAATATATAAACACCCTGCACATATCCAGGGGTCTCGTTTAATGGTTAACATACATACAAATAAAGAAATGTACGTACGGCAAAAAATATTCTGATTTCCAAAACCTGATTTCCAAATCAATTTGGAAATGCCTGCAAGTGGATCGGCTTCATATCCCGCCCACAACACGCTCACAGTCAACCATAAATTGGCGAGGTGGTCCCTGAACACTCATTGCAATGGTGAAGAAAATAATAGGGACTTTCAATAACAAGCTCAGGAGATCAAAAATGTCAAAGACTTTGAACACAGCTATAATGCGGTGAAGCAAGGAAACGAGTCAATGCACCAGCAAAATGAGGCCCTGGAACAAGAAGTCCAGGCGGTTAACCAACAATGAAGGAGAATCATGATGAGGCTCTGCAACAAGAAGTGCAGGGACGAAGAGTGCATGTTTCACACTCATCTGAAGGTAGAGAGACCCTCCAGAGAGGATCCCAGTGAAACACAAGAAGAGTTACGAAGCTGGATTTTTTTCGTCTTTTTAGGTAATTGCAAATATCGTCATCCATTTCCAATTTGAATGAGGAGAAAAAAACGTTAAACGGGGGAAACCTTTGATTCTCATTATCTACAAAATTTGCTTTATTTCCAGCAAACAGCACAGCTTTTGCGACGAGCAATGTGTCTTAATGCATGGCAATGCTATGGTGTTGAAGTTACTTCTGCCCTGTTGAGAGTCCTGGAACAAAGTGTCTCCCTTTTTGTTTTGAAACAACAAGGAGTGGCGGCAGTGGTACATACACAATGAATGTCTGCCAAGATCTCATAGTCCAGTGCAGATAATTCTAATCATCTGGTTGTCACTCAGTCACTCAATATCTATTTTAAACAGCTTGAAATATACACCAGGCACAAACATTGGATTGGAATCCATCCTCTGCATTTATAGCTGCACAGACTTATTTTTATTATCTCCCTTTTGGAAAATGTAATGGTGTTTTTTTTCGTGTCTCTAGCTCTTTAGGGGGATTATGAGTTTTTGCTTTGGTGCCATGTCTGTGTGCCACAAATTAATGACAAAAAAATATGATTTATGTTCAAGTACTGATAACAAAAGGCAAAATAAATGCTAAGCAGTTCATCAGGATAACTGTATAGCTTTTGGTCCTAAAGTGTATGCACTTTTTAATTAGTTTTTAAAGACAATTCAAGATAAAGCTTTATGTTGAACAACATATATTGCCTGATAAAATATGACTCATAAAGCACATGATCCTTTTCTGATTGTCACATTTGGAGCTACATACAGCATGACAGCAACATACATCATAACAGGTATTAAGAAACAATCAGTGTGATGAATAGTGTCTGAGTAGTAGAGCACATATTTTTCATAGAGGTCCTCAGAGACATAAGCAAAGTTATTTGTAAGTCAACCCTTTCTTACTCCCGACATGTAATAATGCAGCTCAGTCAGTGCTGCGCTGCGTCAGATACGGATACTTATTTAGCGCGCATATGTGATGCACGGCATTACGGGCAACTGACTGTCGTATAACATTCAATATATAGGTCAAACATAAGCAGGACTTTTGTCCAGGACACCGTTGTTTGTGTCCTTTGCAAAACTAAAAGTAAAGTTGACACTGACTACAAGACACAGGGCATGATGGGAAACGCCTGGCTGTCGCCGATTCAACGAGCCGTTTGGCTTTTAGTGTTGACAACAAACAACACTTGTTGTGTCATTGTATTGTATTATTCACTGCTAGGTGGTAGGCTATGTTGTGCAATGACATATTTACCAAAACAATATCTGCAAACTAAAGATACAGATGGAGCAGTATTCCATATTGTGTGTTTCAGTATGGGGCTGTTCCTAAAATGAAGTAAGCTGCAATCAGAGAACACAGTCAACCCTTTATATTACACTTGTATACAGTTATATTTGATCCAAAAACAAAATATGTTCGACCTTTGGACAATACATACATTTTTTGCATTGAGTTTTGACCCAAAACTCGAGCGCTATGAAACTCGAGGGTTAACCTAGTATATAAAATTGTGCTCGAGGTAAGTGTGCACTATGTCTGCACAGGAGGCGTAGCGTGAGCAGCAGAGTAGCAGCAGCTCACAGGATAGTTCAGAGTGTAGATCACATTAGCAGCGTTCAGAGCCACTTATCACTGGCCTGAAGCATAAAAATAGGCTGCGGATCATGGGTAGTGCGAGTGAAACGCTTGCTATTACATATTTTAGCTGCTGCTTCTGTGATCAATTGTAATAATGAATCTCTGACCATGCAACATGTCACTCATAGTGACGAACCCACAGTACCCCTGCAGTATATCACCGGCCCATTTCCACTCATTTCCTGCCAGATTGTCAACGTTGCTTCATGCCTTTGCTTTCCTGCCCTTTGTACTCTGCAACCTGTGAACTGGATTCTTCATCTGAGCCCTGTTTCCTTAAACCTGTATCTGCCTGCCTGCACCTTTTTCCTGCCTCATTCTGGTTATTACTGGTGGATTCTCAATCACTTCTGTTTGTACTTTCAGCAAGTTTAGATATCTTCACCTGGCCAATTAATCATTTAACGCTCCTTGTCCCCCATAATGATCTGCATTCCTCCCCCTCTGCTTCCTGAATTCATGAATCTGCAGTTTGTTTCAGCTCCTGTCTCTCTCATTCTTTGGTTTTACGGCCCACACCTGAAAGAGCCCATTCATCAGAAAGAATCTACAATTTGATTTAAGGTCAAAGTCGAACATTATGCATCCTCATCTGGCTCGGAGTCCAATGCCTCAGTCCTGGTTTTCTCACTTGTTTCCCTCTGTTTCATTAAGTATTTAATGTACGATGAGAGCTACGTGAAACTGGAGTCAAATTCCATGTATGTGTAAACACACATGGCCAAAAAAGCTGATTCTGATCTGACAAAAGACTTAGAAAGCCAAATGCAATATTGGTTTGGCTTTGTTTTCCTGATGGAATACTGATACTTTTAGTATCTCCAATTTATTTTTCCAAGAAAATATATGACAAAACATTTCCAATTATCTTTGCAGAATGTCAAGTGCCAAACGAATAATTACACTTGTCCAAAGAAAGAAGCCAAGTTGGCCTTTATGGGACTTTGTAATCAATATGTCAGTTCAAAATGTAATTGTAATTCATTACGACGGAATTGTCTGTGCTCTTTTAAGAACCCTGGGTAGTGCTCGAAGCTATTTATGTACTTCTTGTCGGTGCCGGTAATTGCCTCCTCATGAGTGATACAATCGTAATGTTTTCCGTTCTACAGGGTCTGAGCTGACCAGTAATATTGTAGCAGCACCTATCAGGGCCTAAACTACGATTCAATAATGCAGAGGTATGGTGTTCATATGGTATAATCTGAATTAAAGAAAAGACACTGTGCTAAATTGTTCTTCCTATTATTATTCTTTCGGACGAGCATTCAAAAAAGCTTACAATCAGAACAAAAGTCTATTTCCTAATTTGTAACTTCAGAAAGGTAAGAGCTACCGTCAAAGACAATTATTAATTCCACTTCTAAAAGTTATCATCTTTTAGTCTTAATAAGTGTTTCTGTCTTAATGACAATGAGGGTTTCACTAATGTGACTGGATCAAGATGTGTTCATGGAGGAACAATAATTACAAGGACATTTCACTGCATGAGTGACAGGATAAGAGAGATTCATGTGAAGTATGTTCGTTTCACATGGATTTGTTTGATGGCTCTACAGATTCCCCCAAAAATTGCTTTATTTGTAAAAAATTATAATAATTCAAAAATGATTTTAAAAAATCATCATTGCATTGTCTCTTGGGTGCATACCTTTTTTTCTAATAAAGACAAATAGTGAAACAAATACTAAATAAAAACTGAAAAAACTTGAGATTTAGGAACATAAACTGTCGTGTTCCACATCAATAAGTGACCAGATGCAGAGACTACCACAGTGTAATTGCCACTCACTCTGTCTTTGCATGTTATTGTCCATTGATTGAAGTGTATTCCTTGTGTGTGGAACAGACTGGCTCCCTGTCCACTTGACTGTGGTGATGAAGAAAATTATTGCGTCCTCGCTACCCCTTGGCCTCATTCAAGAACAGCTGTTAGGCTGGACCAGCCTTTTGCAATTGTGCATGCATATTTTATCATTCGACAGACTAATGCAGTCCTTCAACCAGTCACATATTGTGCTTCTATCTTCTGCACACATTCATTCTTTATGCACCTGCATCAATATACAAATACACGAAAGCAGATGAAACTAATGGCAAAAAACAATAGACCATACTTGAAGTACAGCAGAGGAAAATAATTGGCATTGAGATATAAAAATAGCAGAAGATGTACTGAATCCAACAAGCAATGACTATTTTAGTTACATTTATAAATAATGTGGCCTTTAAAACTATTAGAGTAGTATAATTATTAGAGTTTATAATTAAAAACAGAGTAAGACAATTGACAGCAGTTAAGAAAACGGTCTCATCTCAAGCTCCATTGAGTATGTGTGTGTGTGTGTGTGTGTGTGTGTGTGTGTGTGTGTGTGTATATATATATATATATATATATATATATATATATATATATATATATATATATGTATATATATATATATGTATATATATATATATATATATATGTATATATATATATATATATATATATATATATATATATATATATATATATACATATATATATATATACATACATATATATATTTGATCAAATCACATGATCTTTGTCAGCAGATGGAGTTTTTCCAGGTATCATGGAAATGAGGTGTTCACTTTTCTTCCCGGCACTTTAAGGACTTAATTTCAAAGGTACCTTTTTAGGTCTTTATATTTATTTATAGGTCTTTCACAAGCTAATAATTACATTATCAAGACAGTTCACACCCACCAGAAGAATAATCAACTCCCACATGTTTGCACCATAGCTATGATTAAAAGTTACTGGAGCAAATTGTAGACTCTCAAATACAGATTTGGATACATTTGAAGAGGTAGCTTAAAACTATCATACAGTTAAATAAATGTATTCTACTGCAGGAAAAAAAGGTTATATTTAACTAAACGTGCGCCTGTTAGGCAAAGACACTTCACTCTCTTGCTCTCAATTTCTCTCTTGCTCTCAATTTCATCGAGCGAACTGCTGTCGTGCACACTTCCTGGTCTGGGACCAATGGCGGTACAAGCATTAGGTCACGTGTGGTGCGCGTCCTAGTCTTTGACGTTCATCGTGTCAGACCTGACCTGAACAGAGGGTGAGTTTCCGTGCGTTTTTCGTGGCATTTACTTGGCTTTGCAACCCGTGAATAGTAGGCTTAATGTGCACATTTCACCTTGGAGGTTGTCACAGTGTGTTAAACTACAACGTGCATTTCGTCCGCGCTGCAGCAAATACGTGTAGAGTTGTGTAGTGGCACGTTAAAAGAAACGTGTTATGCAACGATCTGAATCAAAGAAGTGAGTGCAGGCTATCGATCCAGAGGTGTACAGTAGCACAACAAATACTCAAGTACTCTTTGGAAAAACAATAATAGTACTGCCAGCAGCACTAGAGTCCCAAATCAAAATAGTACTGCGATCAAGCTAACCGGCAATTGCATTAAAGCCTCCCTTTTTAAAAAGAACTAAAACCTTATTTTGAACTTCACAGGTATAGCTAAACGTAGTTGGAAACTGTCTTTGAGACTATATTTAGACTTTTCTAGATCATGAATGAAGTTGCCTTCTGTATTAAAGTGATCAGTTACAGTTGACTGTTACGGAAGCCCTAGACGGACAGTATTAAAACGTTTTTTTATTACCACTATCTCGAAATATCGACAAAAATAATTATTTTTAATGAGAGCACACTGGGAATCCTCAATTAACTTAGAATCATCTTTGCTTTTGAACCAGGTTATGCATTAATGCCTCCAAGTGCCACTGAGACTATCAACACTTGAACTGCTATTTATATCTGCAGCATTAATAAAGCCTTCATCCAGTCCGAGAGTATGACTTCACAAATCAATATAACGTCAATTAGTTGCGGCCCTCTTCCTGCGTGACGTCTTTTAAACTATTACATAGGCAGTTACACAGAAATAGAAATGACAACAAAGCTGGACAAATATAGGCAGATAATAGACAGGACTGTTGTGTACACAAGTAGTGGAAACATAGCTGTACATATATCAGAAGCACTAATGACAGACAATATAACAATGAATATAAATAAAACATGTATATACAAGTCAAGTGTTGAAGTTGTAAACAACAAAAATAGTGCACATAATTAAATACCGAACGGTCATGCATGGATAAACACGTCGCACCACTGTGGAACAATATCAATGCCAGGAATACAAATTGAAAATATTTCTAAAGAAAAAGACAAGTGGCACTGCTTTTTTTTTTACTTTGCTTTATTTTGCACCGGGGCTATCAGCCCCGGGACGTGTGCTTGTTGAGGGAGGAAAAGTAAAAGCAGAAGTGAAAAGCAGACTGTGACGTCAGTCTCCAGTACAATCACTTGCAATGCAACAGAGACTGAAGACGCACAGGGTGAGCAGCACCACCCTCTGGTAGGAAAGTAAACAAACAGCATTCACACTTCAACATACATTTAACACATTTGGTTATATCTAACATATATTGGTTGAATATGAGAACATAAGGGAAATATTGAAATCTTCTTTCATCCATAAAAAAAATGTAAAAAGGCAGCACACATATTTTGTGGGTGCGTATTTGCAATGAGTTTTGTACGCTTTGAGGTTTATCATGCCTAACATGCATATTTATTATTGAACATTAGATTAGAATAATATAGTAATGACCCTGTCTTTGCAGATATGATATACAATGCCACATTTCCTCATAAGGCCTGTGACTGTCGGCTACATGTCTTCATGTAGTAATACAACTGATTTGCATATTCATGGCCTGGCACTTAAAAACGATCTATTCCAGTGTACTACAGATTATTTATGGGGTGTTTCTCTATGAATTCAGATATATAGAATCTGATACTATGCCACTTCATCTTCGCCATAGGTATTCTAATGCTTAGTAATGCATAATGGTTTCATATGATGGTTCTCTGAGGCCGTAAGTCGTCAAATACAGGAAACTCGATTTACCTAAACTGTTATGTATTTGGATCAACAAATGTTTAGTCAACATGTATCATTAGTTACTGAAAATATCTGTATCGGTATTGTAAATATCTAATTAATGCTCATCAGGAGATTTTTAGGAAAGCCTTTATCATCAAAATGAACCTGCGTGCAATACCCTATGTTCTGTTTGTTTTGATCACAGCAGCAGTGAGAGGTGCATTATGGGTCGCCTCGACGGGAAAGTGATCGTGTTGTCAGCCGCTGCGCAGGGGATTGGACGTGCTGCAGCAATAGTAATGAGCTTTATTATACATTTCTCACTGATACTTTTCCTGCAAAATCCCATAGGATAATTTTATATAACTTGTGGTGCCATAGTCATGCATATTTTGACTTTTTTTTGTGCAATCAAAATTTAAATCGGGACATTTTTCTTCCAAATTATTGTGCTACAGAAACACAAGCTATGTGCATGTATTTAGTTGCCTGCTTAAGTTCTAGTTGTACCCCGTTATTATACCAAACGGGGGTAAATAGGTTGAATTTTACTCAGAAATATAAGAGTTGTTAATATAAATCTGTCACCAATACATTGTGTTATAGAAACAGCTGGATTCAGGCTAATCCACAATATTCTTGCCTAAGAGATAGCAAAACACTTGAAGTTCACTCGCACATATCCTTGTCGAGATTGGGTCATCATTACATCCATTTCCTAGTGATGTCTTTTAAAACCGTGCCTTGTAATAAAGGGGTTTGTGTAGTGTGGACGATTTCTAATAAAGAGAGGTCTATTTACGCTGCGGATCATTAGATTCAAATCACATCCTATTAAAAGTTGCACATGGTGTGTGAGGGTCGATTTAGCTGTTTCCATTCAGACTTCAAAATGTGCATTTTGCTGATGTGTTCTGCTCTGTGGTAAATGATGCAGTCAGTCCTCAGCTAGCAGCTGGCCGGTGTGGAATGGATTTAAAGACAGGGTTGAGAGATTAAGGTTAACAATTCATTTTGAGTCTGTAGGTACGTGGTAATGAGATTGTGGCGTCTGCACTGTCTTAAATTAACGTTTGAAGTCAGTGGATGTGATTGTGTGCATTTAAATGGAAAAATCTGATTTTAAAAAAGAAGTTGATCAAATTTACCTGCCTTTCACTCTTCCCAACCTTGATAATTAATAGCTTATTTTACAAAACAGCCTTAGCCATTTTAGAATTAAAACATTTGTTTGAATCAAAGGATCATACCAACATATTTGAACTGTTTCTAAAAGGGCATATGAGTTTCATAATATGTGCAGATATTGTTTAACTGCTTCGCACTGACTCAAGTTTTTTCTCCTGTGCAGGCGTTTGCAAAGGAAGGAGCTCAAGTCACAGCGACAGACATCAATGGAGAGAAGCTGAAGGAGCTGGATGGAATTCCAGGTAAGATTAATTTATGTTGGTCTGAGGCTGCCCCTGCTGGGCAATCAGGGTAATGCAGCCATGATGGGTGAGGCCAGTTTTTCACCTTTTTGTCAAACGCTTTTCTACCTTGATTTTGCACTAACCTCTGTAACCTGGTAACTTTTAAAAATATACATTTAAAATATTTTCAAAGTGTTTTCATTTTCAAATGCAATCCATAGCTTTAAGTCTTGTTTTTCAATATTTTTTTAGGGCTGCATTTTTTCATTGTCAATTAATCTGCTTATTATTTTCTTTCAAAACCAACTAAGCAGTCGGTATATAAAATAGCAAAAAATGAATCAGTTTCTTGTAGCCCCAAGTAGTTCTCTTATGGCAGCGTAACTACAGATAATATAATATGACATGTTATAAATGCTTATAGTTGAATTATACTATATGAGTTAATTACTACTCTCTGATCTCCAAAATACATTCATACTCTCCTAATTATCTACATTAAGTCTGTAAACAGTGGACTGATCATTACTAAACCATATTGTCCCCATCATATCATTACTATATATTTTATACAAATCTTATCATAATGTTAAAACATTCCATACAACATATTCTTGTTCTCAGTATCTTCAATGTATATCCTTTTCAACAAGCTTTTTAGTTTTTTTAATTTAGCTTATTTTATGTATTTTTTTATTTGCCTTTCATGTCTTCAGGATAACTGACGTGGTAGACGGTCGCAATATTTAATTTGCTATGTTTGTAACAAGTCGGCAGTCTTCCTCATCTAGTATCTCCTGCAATAAAATGTTAAATATTAAAGACCAAGACAATTACATTTGTATGTTTCATTAAACAGATCAAGCATCGTTCAAATAAATGTTCCCTTTTCTCCAGAACCAAAGCGCTCTTTCTCTCCTCACCAACAGGGATCAAGACTAAGGTGGTGGATGTGACTAAGAAGGACCAGGTTGAAGCCTTAGCCAAGGAGCATGACCGTGTGGATGTGCTGTTCAATGTTGCTGGGTACGTTTTCAATCTGTTCTGAATTACCAGAGTAGTAATACTGACCTCCTCTCGTTAATACATTAAATCAGATGATATTCTATTTTATATTGTCAGACAGCTCATGAGTCAATGAGCCAGACTGTTTCACTGGATGCCATGTTCCTTCATTACCCAATAACATCAGCAATTAAGTTTATTTTGTAAATATTGGTTAGCACAACAAATAGTCCATGACAAATGTTATTCTCTCTGTCTGCTCCTTTTTAAAGTGATATTTGCAAAAAAAATCCCAGCGGTTTTAGGTCAGTCATTATTAAAAAGGCTGGGTAAGGACCCACAGGTGGGTTGCATAAGATTTTATTAGGCTCGTTAAATAAATTTAGCTGAATTTCTTCTTTATTTCCCCTTTATATCTGCAGTACACATTTGAGCCACAGGGGAGAGCCTAAATGTTCATCTTGTTCTGAAAATTGTCGCCGACTTGAAACTTTAAATTTAATATAAAAGGCTTGCATACATTCTGTTGGTTTAACTGATGAGATGACAAAACAAGAGCTCATTAACTCCAACTGAGTGCATTTTATAAAGTATTTAACATGTATATGTTTTTAGTAAAACATGCATAAAAATACGTTGTTATTTATCAAACGTATATCTCTTTGAGATTGCTGGTTAACCTATTAGGAATAATATAAGGTGATGCAGGAACAATTTTGAGGAACAATCATATATGCACACATTTGCCCAAAATATTACCAGCCTTACCCTTTAACACGTTCTGGGTGAATAGCGATTCTACTTGTTTTTCTGTCTCCACGTTGAGCTCATTATTCCATTCCAAAATCCCTACAAGGTTTAACCTCTGCTTGACCTTTTGTCAATCTCCTTAACAAAGGTTGCTAAATTAACAGGCTCAGTAAAATGTTGAGGGGGTTAACGCAGCATTTATTTTCAGTTTAATAATGATATATGTGATGGACATATTTGTTGGTATACCTCTTAGCTGAAGTTATATGCATGTGATACTATCCTTTGTAAGTTTACGTGTCATCTACTGTCTCCAGGTTTGTGCACCACGGCTCCATCTTGGACTGTGAAGAGGCTGACTGGGACTTCACCATGAGCGTGAATGTTCGCAGCATGTACCTCATGAGCAAGGCGTTCCTACCGAAGGTGACCTTTGCCCACTTTACCAAACGCTTAACACTGTTTATTCTGCTGTCGGGAGAATGCAAGAGGTGCTGTTGTAAATTGAGTGACATATGCTTTTCATTTGTTCTCATCCTTTTGTCCACTGGGATTAGCTGCATTACTCTGAGCCCGTGGCATGATGGGCGGCAACTGCCCAATCACTAATCCAGCTTTAGCCACAAACTAACAAAACTGTCTCGATGGGGAGTTTTATCTTGAATCATGTAGCAATTCTTATTGATCTGTTCCATAATAATGAAAACCAAAGTCCATTGCACAATAGTACTCTTCCTTTTACCAATTATATTCTGTTGATATGCCACCTTCCTGATTTATTTTGTTGTTCTAGATGTTGGCAAAGAAGTCAGGAAACATTATCAACATGGCATCTGTTGCATCAAGCATAAAAGGTAAATACACTTCTGCAGATCGTTACACTGTAGATGAGCAACACATTATGCCCAAAAAAAGGGACATTAAGTCGTTGAAGTATGACCATGTTCATGCTAATCCTCTTAACTCAGATCATTGCTCTGTGTGTGTGTGTGTGTCTTTGTGTGAGTGACATATGCGTTTCCTCGACACAGGTGTTGTGAACCGGTGCGTCTATAGTACCTCCAAGGCTGCCGTGATTGGGCTCACCAAATCTATAGCGGCCGATTTCATTGAGCAAGGCATTCGCTGTAATTGTGTCTGCCCTGGTAAGTTTAGAGCAATCTGCAAATTAAAACCATGTGTCCTTTGATTCTTCATCAAGTATTAATCGAGGTCACTGGCATTTCAATAGAAACTGTAGACATCCTTGAAGATAAATTTTCATCACAAGTGATGTTCTTAGAAAAAAATTAAGGGTTTGTCATGTTTGAGGATATTGTGCATTTCAAAGATATACAAACCTGGAGGTTGTCCCTTCATAGCCAGTCTGAAGAACTGCTGCGAAAACTTTTATTTGTGCAGCAGACCTGAACTGAACCCAGTCATACCTAGTTAGTTATCATGATCATTTAATGAGTCTAAGGGTATCTATACTTCTGTGTTTAATGTGTTTGTGTTAATGAAGGTTAAAGAATAAATTCTGGGCTTCTCTTTTATATTTTCTCAGGTACTGTTGATACTCCATCATTGAGAGGTAGGATCGAGGCCCAACCTGACCCAGAACAGGTGTGTTAGGCTCTTACTGTCATTTTCTCTAATCTTAATCTGACATTAATGGAGATTAATTCATGGGTCATTTAACAGGTACATCTTATATTGATTTCCACAGGAAGAAAAAATGCTCTAACTGTAACTCATCTCTCTGTGTGTGTGTTTGTCTGTGTGTGTGTGTGTGTCCTCAGGCGTATAAGGATTTCATGGCACGACAGAAAACTGGCAGAATGTGCACAGCTGAAGAAGTGGCGTACCTGTGCGTATACCTGGCATCCGATGAGGTGAGTGCTTGCAGATAATGCACCCATGTCTATATATATATATATATATATATATATATATATATATATATATATATATTTCAAATAATCAGGAAAAAAATTCTGACTTAATTTTTGTTGTCTGATAAAATGTCCTTTCGAGAGGGGAGAGTTACTTGGACTCATGACCTCAGTATCTCTGTCCCTGAGTGTATGCTTAACCCCAAAGTAAACAACTAATAGTTATACATGCACAGAAGGTTGTTGTTGATGGGTCAGCAGTGAAATTATTTCCCAGTGATCTGATGTTTCTTGACTTCTTCACAGTCTGCCTATGTGACCGGGACAGAGCAAATCATAGATGGAGGATGGCGACTCTGAAAAAGCTTTTTTTTTAAGCCAAAAGAAAATGCCTCAAGAATGACTTGATCATCTTTTTTTAAATTGTGCTGTAGTGATGAACTGATTCTGTGGGAGATATTTCCCACGTTCAAACTGGAACCAATCCTGCAAATCCGTGCAATGCCAAAATATAAATATGTTGTCTGAAATTGTAACACATTTACTGAATCACCTTATTGTACCACCTTAAATAAAATCAATTTTTAAATATCTCACAAAGCAATTTGGTCATGTGATTAATAATGCAAATGGAATAATGAAATATGTTTAAACGTCTTCTTTACAAACACCCTTGAGTGACTTTTCTATGTGACCCCCCCTCACCCCCCACAAGGCACTCCTGCGCGCGCTACTTACTTAACGTTACTTGGCCATCACTAATCCGCCTCATTCCTCGCTGCTCTATCTGCCTCATGCCTGCCAGAAAACGCTGCACACTGGAGGTTCACACGCGATGACTCTGTTTACCATATGAGGTGAGCTGCTGTGGGTTTTTATACTTTTAGGGAGCCCCGTCGGGGAGGTCAGGACCAGGTCTCTCCGGCTAGCTACCGTGCGCGTGGTGGGTCGGGGGTATGTGACAGCTGTTGGTCGGAAGCACACAGGCAGCGAAGAATCCAACATCGGACACGACTTCCCTCTCAAAAATTGATTCCGTGTCACAGGAGTGAGTCGAGCTGTGATAGAAATCTGACGTTTGGCGGTAGCAAGCTACACGTGACGCTGGCAGTGTAACGTTAAATCCGTGGCGGTTGCGTTACGGTTAGGGGGACTTAATGATAACTTGCGCTAATTACGTTAGCTAGCTAACGGCAAAACCAGAGTGAAGACATTATAGTGTGATAGCTACATCGTGACAACTCGACGCTACCTTACACCCGGACGTTTATTTTTTCCCGCCGGCGAAACGACAGGATGCTACTGTAACTTCGTTCATATGAGGAGATTCTGAGTCGCGTTATTTAGCCACTGCCGCCCTCGTCCGATAATAGGCTCATTGTCGCCTCTGAACGTGAGGCGTGGATGTGACGTCTACACTGACTAACGTGAGCTCATGAGCGTAGTTACTTCAAATGTGGTTCCGCGTGCGTGCGCGCCTCTTCAGGGGCATACTACTGAACCAACCTCTGCTCTGCTGGCTAACACCAGACTGTCGCATAGCTCTGCTGCTGACAGTCTGGTTAACTCTAACCTACTTGCCCGAGCATCCAGCTCCATGCGCCATATGGCCGAGCTGTAAGCATTGATTAGAGTCGCTCTGCTCGCAAGGGGATTAAGTGACGTCTGCTGCCATGAACAACTGTCGAAACATTGTAGTGGCGTTTGGCTTCATGTGAATTGGTTATTAACTTGTGTGTGTCCTTTGTACACGTGTGTGTAACATAGATTTAACTATTGCTCTTAAGAGTTATGTATTCGTCCATTGTAGTGAGTTACAGGTCAATCAGCATGTAGTTGCATATTAGCCCCATACATCTTAATTGAGACATCGTGGGGCTTGACACCTTGTTAGTTTTATTTTTTTTTCAGTCACTCATTTCTTATACTAAATGTAACAATATGAAACAAATTGACATCTTAACTTTAAAGCCTGTATGTTTGGAAAAACAGGCCTGTGAGATCAAATGTATCATTTCCACCTGTACCAACACCTGTGCTATTCATCATTTATAAAGTAAACAATAATTTGTTTCTCTACTGATAAAACCATGTTCCATGAATAGGAGTGTGCAGTCGGAGCCGAACACACAAAACCAGAAGTGAAGGCACTGCCCATCAATGGCCAACCCCACCCCTCTGCTTGATGTGCTGTGAGAGAGAAGTGAGTGGACCAGAAAACCTGCTGCCAGTTTGTCATGGAGGATACTCAGCCCAAACCGGCTACCCCGGAGCCCATCCTCGTGCCCAGTCCGGCACCAAGTCCGGCACGAAGTCTGGCACCCAGTCCAACACCCAGTCCTGGAACAAGCCCACTGCTGGACGTAAAAGTTTTACCTGCAGCAAACAATGTGGAGGTATTTTTTTTTTATTCACTAACAACTGTTCTCTGGTGTAATGTACTACTTATATTCTGTTTTTCCAATCTTGGCAAAACTGAAAATGTGTTTATAAGCCTAATAATGTGTATAGTTTCTTGAGAGGAAAATTACATAGCCTTTGTGGGGGTTTTCTTTTCACTAAATAAGATATTTTAGACAACATATGAATGATATGGCTCTGCTTCTTTGTCTTTCACATTAATCCGCTGTGTTGATTTTACTATGTTTTAATATTCTGCTATATAACCTTGTAATTTCTTGTTGACCTGAGATCATGTGTTCATCATTTTTTGCTTTAATTCTCAAAGTCAAAACTATACGTTAATGTACCTTGACCGTATGACAATGAGGGTGTTCTGAGTCACATTCATCAGCAAATTCATATGTTTACTGTTGTTTACAAGAAACGTTTGCCTGTAATCTGCTAGTATGACGTATCTCTGTGTCAATAATACAGATAGGGCACAATACTAAATAAGGGTTCGGCAATTAAAATGGCTATCTACCAGGGACATCTACCATTTTCTAATCTTTCCATAAGAAAGGCGTTCATATTTATGTCAATGTGACACCTTTTGATCTGGTGCTTTGCATAAGATGTCCCTTTAATGTTGACTGCTCAGCTACATGTGTAAGACCATATTGAGACAAATTTCCTGCATTTAATACTGCAGTCAATAGTCATGTTTAAGGCATTTTGTACTCTAATCTGCATATTATTCCCACGCGTGAAATCATGAGTGTAATTATATAAAAGCAAGATGTTACAACATATTAAAAAAAATCCAATTAGAAGTGAGGTTGTCAAGCAAAATATCTCTCTTATCGTGTATTGCGTCTACAGATGTGGTGTTAAGGCATCTCACAATACAATATGTCCACCAGGCAAGCCTTACCTGTTCCATATTGTGATCCTCCTCCTCCAGCACCTGAATGTGAACCAGATCCAAGTGGTGGTGCGGCGCTGCTCAAGTCCAAATGTCACAGAGGAGACCACCTACTTTATTCCTCGAAACCCGGTGGTGGATGCTGGCACTAACACAGACCCGCCAGTGGTCTGCTGCCCTTTGCTCCGCAGGTTTTGCCCATGTCCACCACGAGGCCTTCTGGCCTCTCTCATTACTAAACGTAAGCAAGTGGGGTCATGTCGGCTCGTTAAGTTCCTACACAGAAAGTGTTTTCACACGAGCGTAAAAACTGCAGATATGAGTATCTTGTATACTTTGAACTACTAAAATTGAGCAATGTTGTAGATGAATACATACATAGAATAGGTACATATATACACAATATTACATTGTATGTTCACATTACAAAACACAGTCGCAAAGATAAGCAGTCAATCATCAACAAGGTCTTATTTATTAAATCACTTCCTTTTTGAAGACGCTTTAGAGGTTAATAAAAATACAGGTCACACTCTTGTCATCACAAACACTATAGTGACTTATGACATGACACAATAATCTAATATCAGTCCCCTGTGTCCGCTCTAGTCATTCTGGCAGCTGTGCTCTTTGGTGCGGTGTGGTCTATCACCGAGAAAGAGTGTCTTCCAGGGGGTAACCTGTTTGGCATCACCATCCTCTTCATCTGTGCACTCATCGGTGGCAAAGTGGTGACTCTCATCCATTTGCCCAAACTTCCACCGTTCCCACCTCTCCTCGGTAAGGCTCAGTATTTAGTGGCTATGCGTTATGCACGGGTGTGTTTATACAAACTTTTATTTAGTTAACACAGATGCCTCCACCAGTGTGATATTTAGTAACACAATACACCATCTTTCAGGGTCTGTGTTAAGACTGCTTAATGCCGCTCATATATTTGTTTAGAACAATTAGCCAGATTACATGCAGGCTCACCCATGGAATCATTATTTAACACCATAGTGCTACAGTTGGAGCAGATTGATCAGTAAACAGAGAATGATGTATGTACAGTACAAATAACTGTATTAATACCCGTATTAGAGCCCGTTGTTTTTAACAACTGCTTTTCAAATGATACTAACATTTGACTGAGCTTTTTGAATTACAGTTGAAGATCTTAAATAATCTAAAACTAAACTTAAATGTCTTTGAGAAGCATTCGATTTACAAGAACTGGCCCAGCAAAAAATAATGTTCGAACTATAATAATATATAAATACTGCAAGACATTCTCTATTTATGAATTAACTACAGGTGTGTTGTCTGGTAGCAGCTTAATTGAATGAGTATTGCACATTATTTGGCATGGACGTATTCATTTGGTGACTTATACCAAAGTAATCTACCGACTGAGTCATTTCACCTTTGTCATTGATTTGAATAAAGAACATGAGGTCAAATCAGACTTCTTGATTAACTGAACAAACAGTTACTCACTCCTTCCGACCCTGGTTGGGTACACATTAGCTGATGTTGGTTTGGACCCTGTTGGTATCTTTTAGTATTTTGCTGGTTGTCAGTGATACTGATATTTATTGAGATGAGATAAGACGTATTTTGTCACTAATTATGAAATAAAAGACATGAGTCTTGGTCAGGCTGTGGTTTAGTAGGCTTTGCTTTTACCTGAGGCGATGTAATGCAATTTAATCTTATTTTACATAATTAATGCTGGCTTGGAAAAAATCACTACGTTGATCAGAGGATAGTGTAAATGTTTTCTTTTTTTCTTTTTTCGCAATTGGTAAAGGTTTGAATGCAATATAATATGAATTCCTGGTGATATGACTTGGGAAATCAAAATCCATCAGCTGCACCCCTAACAAGATAAAAATCAAGGAAACTGGAGCCACTCCTTATTCGCAAATAACATCAAAAGGTAGATTGAAGTACAGCTTGGATAGATTTAGAAGTTTGGTTCTCTATAAACTGCATCTTCCTGTAGTTTTCCCTCAAATAGGTTCAATGTCTGTTTCTGATAACAATAGTAGAATATCGTGGTGAGTCCAAGTCTTCTTTCCACTCTCATTAACATGTTGAATATTTATTCTTTATGTATTATTTCCCCGTTGCAGTTCATCGTTGGTCTGCTTTTGATGTAACCCATTTATCGTAGTGATCATAAAGATCTTAAATTCAGAACAATTTTCAATAATATTTTGTAACATGTTAATGTAATTATCCCAGTCATGTTGCATGTTTGGCAGCTGTCTTTTTAGAGAAGGTTTGGATCTTGTTAAAATCAAATTATTAGTGTTATAAAACAGCAATCATAGTCCTACAGAGGGTCTCAGGTGTCCAACGTGAGCACTGTAAGTTCAAAAAGCAACAGGTGGTCTTTATTCCTGCTCTGTATCTGTGTGAGAGGCCGTCATGAAGGATCATCTGTCCTCTCTCACACCCTCTGCTGTGTTGCAGGTATGCTCCTGATGGGTTTCATGCTGAGAAACATTCCAGTTGTATCAGACTCAGTCAAGGGCATTGACTTCAGATGGTCTGCGTCACTGAGGAACATCGCTCTGGCTGTCATTCTGGCCAGAGCTGGTCTGGGGTTGGATCCCACGGTACGCTACATAATCGAATCTTAGTATCTTCACACATGAATGTTAGCAATGAAAAGCAAATCTGAGCTTTGCAGAATGTTATTCGGTAATGCAACAGTGTCATGAAGTACATTTTCAGATTTTCCAGCCAATTAATCAAAATCATTCAGTACTAAGCATTCCTACACGTAAATTATCTCGCTATATAAAAGTGCATTAATCACTGTAACAAACTCTGGAATGATGTGTGTGTGTTCGTGTTGTCAGGCTCTGAGGAAACTGAAAGCTGTGTGCATCCGTGTGGCTTCTGGACCCTGCATTATAGAGGCTTGCACCACAGCCCTGATCTCTCACTTCCTCATGGGCTTTCCCTGGGTGTGGGGCTTCATCCTTGGGTAAATATAATACTCTTCCACTCCATCCCCACTCTTCATTGTCTACATTACAGGATGTCTAGGACAGACAGAAGGGCACAGTTTCCTTGATGTGAAGAATATATATATATATATATATGTATATATATATATATACATATATATATATATATACACACACACACACATCAAGGAAACTGTGCCCTATGTAGCCTGCAATTTCTTCTTTTTATTAAATAATTTGGCAGTGAGGATTCAGATAGGAGGGAGAACGTGTGTCATGTGACAAAGGTCCTCAGGAGGAACTGAACCCTGTTCATAAGCCTTCACAATGATATTGTGTTTTAAATACTATTGCTTAACCAATGCAGAACCCAGTCAGTTTCAGATGTAGTAAATCCAGGGAACCTGATCTTTAAGATGTCAACATTGTCATAGTTTCAAAGCAGATGGATTTTGCCTTGACTAGGTCTCGTTTGTGTGTAATATTTCTTATATTTTCCTAATGCAAATAAAATCAATAATTTTAAATTTACAACATATTTGCTGTGTAAGCAGACTTTTCTGATCTCTGAGCTCATTTATTACATTCAGTTACTAGGTAGATTGTAACAGAGGTAGAATGTCAAGCCTATCAAGACATGGAAGGCTTTGATGACTTAATCCGGGTTCACACTGCAAGCGATGCGACCTCCACGGTTTTCTGAGGAGCGCTGGCGGCATCCTTTCGGCATCCTTTCGGCGCCCAGTAAACCAATTGGGCTGCTCACACAGACGCGGAACAGATGTCCGTTTCCATCTCCCGATCTTCAGTGATAGCTTCTATAAACAATATATATGATGTTTACAAAATTTCCCCTTGGGGATTAATAAAGTATATATTAATTAATTCATTCATGTATTTGTAAAATGTATTTTAAATGATCTCACACTGATAAATGATAAAATAAGCTTCCCATGCTTTTGACTTTCCTCCCCTCTCTCCCTGCTTTTCTCCGAGTTTAAATTCCTCTAATTCTCCTCCCACATGACAACATTTCAACGTCTACCCACAGTATTTATTAGAAATAGCCCAGTGTCACTGCTGTTTGTGATTGGGCTATTTATATTACGTACCTATTCCACGTATTTACCAGTTGTGTCTGAACAGAGTGACGGCAGACGCACATTAATACACAAGAATCGCTAGGCTACTGCTCACGCAACAAGTGACATGAAGCGGCGCTTTCAGGTCCAGTGCGAATCCGGCATAATTCTGTACAACATACTTTATGAACAAGAAACATGTTCCCACAAAGCCGATGATAGAAAACACTGCCCTCCAACTGTCACTAGATCATATTACAACCTCTTATCTTCTTGGTCACTTGTTGTCAAAGTAAGGGCCTTCATATTTCTGCCTTGTCAGCAGTTGTGTGATGTCAGCTTTTTTAATCGCAGTGGATTAAATAAATTCGAGAGTAATTCCTCCCCTTTGCATATCTCCAAGCACATTTGAAGGCGGATGCTTTCCAAAGTTGAGGTTTAAACTGGGTTTTTATTTTTTAAACAAGCTGTGCTTTTAAAATAATGTAAAAAAGCGATTAGTTGCTGCTACTTTTTTACCTGTGTTGGACTATGGTGATCTTCTTTATATGCATGCCTCTGCTAACTGTCTTCGTAGAGTGGACGCAGCTTACCATGCTTCACTGCGGTTCATTACAAATTGTAAGGTTCGGACTCACCACTGTCAGTTATACTCTCGGGTAGGATGGCCTGCTTTGGCCACCCGTAGGCTCTATTGGTACACCCTTATTTATAAAGCATCCATGGTCTGCTCCCAAACTATCTGTGTGTTTCTATCATGCAGAGAAGTGTTGGACAATATTCTTTGCGTTCTCAGGACTTTGTTATACTCTCCCAAATGCCAGAACGGAAATGGGAAAAGGGGCTTTTGTGTACTCTGCCCCCTCAGAATGTTTTAAAGCTCAGAGAACTGATACCACTGACTGCTTTTAAATCTAGAATGAAAGAAATAGAGGCAGGTTCCCTAAAATGTAAATCTGTCTTAAATTAACTCTGTTACGTCACTGTCTCTTAGCTTTTAGTTTCTTTTAACTTGTCTTGTTCTGTGTTTTCTGTCTGTAACTATGTGTTTTTTTATGCTGCTGCCTGTTTGGCCAGGTCTCCCTTGAAAAAGAGATTTTTCTTTTCTTTTAATCTCTGGGACTTCCTGGTTAAATAAAGGTTTAAATTAAATAAAAAAGTTGTTCTTTTATCTGTTTTCATCTCCTTCAAATTGTAGCTTTGTGTTGGGTGCTGTGTCCCCAGCAGTCGTGGTGCCCTCCATGCTGCTGCTGCAGAAGGACGGTTACGGCGTGGAGCAGGGCATCCCCACCCTGCTGATGGCTGCAGGCAGCTTTGACGACGTTCTTGCCATCACAGGGTTCACCACATGTCTCGGCATGGCCTTTGCCACAGGTAGCCAGTGGATGTATGTGTTCAGAAGTGAAAAAAAAGAAGTTCTGGAACACCACCTTATTTCCAGGGGCAGCAAGTTCAGTGTACGTCAGCTTGGAAAAGTGTATGAAATAAGCAACTTCTATCTGTAGTTTGTCAGACGCTCAGCAGAGGGTGTGAGAGGGCTGCTTACTCCCATTAAAATAGTGTTTTTGTGCCAAGTCACAGTGCATTTTGTGTGACATAACTCCATTTTACCACAATGTAGAGCCTCTGTAGGGCTATACTAAACTGCATTTAAAACACTAAATAGTACCATCAATGTTTACAATGCTACTGTCATGAATGGTCCTTGTTGACACACAATTGGACAATTAGTTCATCTTATTCTATTGTTTATTTTTTATGCTGATCCTTTTAGGCTCCACTTGGTTCAACCTCCTGAGAGGTGTACTGGAGGTGGCTGGTGGGACGGTTATTGGGATTCTTCTTGGCTTCCTCATCCAGTACTTTCCCAGTGTGGACCAGGTAGACATGCTCTTGCTGCATTACTATATTATCTAGTTTTACTATTGCTTAGTCATCCTTACACCATTTTACACCACAGCCTGTGTGTGACACCACTTGGGAAAAGTGTGGAAGTATACAGGGATAACATAGGAGGAGATGTTATTGTGGGTCACACATTTCCTTACATAACAGAAATCTCAACTTTAATAGCCTTTAAGACTCCTTCTGTTTGAATCAGTGCTGGTTAAATACAAGTAAATTGCATTTTGAGATAAACCACTGTTATAAAACATCATGAACTGCCTAGTATCTGCCAGCACCTTACAAGTGTGACATAGAGCATTTGTATTGATAGATTTAGGAATATTTCAGTGTTCTGTATTTAATTATTGACTGTCTTTTTCACTTAGAAACACTTGGTCATAAAGCGATCCTTCTTGGTGCTGGGTCTGTCTGTCTTTGCCGTGTTCGGCAGCAATGTGGCTGGGTTTCCCGGCTCCGGAGGCCTCTGCACCCTGGTGATGTCTTTCCTGGCTGGCCTCGGCTGGGGGTCAGAAAAGGTAACAACATATGCATGCCAGATATGTAATGCATAGTTCGTATTTGTCAACTCTCTACTCACAATAATCCACCTTTAGCGCTTTTGGCAAGAGAAGTGGGGCATATTTCACAATTAATTAATTTATCAAGCATACTTTTTATCAACCTACTGGGTTGTACAACGAGTCCTTCATTGTCTGCATGTCAAAGAAAACCTTCTTAAAAATGACATGTTTTTCTGTTTGTCTAAAGGCACGTGTGGAGGAAGTGGTTGGGTGGGCGTGGGATGTGTTTCAACCGCTACTCTTCGGACTAATAGGAGCAGAAATTCGAATCTCTGAGTTGGAGGGACTCACAGTTGGTGAGATGACCACCTACACACACACAGACACGCACACACACAAAATAAAACATGCAGTTGACTTTTTACTAAGAGAGATTCAAATGTGACAGTATGGATGTAAATGGAGTATATTTCCATAGTCAAAAAGAGGCCCCAGTAGATTCTAAGATCTGTCTGTGTCGAGTAAATACTAAAACCTGACTCTGTACTGTACTTCCATAGAAATTCCCGTATGAGAGTACCCTGGGAAATTTCTCCCCAAAAAAGCAATCCTATTCGAACCAGAACAAGTATACAAAATATAATATTTTGGTATTTTGCAAGTAGCAGTAGTTTAAACATAACAAGACTCAATCAATTTCTAGGACATTATTTAATATGGACGAAAACATGACAGACATTTCACTGCAATGTAACTTCAGAGCATTGTCTTCTTTAGGAACATATTTGGAGGGTTGATATGGTGTGTATTTGCAATAATGTACAATATATGTCAGACCACCTTGGCCTGTTAATGACAACATCAACTTTACCTGTTGAGACTGCAGACTGTCCTTCTAGAAATGTGCTCATACCTATACGGCTCCAGTCTTTGTTCCAGATGGCTGGTGTTGCTTCTGCACCTCCCGTCAGAGATTTAGCAGAAATTAGATAAACATTGACCCTGTTACAAAATTGTTCTACTGTCCAATTGATGGCAATACAACTCTTTGTGTTCTGACACATGCAATATGAGATTATTATATATTTAATTTAATGTCTTAAATTAAAAAAAAGTCTTTATTTACTGTTTCAAATGGCCTAGTCTATTTATAGAAATACATTTATTTTACAAAAAGGGGCCACAAATATATCTCCCCCACACTCTTGGTTTTATTTCTTTGTATTTTAGACGAAAAAAGGACTCTACAGTGTAATAGGACATGCGATAGCAGTAAGAGTACATACACCATACATTTACTGGCGATGTAATAATTACTGTTTTTGTATTGTAGTTAAACTAATATAGTGTAACACCGCTGTATGACTCTTGTCTATCTGGCTGTTTAGGTCTGGGTATCTCCACGCTGCTCATTGCCCTGCTGGTTCGAATCCTGTTCACCTTTGTCTGTGTGTTGTGTGCGGGCTTTACCATGCGGGAAAAAGTGTTCATCGCCCTAGCGTGGATGCCCAAAGCCACAGTGCAGGTATGTCGGTGCTTAAATATGTCAGTCAATAGTTTTTGTTGTACGTATCTAAAAACTACACACATTCAAATGTTTTTTGCTAGCTATCCTATCATTGTGATGGTAAATGTCCTTTTCCTCATCAGGCAGCTATAGGCTCCACAGCTTTAGACATGGCCAGGGCGAAGGGCGACACGGACCTGCAGAAGTACGGCATGGACGTGTTGACTGTGGCGGTGCTGGCCATCCTTCTCACCGCCCCTGTAGGAGCTCTTTTAATAGGGCTCGCTGGACCTTGCCTGTTACAGAAACCAAAGAACTCTGCCTGTGGTGAGCCAGTCAAACAAAATGTATCAGCCTTTTTATTGGGTAGGTAAAGTTCTACATTCAACTTTTCGACTCGGCTCAGCACCCCCATTGCTTCGCAGTCGTGTTTGAGTAGTGAATATACTTTCCTACAAAGCTCCCCTTCTTCACCTTTTTGATAGATGCATAGACTCTGATAAGGATTTGCATAGTTATAGGTTGCTTCTGTTTACTCTGTCATCCATGCCCTTCAGTCTTTTACATTCACACAACACTGGTATTGTTTCCATTGTACTTTAGTCCACGGTGCAAAAGTGCAACTCGTGTTTGTTTACTACTGAATCTAACTTGCATGTAACCAGACCTTAACTGAAGCTTTTCTTAAGAAGTTTTTTCCTCCCTCTGTCGCCTCTCCATCTTTCCTAGGTACTGCAGCAGGAGATGATGATGACAATGAAACCCCTGTTACCTATGAGAGCACACTCTGACATCACCTGTTTTCATACAGTAAGCAAGGACATTCAAAGAGACTTCACAGGTGCTTTCACACTTCGGATATCTGAGCTTTCCTTCAGCCACCGAGTGGCCCTATTTGTCTCTCTATCTGCCGGTCAGCTCCTGATGTTTGCCGTGCTGCAGGAACACATAATTCACTCTGTATTAATAGCCTCTGGTGCTTTCCAGGCCTCAGGCTCCAAAACAAATGACCCACATCTGAGCGACTGCACTGCCATGCTGTATGACAAGTATACAAGAGGCGGTTTTGTTTTTGTTCCCAAATTAACTTTTAATTAGCTGTATTAGTGCGAGGCATGAATATGGTTTACATTTTTGTAAAGGTGGAGATTTTCTCCTGCCCCTTATTTTCACGGAATCCACCTTTTTGCCCATTTTCCTTTTTATATAAAACGTATCCGTTAACTATTTACTGTATTTGGACTTGAACAGGTTGTAATGATGTGTTTTTAGTAGACGCTGTTTCATTTGGGAGGCTGCATGATTGAACGAATTGACAGTAGCAATATGTTATTGTTTTAAATTAGACCACACAGTTGACAAGTCTTTAGATGTTCTGCACTCTGTACAATATTTGTACAGGTGTGTATTTATGTGTATGTTTTAAATAAATGTGTATTAGCTTGGTGATGAGAAGGGTTTGTGTAGTCAACAAATACTCAGGGAAAAAAATTATTCACACCACTTTCCTTTTGGTTCCCACACGTTGCTGCTAAAACTACTGTAATCTGCTACAATCACTGTTGGCTTCCAATGCTCAACATTGATGATGTCCATACTCAAAACATTCATGTAAACCCAACCTTTGATTGTAAGGGAAAGTAGATTTTTTTTTTTCACATTTGCTACATTTGATTGAATTTTGTATTATTACAGAAGTATGCAGTATAACTCTATTTTTGATTTTAATTTATTTACATTGCCTCATTGTGTATTATTAGCAACTATGTATGATAAAGCTACAGAATTGAGCATTAGTTTTTTACCAAATATTCTTTAAACAATAAATGATATAGAAATCAAGAACTGTTCTTCTATTGCATTTTTTATATAGTAAGTATTTTTAATGTGTCTTATGTCCGTAATTCAAGTCACTGTCTCTTTAGGTTTTAGCTTCCAATCCGTTTACTTTTTATCCGTACTAGCAGCTCGAGTCTAGGATGGCTGTGTTGGTCCAAACTGAAATAGCCAGGGTTAGGGTTAGCCAGCTAACCCAACTATGGATTGGGTTGTCATGAAGTAGGGCACAGATATCCACGCTATCCAGAGGAAGAATCCCACTGACTGGTTGTCTCCTGACTTTTTCCTCTATCACCACTATGAACTTCACGTTTGTGGTTAAGACTGACACCCCTAAACAGCTAATGCACTCCTGCAGAAATATGAGCCTGAATGCAAATTCCACTTGACCAAATGAGTAGTATACTATTAGATTGTGATCGGCCATTTCAAGTTATTTCAGGTCAAGGTGTCATGAAGTGTTACCCAGTCGTAATATTAAAAAGGGAATGAAGCTACAGTTCTGTTTGCCAAAAACGGTTGCGTTTAACATCCCGACTATTGCTTTTTACAAATTAAACAGGAATCCACCATGCAAGCAATCAACTTACAAAGATTCATAAAGACATTCATTCAAAGGCATCATTGTGGAAATACAGGTCTTACGATACAAGTCATTTATGTATAAAATGTTGCTGATGAATCAAGAAGGAATATTCCAGCAGGTCGTCAACTATGTGCAGCCATTTTGACAATACAGAAGCTAGAAAAACAAACAAACAGTACAAAGCAAAAGGCTTATGCTGCAGAAGTTACTTTCTGAAACCTTAACACCGTACTGAGGTTAAAACTGTGTACAACTGGATATTACTCAACGGTGTAGTGGTTTGAAATGTTTGTAGGCAACAGAGAAACATTTAAAACTCATGTTTAAAGGCTATGAACAAAAATATTTGACCACTTCCCATACACACACACACAATAACTTATAAGAGAGAGTAAATCACATTCTGAAAGAGTGAACAGTATGTAGATATTTGGCACAAAGACAAAATAAAACCTAAGAATCGTTTAAAATGAAGACATACAGTACAAAATGTTGGTTACTGGTTGGACTAGTATTTCATTTAAACAAAAAGTTACTCTCATGGGTTCAGAATATTGAAAGTCATCCTAAGGTCACTGCATTTATGTTTCAAGCTTTCCTCTCAAAGTGGTCCTGATGATTTGTAATTGATTCCAAAAAGAGTTAGACATGACTACAATTTAATTTACAGTCATAGAAAAAGGCTGCTCTGTTAAAGTAAATGAACAAAGGCCCAAAAAAGAAAAACAGCTTCCTTACTGCTTAATATAATTTAAGAACCTAAAATACAGTTTTCACACAACAGTTTTTAGGTGTTTTAGGACCACTTCAAATAAAGATTATTCCCGTCTGCATTTCTGAGCAACTTAAACAGACCAAGACTTTTGTTTAAAAAAAAAAAGACTAAAACAAAAAAGACAGAAATAGAGTTAACTATGAAAACCAAAGACTGCAGAAGTGAGAAGAAAACTCCCATCAGCGGCCAATTATAGTATCTTCTTTTTGAGTATGAGCGGTCCCACGTTGTCTCCAGTTAGCTCATTGTGCTTTAAGTGTGACCTGTCACACACAGGAAACTAGAACAGGGAACAACTTAGTATGAGCTGAGAGGCAAGATACAGAAACATTGAGCTACACATTATCCCGACATTACAAATAAATGCCTACATTAATAGATTACTGGTTTCAGTAATCCAAGTACAATGTATACATTTGTATTTATCAGATATGTAGCTAATGAAAATAGCTGCCAGTTTAACTGTTACTATAAATGGGGATATCTCCATGTATACAGAAGAGGTACAACTTACAGTTTTGGAGCGCCAACAGCGACAGTAGCACACACTTGCGCTGTTTAGATCCTCGATGTCTATCTCATTGACCACTTTGGGGTTCTCTTTCTGGATCTTCAGGTTGATCAGACTGTCTCTCTGCTTCTTCTTCTTGGGCAGGAATGGGCGAATGGTCAGATAGCCCAGCAGAGCCAGGATACCCAGGAGAGGCAGCAACCGGAGCCACTCAGACACTGCAGACACATGACATACATATTAGCAAACGATAACTACAGCATGAGCACTGGCACACCTTGTGTAAGCAGAATGTAAACCGAAACCAGCGTTTGCTTTTGGTTGAAATGCATTGTGGCCATTGGCCTGTTGAGGGGAGAGAAGCTCTAAAAGCCCAACGCCTCAATTCAGGGCAGAAACGATTAGTTGATAATACATTTTTCAACTGACAGATTATTAAAATCACCAACCATTTTGTTGTATTTATCGTTTGTCTTTTTACATTTCTTCGACCACATGTGGTGCACCCATGGTTGGTTGCCATCCAGAGGCATGACAGGAAATAAACAAATACTGCTACATCTATTTGTTTGGAGCAATACACATATTGCCATATGAAGATATTAAGTAATTAAATGTTACGCATAAATGTAAAAAACAAAGCAATCTCCAATACAAAGAAAAATATAATATTGCTGCACGTATTGTTTTTGAAAGCCTTATATGGTATATTTGACAAAGTACCACTTTGTGAATAAATGATTGTTGAACCTCTTCATCTTTGTGAGGTAACTGCAGGGTAGCACACTTATCTGTTGGACCAGCTCATCTCTTATCTGCTTAGCCACTCTATTGTTGTGCTTGAGCAACAGCTAAGGGCTGAATGTCACACTGAGGCCAGAAGAGTGCTTTGGAAAAAAAACTCACCGTACCGTCCACATGGAGGACCGACGAGTGAAGCGCAGTGAGGATTAAGCAGTTATGTAATTTTGCTATTAGCGATGAGTTATACCCCACCTCCTGGAACTTTTCATAATACTCTAACAATTAAAATTCTTTCAGTCAAAGGATTTGATGCCTAATGGGACATCGCTAATCCTTAATCTCTTTAAGGAATTATATATCACATGTAGGTGCACCCAATAAGTCTTTCATCTTCTAATCTGCACTACCTGACTTCAGAAACATGTTTTAGCATTTGGCAAGATCTTAACTTAAAAAAGATGGTCATTTTCAGGGTCAGACTTGTATTTTTGGTTCCTACTAGAACAGGATTACATGCCTAAATGTTCAAAAACACACACAATCAGTGCAAGTATGTGTCAGTATTTCTGCTCTTCAACATCTGCGTTGTCGCCTTATTCCCAGTGTCACTGCAGCCAGGGACTCACTAGCTGCGTTCCAAATTGCGTACTTTTTACTTTTAGTACATACTGCGGCTGCCCTTCCAAAGTATTTACTGCTACATGCTGGCTAACATCCTGGTATTTTTGGCATACTGCATTTTACATTATGATATATTGGGACATACAAAATCTTTTTTCCTGGCATTCTAAGCAATACTCTCGCTGTGTGCGTGTCAACTACAGAGTTTAGTGGGAGTAATAGCGGTGACTGTACAGTTATGACATCCCAACCAACCTGGCGGATCGTTTAAAAAAGAAGGCACAGTTTCTAAATACGACCTGTGTGCACATCTGTAGATTGAGCAGTTTGATACTGTCACAGTATGTATATAACACCTAGACGTGTTTCATAAATGTTATTTTAAAGACATGGAAACTCACTTCCGACAACATGTGACCTTTATAAGACTTTCACAAGCCTTATCAATTAGTACTAATTACCTCAATCACTGACATCTTCCATCTGTGTTTTTGCTTCCTTCTTAGAGAGATGCTACTCAAATGGTTCGAGCTTGTCAATGGTCACAGGAGCACTTCAGTAATGCAAGGCTAGCTCAGCTTTCTATACATTTTGGGGCTATTTTTAGGCCAAATGTGATACTTTGCAAAGATCTGTGTTGGCTGTAAGGTCAAGTTGAAGTCTGCTTCAAGACGGCCGTTGAATATTCTTTATTTCCTTGATTTAAACTGCATACTTGTGCTCAACTAAAAGCTGTGAATATTTGTTTCAGCGTATAATTGAGCCTGGTTGTTAAAGAGTTGCAAATTAGTTAATTAATAAGCTTTTGTATTCTTAGTTTTAAAAAAAGGCCCAAGAGAGGCCATGTGTGAAAAGAAAAACGGCTCATGTTGTTGTCCAGTAGAGGTTATTTAGTGTTAAAAGAATATCAAAATGTGCCATGTGTCAGTTTAGAAGAGCAACTAATGATTATTCTTTTTAGATATTTTATGAATTTCTTAGTCTATGAAAACACCAGAAAACAGTCCGAGCCCAAGGTGACATGCCAGGAGGTGTTGTCTGACCACAAGTCCAAAAAGTCAAGTACAATCTACTATAATAAGAATAAGCAGCATATTATCACATGTGAGAAGCAGTGAAGAGTTGCAACTCTGTTTTTCTAATTCTAAATTAACATGTTCTCATTTGCAGGGACCATGATCATTTGGGGATTTAGTCTGGGGTCACAGACCTGAAGAAGAAGTTGTCAAACAAAAAACTCGAAGTGGTCTGTTTGTTTGACCCTTCAGGTCTGAGACGACCTGCCCTGCCTGGGCATCACCTAATGGTATGAACCGGGTCCATGTTGTGATCGAGTCAAACAAAGCACAGCAGAGCCGCAACAGTGTATCAACATCCAAACTTGATTGTGGAGAGTGTTTATATATTACTTAAGGTCATTGCCGAGTTGACGGTGTTCCTAAACAGAGCAACACATTAAACAATGATAAAGAGCTGTATTGGAGCCATTAAGCAGCCCTTTGATGGCAGAGTGTTGTAGTGCCGACTACAGAGCGGCTCAGCGTTCAAGAAAGTACGTTTGTCCTGTCCCCGAGAAAGTGTCCCCGAAGAGGTGGGAAGTCATCTTCACTTGACAGTCAGAAGTTGAACACAGCTGCAGTTAATTACCTGTTAACCTCGCAAATCCGCCGATCGTCTCCGGAAGCGGAAGCCTCTTGAGGTAGGCTGGAAGCTGGACTTTTATTATCCTTGAAATAGATTCTAAAACCATCTTGAAAAGCTCAATGTTGCAGGTTTTGTGTTTGACTGGTGGTAGTTCCTGGGGCTCGTTTATGTCATCGCGTTCATTTCTGAGCGCAGCGTGTCACCGGTACGTAACTCTTTACCGTGAACCACGGGAACATCCGGAGAAGAGATGCGTTGAAGTTTTCGTGAATATGCGCAACAGCGACCTGTGACGCTGGAGAGAGCGGCCAATCAGCGTTGGAGGAGTTGGTGGCTCGTGATTGGACAAATTGAATTCAGCTTGAATGAGATGGTTCCTGTCTACTTCAAGTGCTCCTCGTGAAGTTCGTTTTCTAAACACTAAAACAAATAAATAGAGCAACTTGTGAAAAAAATGAGATTGTTATAATATATGCTATATTTATATATATATATATATATATATATATATATATATATATATATATATATACATATATATATATATATGCTACATCATTAAATTTCTCAGATTGCATTTCTTTAGCTGACACTTTTATTCTACGTGACTGATTACAATAAGTTCACTCAACCATCAACATGTGGTCTTTTTGAATGAACCTACATTCTCTCCATCATTCAAAGTCACCTTTCTGCAATCTTTTGATCACTTTTCTTAGTAGTCATATTAGTTAGTAATCATACTTTTACCTCAAAGGATTTTTTCATCAGGTTACAACTTAAGCCAAAAATATTATTATAATATTAGGTGCCATAATGTAACAACATTGTGAACATGTTAGGGAACCGGTTACATCGCCAGACAAATAGTTTTTCATTTTTCAAATAGTTTTTCAATCCAATGAAAAGAAAAAGGGAAAACTCAGTATATTCCCACTTTCCAACCTCCAGGAACACGGCGATAACGAGCTGGAATAGAAAAACAGCCACACTATACTCATTAAACAGGATTGATTAAGTACCATTTTGCTTATGGGCCGTGAAGCAGGCTTCTCAAATGTGTCACAAATGTGTAATACCCTAATGAAAAAATGTTTCCATAACAAGGTCAGGTCCTATCTTTACAGTCAATTCATTCAACACATATTTACTAGCAAAATGCAGCTCTGCATTGAACATTAATTATTCTAAATTAATTAAGTTATAATCGCTCAACGTGTTATATATGTTGTAGATCCAGTTAGTTACAGCAATCCATTGTATTCGAGAATTGTATTATAAGTATTGATAAAAGTTGAATCTACGAGTTACCACTGAATACATTTAGTTAAGTAAAAACTACTCACACTCCCTGTGATGGAGGAATACAATCTCACAAGAAATAAAATACATCAAAATAAATCATATTTACAGTAAATCATCATACAACCTATCATACTTGTACATACAACATATGTGGCCCAACACTTTCCTGACAAACTACAGAGAATCCTGTTCTCTTGTAAAATTTTCAATTAATACAAAGTGACAGTTACTCTTCAATGAATCAGTCATGTATGCTAGTTTAATGTAGCCAAATTAACTTAATATGTTCCATTACATCTCTGAGGTAAAGACTGTATATATTTTATTTTTGATATGAAGATATAACTGTCAGTCATTTAGAAAAAAAAAGGTCTTGTTTACTGAGGTAGATTTTTACGAGTTCAGAAACGAAGAGGTGTGGTAGTGCAATTTTGGTCAAAATCACCATGAGCCTACTCATTGAAAAATGACGATAATTTTAAATAAACAAGACAACGTATAATTTAGGAATAAGTCTGGCCAAGTGTGTCAATCATGTTGAACTCAAAACAAGAAATATCTTAACATTAATGGAAATGGACCATTGACTAAGTATATATTTAATTAAAATATACAATATGCTGTTGAAAGACATTTAGCCTGCTGAAATTATCCATAGGGTTAACGCGACCTCTAGTGCTGGCAGGGTTTCTTTCACATACCCTGTTCAGAACTACACTACCCACAATGCTTTGTAACATGAGGCAGCCTACTAATTTGCTTACAAACATTTTTTATTTCCGCGTCTGTTCTATACACCGTATTCAAAACTCATAAATATAACCATCGACAGGCAACTACCAATTAAGACGGAAAGCTTAGACTTTATTATCAAACTAGCAGATATTGTCAAACTCACGTAATAATCCAGATCGACGGGGATATCTGTAGCCATCTAAAATCCTTGTGTTGGGTCCTCAGTCGCTGGTGTCATTGGTGAATGACCGAAGATGTCTCACAGCAGGTTGTTTGCCAGGCTGCTTTGTAAGTATTTTAGTAATTTCTAGTTTTAATCACTTGAAATGTCCGACAGTTTAGTCTCTGTGACATAGGTATACTCATTGGTCTTGTGCTGTCTGCTAACGTTACATAAACAGAGCTTTGCAGGCTCTTTTAATGTTTCCCTTGCTAGCGAAGCCTCCCTTGGTTTGACAGTTAGCCAGCCAGCTAACTAGCTAGCACCTGCTAACGTCCTGCTGAAATCTAACTCTAACCCCGAGCTGCCTGCTCCCAGGCCGGACCAAGTATTGATCTTCGACCTTGTATGTCCTCTCGGCTAAATGCTGCTCGTTCGTTTGTTCTGTTCAAGTTATTTTGTTAGAGTGAGTTAGCGTTAGCTCATGTTCTTTTCCCATGAGTTGAAGCGGCTGAATTAACTGTTCAATCAGTCTATCCGCAACGTTAAAGCTGTGATCATTTCTTTTTAGATATCTGACACCTCAATTGTCAAGCTACAGTTTTTTGCGAGCTTATTATGCTCCAGCCGTATTTTAGTAGCTGTGACATTGTTGGGACATTGAGCTAAAGTGGGTAACTGAACTTTGTGACTTTACAGTGTCGGCTGTCTCTTGACACAGAAGATCAGAGTTCACTGTCAGTGAGGAGGTTGAATACTGATAGTTTACCACAGCCCAGTTAGAAGATGGCAGCTAACTCTGCTAACTAGTATTATATCTAGTGACGCAATATTTTTCCACTTCAAAAATATGTTTACCTTTTGAGGGTTACAAGCTTATGTTTTGATTGCCCATATTTAAAACCAAAATCTGTGAAGTTTACTTTGTTGCACTTTGAATAAAGTCTAGTCACAAGCTTCAAGACATGATAGAGGATCACTGTGAGTCATCAGAGTTATTTCCATATTATTAGGCCTTATAGTTTGTGACCAGTGGCAACTCTTGTTTGATGCTTTTTTCTTCAAACTCACATTTGATAGATTGAGTTTGTTAGCTTAAGGTTTCAGAACATCTGTGTGTCATACGAGTGCACTGAAAAGAGGCAATCGGTTGTACTGTAGAGTTAATTTAGGTCATAGTGTTATATCATCTGTTCATGGAGGGAAATCTGAATGAATTATTGTTTTAATAAGGCTGCTGCAGTTAAAATGTTGTTTTACAATTATTTGTTGATAAAGTGGTTTACAAACTGTCAGAAAGTAGTCTAAAAAATGATGACATTTGAGAAGCACTGTTCAAATTGTCTGCCCTTTGCATAAAATAAATACATAAAGTTACAATCTCGTGTCCGTAGTCGTACCATTGTCTTTGGTGATGAGCAGTACAGGCATATTGCATGTTATTGGAATATACTTCAGAGTGATCATTACAATGTCGCCACATACACCCAGTTTGTAATACTGCAAATGTAAGCATTTTCAACAGTGGGCCATAGGCTCACTCACCACTGTGCAACCTTATTTGGTGATAGATGGTGATTTAAAGAGTCAGTGGTTTTCAACCTGGACCCTATTTTTCCCATGTTCAATAAGTGACTAATTGGGGGAACACTTTTGTAAAATTGGTTCAGTATTGAGGGAGAATGGGAGGATAATGGAAAGATCCTTTCCATCACACTACAGAGAAATAAAACGTTTTTCTTTCCTACACTTTCTGTTTATTATTGTGTCACATGACTTGTTGTCGGAAGACAGTTGGATAGAGGAATGCAACGGGTCAGAGTTTGTTGTGTTTTAGTCTCTTGGAGTTGGTATGGGTAAAAAATGTGGATGCAACAAGAGATTTTAGAACAAAACTAATAATACATATAATGCAGAAATACAAATATATTAGAAAAAGGTTCAAGCGAAAGGTAAATAATGTTTTAATTTTAATTACATTTTTTAAATGTAAGTTCTTTCCATAATGTTGTCAGACATTTAACAATCTGAGCCTGCCAGTTGCAAAAATAAGCAATTTTAGTGGGTGTAAATTGACAGTGCAAAGTTTCCCTGAGCAAATTACATTACTGCCTGTTAAGTGGCTGCTGTCTGCAACATTCTCCCTTAAGACACAAAAACATAGGAAAACGAATGGCAACATTGAAAAATGTCTATACTTGTACAGACAGTTAATTAAGTTAAGAACTTCGGGAATATCCTTTTTAAAACATATTAATTGATCATTAAATGTTGTTTTTTTATTCATTTTCTTATCTTTATATATGGCAAATGGATCAATCAACTAATATTTTCAACACTAAATGAGTCATTATTTAGTGTGTGTGTATATTTATATATTGTGTTTTTTCGCTTTCAACACATTAATATGGTGATTGCAGCTATATTTACAATTAAGCTTTATTTAGAATCTAGTTTTGAGTTTTTCTATGATTTAATACCTATGAAATGTCCAACCAGTCACTATGTCTATAGTATTCATAATGAGGTTGGGTAGCATGCCGCTAGTTTTACCTGGAAGATGAGGTTGTTCATAACAACTGAGGTCTTTGTCTTATCAGTTGTCTCACAGTAGAATACAACTTGACAGAGCTTCTTCACTTGCACTTTGACCTGACTTGCTTCTTACTACAGTGTGTATATACAAACCTGATTAAACTGTCTGCAGTTGCTCTAAACAGTCGATAAGAGATGTTAAATATTGCAGAGCGGGATAATTCTTTGTCAGTTTTTCCCAGTTACAACATGTGGTCTTTTCATCCAATGTCAATTATATTGGATGTAGTGAAACACTTTTATTCCACTTTCAAAATATCTTTTTAATCGCATGCAGTTACCTTGCAACTTTAGCTGACAGTACAAAAAATGTGCATCCTTGAAATTGATAGCATTATTATACATTTCCTTCAGTTGTTGACACCGTAACAGCCTCACAGCCGAAGTGTAAATACAAAATATGAATCGAACATCTTAGAAGACTAACGTGCGGTAAAAGTCAGGGGCGGCTGTGGCTCGTGAGGTAGAGCAGGTCGTCATTTAATCACAAAGTTGGCTGTTTTGACCCTTGTCCTTGAGCAAGACACTGGAAGAAAAATGCCCCCATTGGGCAGGCCAGCACCTTGCTCCGCCACTGTAGGAGAATTAATGTGTGTGTGAATGAGAGGAAAAAGGGTTTAGTCTGTTAAGGTGGAAAGGCGCTGTATAAATGCAGTCAATTTACCATTTACATTGAAGAAAAGCTGAAATTGTAAATCAACCATAAAAGATGATTGCAGAAGCAAAAGTTTCTTTGTTTAGTTAGGTTTCACCAACTTGACGTTACCACCTGTGTGTGTGTGTGTGTGTGTGTGTGTGTGTGTGTGTGTGTGTGTGTGTGTGTGTGTGTGTGTGTGTGTGTGTGTGTCCTTTTCTCTTTCTCCATTCAGTGCAGCAGAGTCAGAGTGGAGTCAGGCACTGTTATAATGCATCCAGGCAGAACCTCTACATCACCAAGGACACAAAGGTCATCTGCCAAGGTTTCACGGGGAAGCAGGTTTGTAAAGCCACTTGTTACATCACCACCTATTTTATTTTTTATTAATGCTTCACATCAGATTGGGTTAATGTAATCTTGTTATGAAATCTCAGTTTTTCCTTCCTATGTCCACACTCGGTAACACACACTACCTAAAACACACACACGCACACACATTCTCATTCTCAGGTTATAACCTAGAGGTCAAACAAAAAGCCTTTGACTGACAGAGGGAAGGGTTTATAAACGTTTTTTAGTTCCATCACTTTTAAAATGTGTACAATTTACACCGCCCTCAAGGAAGAGCAACAACATGTCCTGCACAATACCTGAATAACTCCTAAAGGACTCCTTCATAACTGACACATATTGCTGAGGGACTTTTTTGTCCCTCTCTCAGTGCAGACAAACATAATGAATATCGTCTATGCAGGGTAGATGGAAGTGGCATTAGTAGAACTATAACAGCGAAACTGAATTATAGCACAAGTTTAAATTAAATATTAAAATTATTTAAAAAAAGTTTGGAGGAAAGCCAAGGCTGGAACTGAGCTCATTATTATTATTATTATTATTATTATTATTATTATTATTCTTGATAATATATCAAATAGTTAATTCTGTTGTTAATAGTGTAATGGTTGCGAGACTTGATACTTTCCCTTTAAAGGGCTATACATCAGGTAAGTTCCTGTTTTTATTTCTGCTAGTTTTGGAGAAATATACTTCTTTTACCCTCGTGACAGTCCTTAGTCACTGTTTTAGTCTCTAATAATACCTTCCAGTTATTTTTCAAGAGCATGAAGAATCTCAGGTGATTCACTTGTTCAGTCAAGGAGAATAAAAATCTTGGCAAGTGTCCTCAATAAGCCAGAAATGGGGACTTTATAGATTTATATCCCCCCTCTGTCCTCATGCACATTCCATTTTTCATCTTCCATTTTCACTTCAACATAATAAAAGGTGGTTAAATATAGTTCCGGTGAACACTCCGGGTAATTAGAAAGGGATGAGAAATGAAGCAAGTGCTATTGAGTGCACATTGTCGAGTCTTTCTGGCTTGATAAGCAAGCAATTTTGCAAATTTAGTGTCTCAACATTTGCGATAATAATGACTGGAAAAAAACAGCAAAGTTAGCAGAAGGTGAACGAGTACATTACTCTTTGGGGAAAAGATGCTGATTCATAGCTTCTAATTCCTCTTAATAGGCTGGTGATCATTTTACATGAGGATCATTTATTTACACGTGTGGTTATGACCCTTGTCGGTGTTATCTGCATTGGTTCAGCCTCTTCAGTAATATTTAACTGACTACAGACGTATATGATTTGTCGAGGAGAAAATACATTTACACTGTCTTGATTAATTGCAACTGAGATTCACTCACAAGATTTTACCTCCTAAAATACAATGTAGTCCCTTTGGTTTTCCTGCTGCTTTATTTTGTTTGTTTTCATTTTAAATTGGTGCCTGATGATAATATTTGTTCCAGACACAGAACACTATAAACTGCAAGTAAAGTAGAAAAGTAAAAGCAGTTGAGATCACCAACATCAGTGTCCTTCTCTTTATCTACAGTACACAGATGAACCTCTGTATGTCCAGTTTCCACATTTCCCCTTATAAATTCTGTATGAGGATCATCTGAGGTGAAGACAAATTAGAAAAACTTCCTAAATATAAAGTTATCTAATGAATCGATTTCATGAATGTCAGTAATAAAATATTTCAACCGTGGTAGCGCATGACGGGTACCCGATAGCACACATGGAAGTGACAGTATGTGAAATAAAACTATCTTTCTTGGGAGATATTTTACAGTCGGTGTTGGAGAATATCCAAAGCTGCTTTTGATTTGTTTTTCAAATATTCGGCAAGGAGATTAATCTTAGCTGAAATCATTATTTATCTGTCAAAAACATGTGGATTTCTTCTCATCATATATATATATATATATATATATATATATATATATATATATATATATATATATATATATATATACCAACCAGTCGTTGAATCCTTGAACAACCCAGCCTCACTTCTGTATCCTTCCCTTTACTCAGCCGCACAGGTGATTAATCCTGGATGGCAGCATATTTCCTTGTTCCTCTCTGTCTGTAATGATATCTCAAGGTTGACACTACAGAAAGTGGCTGTACCCCACTTCATTACACACTCGTAACTCCTCCTCTTTCCTTGCAGGGAACATTTCACAGTCAGCAGTCTCTTGACTATGGCTCCCTGTTAGTTGGAGGTGTTTCTCCCGGGAAGGGTGGTAAGACTCATCTTGGCCTGCCAGTCTTCAATTCAGTCAAGGAGGTATGCATGACTCCTTATCAGTCTGTTGTCATTTTTTAACATCTGTTGTAAACATATTGAAGCCGAAATATGTGATGTGTATCTGACAGATTTGCTGCTAATATCCTGTGAGGGACTGTGAAGCTTTTACAGATGCATTTAAAGAAACATTAGGTGGCACTATTTCATAACTTTTGGATTTCCAATTTTAATGCACCACCAAAACCTTTATTCCTCGCCTCAGGCAAAGAATGGCACAGGGGCAGATGCCACTGTGATTTATGTACCGCCCCCGTTCGCGGCCGCGGCCATTATCGAGGCCATTGATGCCGAGATCCCCTTGGTGGTGTGCATCACTGAGGGCATCCCCCAGCAGGACATGGTGAGAGTCAAACATAAGCTCCTGCGCCAGGGCGTCACCCGCCTCATAGGCCCCAACTGCCCAGGAGTCATCAATGTAAGCTCTCACACACTCACACACGCGCATATACTAATGCATGTGCTTTTTTTTATGCCGGTGCTGGCAATAGCCATGGTAGGAGGCATTATGTCTTTGGATTGTTTGTCTGGATTGTTTGTCTGTCCGTTGGTTTTTGGTTGTGGCTGCAGAGCTAGGAGTACAATCTTCCTCTCAGGGGTCCAGTTGTTATTAAGATTTAAGGCATTCATATTTTGTTACCTTTTCGACAGTGAATTTAAGGAAACTAGAACCTTTTTAAAGGAGCACACATTTTTTTGTTTCGGCATTTTTTGGTAATAAACAATGTTAGTTATAAGGGTTTAATAGCCCAGGTTTTCATGTTTTACAAGTATAGCAAACTTTGCATTTTGACAAAGAAAACTAAGTTAATTAGTTATCCTCACTCATGGGAATGTTCTCAGTGAATATTTGCTTCATAATAGATGACTGTTCCAAGACATGATTTAAGTTTGGGGAACTACAACATTCTCAGTAATATCGATCAGATGTAGTAGTTGTTAAAAACAGTCATATGTGTGTATGTCTAAGTTAATATTATTTAGTTCATGCAATTAAATATTGAAACTAACTTTTCTGCAGCCTGGAGAATGCAAGATTGGGATCATGCCAGGCCACATTCACAAGAAGGGAAGAATTGGTGAGATTTCCTATTTTTTCTTTTCTTTTTGTAATTCATGAAATTACACACTTTAAATTCTTTGTTTAAATTTTTAATCATTGAAATTATTCATGGGACTACAAGTTACTTCTGAAATGCTTAGTTATTTCATTGAAGAATTTTTGCTCAACGACAATTTACATGTTTGTGTCAGAAATGACTGACGGTTCTTCAACTGCAATCTTTAAATGACTGAAGTGTGACGCAAAAGAAAAAAAGTTATTGACATTAATACCTTTCTTTCTAAATTAAACGCTGTACTTGAATTGTAGATTGAGCTTCTCCTGTCGACGGCTTGATAAGCAGCGTGTGCTGCTGTTGACCAGTGAACCTTTACAGGAAGTCTGTTTTTATAGTAAACCACCCGCCATCATTTCTAAAGCGGAGAGGGAACAGCTGTTAACAGAGCTGAGATCTCAATTGTTTTTGCTGTCATGATGGAACGATTCAGTTAATGTTGGACAGGAAATGACAGCTTCATTATATGTCACTTTATTACCCTTGATTGGAGCAGTGTTTAAATGTTTATTTTGTAGTGTATTTAAAAATGTAACAAAGTGAATCTTTCTTTTCAGGCATTGTGTCAAGGTCGGGTACCCTGACATACGAAGCTGTGCACCAAACTACACAAGTCGGCCTCGGCCAGTCACTCTGCATTGGTAGGTACCAATGACCTGTGGCATATATCATTTATATTGAGCACACTGTAACACAGCTCCCCAGTTTTATATCCAGATGATATTAACTCAAGCAGTTAACTGGGACTGAAAGATCAAATTGATCCTGATACAGTGTCTTGCTTCATGGGTTGTTGGAAGAAGACACTGAGGAAAATTTAACAGAATAAATGGAGATTTTAATAGTGTGTTGCATTTTGCTTGAAGACAGGATGGTCGCTTTGTGGGCACTCAACATCATATGCCTTAATTTCCTTTGAGCCTCTTCGTGAATGTTTGCTTGAACAAGTCCTTGAGTATTAAGACATACGGGCGCTGAGGTGATGTTTCTATCAATTCAATTTAAATAATTATGCTACAGGACTGGACTTCTTAGAAATAGGAAGGTGAATCTACTTCTAGTTCACCTTGCACTAAAAACCCATCCGATTCTGATGCGTTCCAGTGAAATGGCACAACTGCTTTGTATTGAAAAAGCATTTACCAACTTTCTAAACGCTGCTCAACATATTCCTGTGAGATCTGAACATCGTAGTTGCTGCTGTCTTTGAAGGGCTCCATTAAGAATGAACAGAACACTCGAGTGGCTCGGATGCACGTGGAAACGGTCCACATGCACCTTTTTTTGTCCTTTTTTAACATCGGGAAGAACATGTATTTTCATCTCATGTGGTTCTCAATCACATGATACAAAGAGGTTCAAAATGGAAAGACCCTGTGATAGAGTTTTCCATTATTATCCTGAAGAAGCGGTGCCATTCATGGAGCATTTTCTTGATGGCTTTTCATTCATGATCCTTTTTGACGAGATTTAACTTTGAATTTCCTGAAGCAGCTAAATATATACATACTACAAGATACATACTAGGTTCTGTATGACTTGCAGGTGATAGTTATTACTGCATTTTTCCCGAGTACACATGTGGAGCTTTCCATTACAGACTACTCATGTGATTACTTCACTTTTCTTCCCTACAATTTTCCACAGCCTTATTTCTGTGATTTGCTGATTTCTACTTTGGGTTAGCAGCACATTGAGCTTCATAGCACAAGCTGAAGATGGGACATGTTTTTATGCTGCCTTGATGTAAAAAAAAAGACCTAAAATGTCTGTTGTTGATGCAGCTTTATGTCCTGGAACATCAGCCAATCTGTTTTAATTCCATCAGACCATCTAGATTTACTGTAATAATACCATTATACCTATCGCTTTTACTTCTCGGCAACACAGTGTGTATAAAGATTCACTTTTTTAGGCAGATGTATCGCCCACCACAAAATCTATATTAGAGGGCTTGCTGGATGCCGAAATGAACTGGAAAAACAACTTGGCTTCATTATTATTTCGACATTTTAATTATGTAGTGTCGTCTAGCCAGACTTAATAAAAAACAGTGCTGCAACCATATTAAATATTGTGGAGTTCATTAGGGAGGTTTATTGGTGGTTCTGCTAGCGATTTCTTAAGTCTGAGCATGACCTAGGGACTACAGCAAATTACAGTTTGTACAATATTTAATATCAATGTCATCTTTGTTGCAGGTAATGTGCTTCTCTTTGCTTATTATTCATGTACTTTTTTTCCTTCGTGTTGCCAGGTTTTTTTTATGGTGAGAATATAAAACTAGGTGACGATTTGTCATTGAAGTTTTTTCTCGGGAAGGTTTGCCCGTGCTTTTATATATCCTGGTGTAATTTAGAACTTATTTTGGAAAATGATTATTGGACCTTTGTCATTTGGGAAAGCGTCATAAGGCATCATTTTTGGAACAGAAAGGTGTCATCAAACTCCCATGCAGAGATAAAGTTGGATTGGGATAGTTTAAGATTAAACAAATGTTTAGTAACTTTGAAGTAAGATTGAAAAATAAAATAATTTCTGAAGAAAATGTTGCTTATCTACTCTTTCTATAACATATTGTTGTGTTAGAGACTCAATTTAACACCGCTATATTCAATATTTTTCTATTAACAAAGGGGCCGCTTGAAGTGACAAACATACATAGAATTGTTCCCCTCACCCCGCGTTTCAGCATCTTTCAGCTCATTGATTTGGATTTTCAAATGTAACTTCACTGTTTTTATTCACTCTTGCTGCTCTAATAGAGTAGTTTCAAGAAGCAGCAGGCAGCTGGTACACAATAAAAAAAAGCTCTAAAAATCTATTGAAATCTACCTGCTCGGCACCAAATGCCAGGCAGACAAAATTAGCGGTTAACTGATAAACATAGGGAGCCTAGAGTGCTGCACCAGTTCACTCATCAAAAGTCCAATGGGATTGTTCCATATTGTGATACAATCGGCAGATGTTGCGCGTTCACATTAGACTATATACAAACTTCACCACGGTTGCTTGAGCACGGGTAGATTCAACATGGCTGTGAAGTTGAAATGATGACACCGTAGTAAAAAAACTGTAAAATATATTAAGCGTGTGCTAACCACAGACCTTACTTCAGGCATCTAACCAAAACTCATTTAAAAAAAAAACAAAGGAACCGGAAGCGCAGAAATGCTGACTCATTTAGGGATTTTAGGACTCATTCCTGCAGCACTCTATTAAGAAGGTTAGCAAAAGTTATTATACATTATTAAAGTTAAACAATTCAGGCGTTGCCAAATTTGGGCAACCCCAGTGAAGAACTTTGAATCATCTAAGTGCTGGTTATCAGACTATATTGACAGAAAGATAGGGGTTCCATCTGCTTCTTATTCCTCTCTCTGAAAAGGCCATCTGATCCCTTTTTAAATATTCACAGGAACAGGTTCTTGATTAAACAAGTGTTTGCTTTGTGTCCTGCAAGGTATTGGCGGAGATCCATTCAATGGAACCAACTTCATAGATTGTCTCGAGGTGTTCCTGAAGGATCCCAAGACGGATGGCATCATCCTTATTGGAGAAATTGGAGGCAATGCTGAGGAGAATGCAGCGGATTACCTTAAACAGCACAACTCTGTAAGGAAATGACACACTGGGCACCTATTACTTTACCATACTCACCTGTCAATGCAGTCTGCTACAGCGCTTCACTTCTGCTGAGGAATCTGTTACTATATGTATGGACCTATTTCTGAATGATATCTTAGTTATGCATTTTCAAATCTCTGTTGTAGTGAACACTGGAAACCATCGTGTGTGTGTGTGTGTGTGTGTGAGAGAGAGAGAGATAATGAATGACAGATGGGATGTAGGTATGATTCACAAGACGTGTTCTAGAAACCCGCATTGTTGACGAGCAGTGACCCATTTGTGATGCCTACATGTGATAAACGGCATCAGGGTGACGTTCATCTTATGTGACCGAGTGGTTGCAACCCTGCAGTTGACATTTTCAACACCAGGCCCGTGCGTCACATTTTCCTACCCGCAGATAGCTTCTTCTTTTTATTATCTGTTCATTTTGTCAGTGTATGCGTTTGTTTCTGTGCACGTGCACACTCTTATGATGCATCTTGAGCTGAGAAATGGATTTGATTCGCCCTCCGCTGCTCTAATGCATGCAAATCTCCCGCTGGCGTCTCGGAAGCATAACTTCTCTCACTCAACAAATAAAGTACAAACACCCACCGCTCCCTCACCCACAGAGTGTTGACGGCAAGGGGGACAGTTCAAATGAAACATGTGGATGAAAAAGCCCAGCGGAGCGTGGGATTAAGCTGCAGCGCTCGCGTTCAAAGTCAGTTGTGAAGAACATCATACATATACAAAAAAATACACTTAAGAGTACAGAGGAGCAGAAGGTAGTATAGCAACGTTGTTTTGAATTTGCGTCTTTTGACATTTTAATTTGAATCACCAACACACTAACCTAGGGTTGCCCCCAGATGGGATTTCTTTTTAAAATAAGTATTATTAATGGGAAGCCCAGTATGGCTGGAAAGAAGAAGCAAGTTAGCTCAAGGAAATATTAAATCAATTGATGATAGATTATTTCTGCTCTCTGATGATCAAGACGATTTAGCCAATTCAGAAGCATCTTTATAAGGTAAATGATATACAAGAGATCTGTAATAATAATATATCTTTTATATTTCTAGCCTTATAGCCCAAGATCAATCTGTCAACATGTTGCATACTCGTACATACTCAACACTTAACTCTGCTTTTAGAGACAAATGTAGAAAGACCAATTTTGGGCTGATTCTGAAATATATTGGTCAATATTATCACTATTGATGACTACATTGTTGAAGTAGGTTCATTCATGCCCCTGAAAACCTAAAATCATAAATGTTTCTCTCTTACGTTATTAAAGATTCTTTTGAGATCTTATATAATTTTAACTCTCAAAATCAGATCATCTGCTTCATCAGCAGCAAAGTTTTCTCCAGACCTCTGAATACATCTCAAATAAATAGGGTTTGGTTGAAGGCTATATGTGGACGGGATAACAAATTGTGAAAAATATGCGTGCATTAAAGCTGCAGCTGTACAAGTTGTAATGATTATTAGAAATAACTCATCACCGGAATATTTCAGTCATTACAAAAAAAAAAAGTTAACTGAACAGCTTTTCATGCAAATTAAGGCCTTGTGTCATGATTTATTTGTGTCACGCTACATTAAATATATTGATCTCCTATTTGAGAAAGACACATTATCCCAAAAGGGGAAGAAGTGTCGACTTTCTTGATCAGTCAGTGTTACAGTTAAGTCACTGCAGACTGTTTATCTACCGACGCCTTCATTCTGTAAACTTCAAGAAAACAAGCTCATATTTCCCAGAAGGCTCTTCTGTCAGATTATATGATGCAGGGCATATTTCAAGGTTCAGTCTTAATCAGTGTCTGCGACGCTTGCCAACATAATATGGTCTTAAGAGTCACCTGTATCAAAGGTCTGCCTATCGTTGCCAGAGTTTCACAGGCTTTCTGAAGTCAGAAATAGGCTTTACACAGAATATCCATATTACAATTTGCTTCATGCATAGCAAGTAGGTCTGAGTATTTGGCACCTTAGCGAGAGTTTTACTGATTAATTTTTTTCCTCTATTTCAGCCTCTTGATTTTTATTTTTTTGTCCATCCCGTCTCCACTGAGCTTAGCTAAACCTCTTGTAATTCTGTGGACTAAACACTGAGAACTGTCTTGTGTTGTAGTCTCGAGGTTGTGGTTAGAAAAGTGTTGATGAGCTCCATGTGTATGTGCACATGCCAGTTTTATTCATGCCTGTCATGTTTATAGGGGTGGATAATTGTCTCCGTCTGGCTTTTTAAGCTTGAGTGTGATTTCTCACCTTGGAGCAATGCTGTTTTGTGTTTAGAGAGAAAAAGCCCTCCAGTCAAGTTGGTGCACAGAGGTGGGGGAACTACCCTGTTGGTCTTATAATTAAGGTAATCTATCTGAACCGCTAACAGTGGAAGACAAAAGACGGGTATAGTGAATGATGGTGTAACTCCCCTCCCTATATGCATTGCTAGTACTTAGTATCAAGGGAAGCAGGGATTAATAGAGTAATTAAACCCCTTTCGTTTGAGGTAGATTTAAGACTCGATTCACATGAGGGTGGTTTGTTTATTCACAACGTGATTTGACTTTTGAATACTGAGTGGGGTTTTGGTGCTAATTTGTTTTGTGCTTACATTTTTCAACACACACACACACACACAACAGATGCTTGAAACGCATCTAGAGCACTTTAAAGTCATATTCCCCTCTCTTCAGTTCTATATTAGATGTGCAAGTGTTAATGTCTCATTAGCGGCGCATTTCTTTCCAAGGTCCTCAACATTTCCCTGGCTGATAAACGTTCTGAGTATTAATTATTAAAAGTCATCTCCAGTTTATATTCGAGACTGCCATCTTGTTCCTGCCAGTGTCGGGTCTGAATTTGGAGCAGAAATCGCAGCAGAAGTGGGTGTCTTTGAAGGACCTCGCTGTATTGCTTTGGCTGCTGAACATGCCACATTCATTCTTTGAAAGCTGTCTGCAAAAGTGCGTGTGTGTGCGTGCGTGTTTGTGTGTGTGTGTGTGCACATACAGCAGCTAATATTTCATACTTAGGAATAACATAATTGTAGGGGACGGCTTTCGCGCAGTACACACACACACACACACACACTCTGTCCCTCTTGCTTATGATGTTATTACTGAAGATGAAATATTGGCTCTTCACCTTGGAAGTGATCTTAGCTGTTGAACGTAGCATCAATCAATGAGCAAGCAGCATAGACGGGGGCTGAACTAATCAGTGCCTGCGTGACTAATTACCATCTCAGAAATGAGATGATATGAAATGGCAGGAGCCTGAGCCCTTATCTGGTCATACACCAACCCATGCAATTAAATGGCTTGATTGACCCTTTGTTTTAATAATGCAGGCTGAAACAGAGATGGCTGGTTAGACAAGCCTGTTATCATCTAATGGGAGGACATGGGGTGTTTCATTCCTAATGAATGAATAAAATGAAGGTGCAGAAAGCTTATTCTCTATTTTTATACAACCCTCTCCCCCGTTTTGCTTCCTTCCTTCCTCCTAATCCACTTTGTTGCTCTGCTAACGGCACTCACATCCTCACACTTTCCCTTGAGCTTATTCTCCTTTTTTGTCCATTTTAACTTCATTTTACACTTCCCTTTTTCCCTCTCTCTCCCTCTTTTATGTTCAGGGTGCTAATTCAAAGCCCGTGGTGTCCTTCATCGCAGGGCTAACTGCTCCTCCTGGCCGTAGGATGGGCCATGCTGGCGCCATCATCGCTGGCGGAAAGGGGGGAGCCAAAGAGAAGATCGCAGCCCTCCAGTCAGCTGGAGTTGTTGTCAGCATGTCCCCTGCCCAGCTGGGCAGCACTATTTTCAAGGTGAGTCCTTTGTTCCAGTAAGATAGTATTGTTTACAGAGGCTTGAGGAATAGTAATCATGAATACAATACAATTTGAGGTGCATGATCTTTACTTGAATATTTTCAGTTTATGCTACTTTGTTTTTCGACTCCACAAAACTTTCAAGGGAATATTTTACTTTTTTTACTCCGCTACAGTTATTTCCAGTTACTTTTAAGATTATTTGACATAATTTCATGATCAGTATATAAATAATACATGTATACAACAATTACTACTTTTTTTTTAAAGTAGTTGCAATAAGCTCTGCCTCAACCAAATTGTGCTTACATGTTAGTAGAAATAATTAAATTATATAAATTACATAATACTACAATTTGATAGGGGCAATTTTGATGATTATGTTTATGCTAGTTACTTTTAGTATGTTTTGCTGATAATATTACATACTTTAACTTTAGCGAGATGATTAAAGCAGGACTTTTAATTGTAATGGAGTATTTTTCTGTTGTGTTATTACTTTTACTCGCATGAAAGTTGTGAGTACTTCTTCCAGTACTGATGCTGAGTGTGATAGTTTTACTCTTTTATTGGACAATACAGCATAAGTTTAAACTTCTTTCAAAGGTTCACCAAGAAATATATTAACGTCAAATTAGTAACATTTCCATAATTATTTATCTTCAACTTCTAATGGTCCTGTTTATATGAATAAAATCGTTGCTAAAATCATGTTACAGAATTGTTCTTAGTCTGAACAATAAAAAGTATTTATTTAACTAACAGGATAATGTACGTGTGTCTGAAAAGAGCTTTTACAAAAACATACATCATTCAAATGTCACATTTTCTGTTTTGCATTCTCACAATCGCATACATGCACTTTTAAAATGCTCAGTAAATCATAATGACAAATATATTGGGCTCAATTTTTTATTTTATTTTTTTGCCTCAATTTAATCTCTTCACTTTGCTTGACCCTGGCTTCAGGCTTCCTCTTCCGTTTCTGTCTGTTGTGTTGCTGTCAAATAAATTCTTGGGATAATTAGAGAATTGAAAACATACAGGAAAATGGGTTTGAACATTATAACAAATATACATTTATATGCTCTATTATTTTACTGAGAACACCTGCAATTGATTAAAAATTATTCTAGAAAAAAATCAAACTAAATACTCAAGGTCCCGTTTTCTTTATGAAGAGGATTCTAAGCACACTAATTAGAGTTCCCGTTATATAATCATATTGTAAAAGCGCCGCAGGTATACTTCTTAGACTTCAGAGCAAAATATCTTGTGATTCTGGTCATAGCTCGTAGCAGCGTCTTTCAACACCGAGAGGTTACAAATGTGAGAGGGTTTACTGGGAACAATAATTTAAATGTTTTCTTCTGGGAGTAGCAAGGTTTTGAATTTAACTTTTTAATATGCCGTAAAGAAAGGTAGAAGAGAAGGGCAGAAATTAATAAACGCGTGTTGACAGTGGCTGACTTAGCCCCACTGCCTCGTTATTTCAATGTATCTCTAGGGAAGCACTGTTAACAAGATGTATAAAAAGTGAAAGCATGTATTACACCCATTCATCATCTTATACTTTCATTACCACTGCTGGCACTACTGCACGCGGATATAGATTTACACACGTTTTTCCCCTCAAACTTTAATTCATAATCGTTGTGTGTAATGATGAAAAACGTGCAACGTGGTTGCTCATTTTGCTGCACATTGTGTTCATACATCTCTGTTAATCTCATTGAACTCTGTAATCGAAGTAGTAGGACAGTGTCGGCATAATGCTCCGGATGTGGGCTGAAACGATGACAACCCCTGATCTTGGGCGGTTAAGATCATTCGCTCACCTGCATGAGTGGGGAAAACGTGTATCTGCACAAGTTTTGAATCGGAGGTTTATCAATTATAAATCCAGCTACAGTGAATGGTTTTTACACAAAAAACACGTAGTAAGCAGACAAAATAACCATCTTGTCTCAAAGAAGTAGATTCATTCGACCGTCTGTCAACTGGCTGTTCGGCGTGCTCATCCTTAATAATAACTGCAATATAGAAAGCTCAAGCATCATCAAATGTGCATTTTGAGGAGTTTCCTGTAAAATAAATACCAGCCGGTAATAGGGCTCTTAGTTCCGACTGGTGTTTCAACAAATTGAACGAACTCTGCGGAAGATGCTTTTGTCCTCGAGGTTGCGTAAGAACAGTTTCACACACCATTTATTAATCATAATAACAATTACAGATACACATTGCCAACTCTGTTGGTGTAAACATGATGCAGCAAGCTATTGCTGCTCTGTTGAAACTGTAAGATTTTACCTTCTGGCCATTTGACAAAATAATACTTCTGCCTCCAGATCTTGTTTTTTCTTAATATCTTTAATCCACACCTGGTACACAGGTGCATACGAGATGAAGCATTCAAAAAGAAATGTTGAATTTGAACACAAAGTACCACGATAAAAATGAAGGCGGGGACAATCAGCCAACAGACCAGTTGATCTTTCACATCTAAACCAGAAATACCCGCATAACCATAAAAAGTTTAAAGTTTCTTTTTTAAATGTATTAACTATTTTAATGTTGCTTTTATCACGTATTGATGCGGTTATTGTCTGAGGTGTTTGTGACTTACCTGACATTTGGATTGCTTGTTGCAGCCTGTGGCTGTGGTAAATTTGACGTTTCACAAAGATCTTTTATTGAAACCTTTTTTGCTCAGAGCTGACATGTTTTTTTGCACATTTTCTCTCTGTCTAACTATTCCTGTTTAAATGTTAACACCATTAATGTTTTGAACAAAGCCCTGTCTTAATGCAGTGAGAAAAGCAAGGACAAAAACAGAAATCGATCATGTGAAATAATCCAAACAAATGATGTGTTTATGTAGGACATGACACCCGGATTTATCTAGTCGACGATATGATTTCAGGACCTTTAACAATGAAAATGGCAAATGGTATCACAACATTTATATATGCTTGGAGTGATAGCCCCCAAAAAAGTGTGCAACTGGTGCATGGACAAGATATAAAACAACTTTAATTTGTATTTAATTATTTTTGCACGGTAGAATAATTATGACCTTTTTTTTACTCGTTTACAAAATGTCTGGAACTCACTAATTGCAGCAGCAGATACTATTATCGTATCCTGCTCAATGTTTCAAAGTGAAAATATTGCATGCACATGTGTGCAAACAAACAGAAGCAGAACACATTTAATCTTGTGTAGTAAATTCCCAAGTTGAAGGCAACGCACGCAGTCTGTATTTACGATGCCCGTGCCCCTCATACATCTGGCCCGAGGTGTGTTAAAGCTCTTGTCACTGCTAGCTTGTAAATGTCTGACTTTTCTTTCACATAATGTTTTTCTCCGTTCACCTGAGTTTTTATTCACCCGTCCCTTTGAGTGGCAACCTCTACTTTCCTCATTTTACTTCTCCCCCCCCCCTTCCTCTTGACTTGACTTGTCAGGTGTCTGAGTGTGTCTCGCACAAAAAGTATTTTTTTCCCCTCTCTGTCACAAACAACTCTGCTTTTACGTTGGTGCTATGATTCTTGTCTTGTGCCCTTGAGTTACTGCCTGCTACCTTGGACCAACAAAGCACCTGTCCCCTTATGTCTTGAATACCCTCCTCCTCTTGTCTTGTCACTCTTTTCATCACATTACTCTTGTTATTTCCTCCACAGATTTATCCCTAATAATTTAACCCTGTGCCGCTCCCTTTTTTTTTTTTTTTACTCCGTATCATCTGTAAAGCAAGAATCTCTCCTTCACCCACAATGTCTCGTCATTAATTTCACCCTTTTCGAAAAGTCGAGGTTAGTCTTCCGCCTCCAGGTGGCAGTAGACCTTCATGTATCCAGAAGCCACAGAGGAATGGGCCAACATGTGCAGGAGCGCTTGTGTGTTCTGCAGACCTGATAAATGACATTTGCATTAAGTTACTTTCTCCTTGTGGAATGGAAAATTCTTGGGGAACGACATATTCTATCATCCCACGGTTTGTTTGATATTCCCCAAATTGAATATGTAAATGGCGACATCCTTTTTAATGGCCAACATAATGCCTTCTCATTTGTAGTCACATGGTTGGACTGTGCTGATAAACAGGGCAATTGTAACCTTGCATAACTCAGTTTTTTTTGCAGATGTGTAGCCTCCATTAATCACAGGAAGTGAGCCGTTTTTAGTGTTGACAACTGTAGCTTACTGACACGTACGACGCTACATGATATGCACTCTCCAGGAAAAAAAAAGAAACGACAGGCTCTCTGGAGCTCCAACCGCCTCTGTTTCTCCACCTCAACAGCAGATCTGATGCACCACGATCAAAACAGAGGCTGTGTGAATTTTGCATGAATAAATCATTCACTTCTATCTCACTTCATTTCATTTGACATCTCTTTCTTTCTTTCTCTTTCTTGTCCATCTCCTGCAGGAGTTTGAGAAGAGGAAGATGTTGTAAATTGTGCGGGAAGGCAACCGACCTTTTTACCCCCTGCCCTGAAATTGAGATGAACGGCCTGATTCTGGTGGTGGATATGCCCGACAGCATCTGTGAACCCTGATTATCTCGACTACAATGCCCTCATGCAGTGTTTCTGTTGTAATTTCTGCCATGAACTTGTACCTTGCACATAACAAAAGAATGAAACTTAGTATTCTAATGGTGTCCTAAAGAACTCATCGTATACACTGTCAAAGCTTTATAGATGTTTTTTCCTCCACACAATGTAGACAGGCGAAGGAAGGATGCCATGGTAACCTTGGTGATCTGTTTCGTTCTGTTATACTCCTGCTTGTAAGACATCACTCATTTCACTGGCTGTCCACCTGAATAAGAAATATTTCTCATATCATTTTCCTGCCGTGTTGTTGCTCTCCTTTTTGGAATGGCTCATTTGTGGAACAGATGTGGTCTGATTACTGAATGAGCTCGTCTGCCTCCAGGTTTCTTACTGACTGAAGTAACTTGACGTATGCGAGAGAACACAAGGGGATACAAAAGGTGGCTTTTCAGTTATGTAAAGAGGTAGTTACCAGGGGAGGCGGTGAGATGAAGCTGCTTTAGATCTTATTTTTAAGAGTGAAAAGTCGGGTTTTCTTGGTTTATATGTAAAATTGTTGCATTTGGTCATAGTGCCGATACACCGTTACGAGAATACACTGTTAATGAAGAGCATAAATGATGGACTAATGAATCAGTCTTGAGCTTAATTGAGATGCCATTGCAATGAAGACAACGTAGGTGACCTTTGTCACTCAATCATGCTGTTGACCGATGGCGAGCCGTCTCGTCAGTGCTGATCTGCGAGGGCTGCAGAGTCTAAAATGGAAGCTTTTGTGGCTTATTAGCCCTGTTGCGCCATTCACTTTACTTAACCTCCTCTGTTGGTGTATTTAACTGATCCACAAATGAGGAAGGGTTTGCAGTTTTGAGACGGGAGTTGATGTGAAACTGAACCTATGGTCCCTTTAGCCGGCTGTCATTTAGCAACAATTTTATTCCCCTTAATCCCGACAACTCTTTATTGAATCAAATGGTGCTCGATCCTGAGAACAAAATGCCAGGGATGCAGAGCTACTATTGTTAGTTGCACAATTCAACAATATTGCATTTTTTCCCTTTTTATATTAATTTGGTATATTTTATCAAGCCTCACAGCTATTTCACCTTTCAGGTAAAGTGTACGGTAGGTTTTGTTCTGAACACTCTAGTTTTAATTAGTCTCACATGGAGAGAAAAAAAAAAGAGGTAACTAACAGGTACAATGACCACTGACTCGGGTTGTAAACATGCAGCCTGTGTGAATATTCAGGGCCAAATTTCAGGTTGGCCTCTAATTAAGACAAATCATCTAAGTTCCACGAACAAGCCAAAGGTTAAATTAACACCTCATTACGGCACACGAGGTGAAACTAGACTGAGTGGAGGGAAATGAAAGGGGAAAGATAAGGTTACAATTGGCTCTGCTCTGACTGAATCTTTTTAAATTAACACTAGGGGGAAAAAAATTGTGTAATGAAGCATATAATGCCCGACACTGGACATCTCTTATCGGTTCCACTGCAGTCAGCCAAGGCAGATTATTCTGTGTACACATTGTTAACAATTACTTCTTAATCTGCATTAGCAAATTAACATGACTGACAGTGGAACAGAAAGCTTATTTGTTTCAAGGCTCAGAAGTTCCTCCTCCTACTGAAGTTGCCAAGCTGTACTCCGCTTTGCTTCGACTCGTCTATAAAATGTAAAGCAGCACCAAAGTTTGCTTTCTTGTGGTGTTTAGCTGCTGTTTTTTGACTTGACATAACTTTAGTGCAACTAATTGCAGGTCCATAATGAAACTTTGACTGTGTTGCCAAACTTGTCCTGAAAAGGAAAAACAGTTTTCATCAGTTGTGACAAAGAAGTTGGTTTGAAGAAGTGTCATGTGAAGCAGCCACGAAAGAGAATATTTCTGTCTTTCTATCCAACCTCGAGCCACACAAAACACGACATCTTGAGATTAATTTTTGAGCTGAAGAATACACATTAACTGTCTAATTATCTTGTTGTTGTCGATCACTCCACACAAGATTTCTAAAAAATGGCTTGCTGTGTGTCACAGAAAGTGATACTTCACCTAGTTAAATCAAATTCTCACAAAATTACAGATGGGGGTTATTAGCCAAAATTTAGCACTTTTCCACGGTTTGGAAATAGCATACCGTATATGATGAATGGACATGCTACGAATATGCGGTGTCCCTATTCAATACTTAATGATAGCATTAAGCAGTTGATAATAGCGTGCTTACAATGAGAAGTGAAAAAATTAAGTATTCTCAAAAAAGTAATCATGTCTGCAGTGCATGTGAAAAATCTTTAGGAACACCTGGATACAAAAATCAAAAGGTGTTGTTAATTCACAGTGGCATCAAGAGTAAATGGTAATCAATGTGTGTCACAGTGAATACAATGAGAAATAGTAATCAATATAAAATACGATGACATGCTAGCGATAAACTCGACGACGGTTGCGTGATTGCCGAGTTGGTCTTATGAGGGTTACAAAATGTGCATTAACAATATTATTAATATAATTAATATGTTATATTTACTAAATATAAGCATAATGTAAAAACTTATAGTATAAAATAATAACCTTGACTTTGGCTGACATGAAGCATCCTTTTGGTTCTTTGCCATTACAGCTAGTTTTGAATTATCAACCAAGTAAGAAAAATACTTAAAGTTATGACTGAAAATGTGTGTGAAATTTTAATAACTATTAAATATAAATGATCAGTCATTTAAATTAAAATATAAAAATGCATCATTTAGTATGATGTATTTATATCGACTAATTTCCTCTCAGCGGCCCCAACTCTAGTTTCCATACGCACATTTTAAAGCATTTCACGAGAAAAGCTGTATGGAAACAATAAAAATCGATAAAACTTCCTCAATAGAGAAAAAAAAATGTCATATTCGCTTAGGATGGATTTCACCTTTGTCGTAAAAAAACAAACAGTTGATGCGTTAAATTATGGAAATAACTTTGCTGAATACATTCAGACATTTTAACCATATGGCTGTTTCTGCCGTTTCCTTCCTGTATTCCCAGGACATGCAAATGCTTGTATTTGTCTCTGGACAGCATGACACACAACTAATAGAAGCTGAAAGAACAATTCAAACTTGCCACATTGAAATAAATTCTATTTTGTCTCCCTCAAAGTTGGCCAGATGGCAAAGGCGACTTGTTTGGTTTCCAGTTTGCAACATTTCAAAAGTGTGCATATCTATCAACTGGTTCCCAGCGTCCCTGAGTCGCTCGCCAACCTTGTGGTTGAAGGACAACCCGCTCTACCCACTGAGCCAAAGCCGGATATTATTACATACGTCTACAGATACACACATGAAATTTGACCTTTTCATTTAATCTTTCTTCACATTTTCAGCGCAGTAGGCTGCTGTGAAGTGCCCGGGGAGCAACTAGGTGTCACAGGGTTTCGCTTGCATGCAGAAAGTAGGAGCCCCGGATCGAATCGCCAACCTTGTGATTAAAAGATGACACAATGCTATTTGGAAAATAAATCTTAAGACTATTTTCAACCTTGGACTCCGACAACAAAGCATCAGTGATGACAGCTGTATTCAGTTTTGATGTCATTCCTTTTCGGCAAAAGAACTGAAGACCTTGGGCTGGAAATGTATTCGCTCAGACCAAAGAGACAACTTTATTCATGAAGCCATGAATGGCCGACTGAGACCCGACTGAGACCCACCCACAGACCGGCAGCAAAGGCGTCATGACTAAAACAGTGCAGACCCGAGCTGAGTCAGTCGTCTGAGATGAAGAAACAGGAATATTCCACGGAGCAGACGACAGTCCTAATTAACTCAGCAGGGTACTCGGCAAGTGCCCCTGCACACACTGCAACACCTTATGACTAATGTATGTAGGAGAAGTTGAACAGTGCTGAAGGGCCCAGCATGTAAATCAGTCATTTAATTAAATGGTTGCTAATGAAACCGACAAGATAAATCTTATGTTAAGAGGCAAGAGCTTTTTATTTATTATTTCCACAGTGTTCAGGGATGAGTAGGGGCTAACATGCTGTGTATGGCAAGTCATTAACATTGCCACTGAAACGTAACAATAGCACAGGCAGCCACCTGCCAATTATTACTAATTATGTTGCTGTACCAAAAAGATGAGCAATCTAGAAGCTGTACAGCTGCCAGGTTAGTTTTTTTGCCCCTGTTTCTAATTCTAGTGTGTTGGCAGCAACGCTCAATGAAGTGCTCATCCATTCAATATCAAATTCTGCACTTTTTAGCCTGAAAGTGCCTGCGATCATTGTCAGATTGTCCTATTGATACCATTGATCCAATTCGATGCTGCGCAGGCTGGTTGGCGCAATCCCCATTAAAGCATTGGAGAGCAGCCGTGAGAACAAGAAATAAAACCAGGGGGCTTGACAGTAGCAATTTGCATGAGGCAGTATTGTTTTAATAGAACCACTGACTTGAGATTGCTTTGGGAATTGAGGGCAAGAATGAGGACAGAGGAGCGAATGTATAGGGATCTTGGAGCGGAGCCCCATTCTTCTTTCAAGTTTTCAAGTCAGCTGTGGATTGGTTTCTTCTTCAGATAGGAAAGGTTTTATTTGTCTGTCTTATGATGATAGACACGAGACAATGCCTCACACAGAGAATGAGCTGCTCCTTTTACATAATTGATATTTTGGCAAATTCATCCATGGCATCAGTTCAATAACAAAAGAAATTAGACATGTGAAGTTAAAAAAAATTATTCATGAAAATAATCATTTGCTTGAGCATTGTGTTTTTTTTGTTACCACTTTCTAACTTGGGTTTTCTTTTATAAACAATATTTTATAAATGGTTAATAAATCCATGGCTAATGCTTTCTAAATCGGGTATGAACCACCAACACTATTTAAAGGAGTAGTTATCTTAGCTTAGCACAAAGACTGGAAACGGTGGGAAACAGCTAGCCTGGTTCTAAAGTCAGATAAAAAATAAATCCACCAGAACCTCAAAAGCGAACCAATTAATGTGTTACATCTTGTTTGTTTAAAAATTGATAAATGCATGTTGAACTAATCCTTTAGACATGTTTTCATGTCTTCATTGATTATGATCATTTTATAAAGCTTTTAAGATCTTAGAATGCAGCAACATTACTAAAAGTAGGTACAATGGGGCAAGAAAACAAAAGTCATGAGAGAATCAAACAGAGTGTAAACAAAGTAACACATTTTGTCACATAAATTTAAAGTAATTTTTTCTCGTAATGTTGGTGCTAATCCCACTTTGCTGCTGTAAATGAAAGTCTGTAAACTGATAACTGATAAAAAACAATCATACAAAAGATACACATATAAAACCTTAATTTTAGAACACTGTACTTTCCCTTAAAGCCTCTGGAAACTTGACCTCTCCACAACATGAAATATAAAAAAATACAGAAATCCCTTTCCCTACACATAAGGGGCTGATGAAAATAAGCTTTCAGAACCTTTAACGTCTGGAAAAATGCTGTCAAGCATCGAGACCAAAATCCATTTATTACCATCTTATTAACATTTGCAACTGCAAACTTGATTGATATCACAAACAATGAATGACTTATCAGCATCCATAATTGCACATAATCTGCTGATGACTCATAGAACATGTGAAACCTATACCTTTATTAATTAGAAAGTGAGAAAACTGGCGAGGAAAGGCATTATTTTACAACCTGTATCTGTTTATATCGACTGTTTCTTTTATGTCTCAACCTAATGCTTTTTTATGTGCATACTTCGATTTGTCTTGTGGTTGAAAGTGATATGCAAATATACTTGCTAATGGATTATTAATGGCTAATAACTCATTAATAAAGCTTTAGTAAATTATTTAAAGGCATTAGGTATAATTTATAAACCTAACATTTGTAAAAAAAAAAATGTTATTAGAAAGTGGCCATGTGTTTGTTGTAAAAATACACAGCAGCAGAGAGAAGGTATGCAGGAGGAATGAGTTCACATGTTTCTCTGTTGGTGGCCATATAATAACTGTAATGGTGAGATCACATGCTGGGTTATCATGTCCAACCAGTCGATGGTCTCGCTGGGAATGACAACAGTGTGGGTTAATCCCGAGGAGAGATGGGTTTTGATGTGCAGCTGTACATTTTGTGATATGAACACTAGTGGCCTTTAGTTTACTTGTCAGCCACAAATGGTGTTTGTAAAAATAGGCCCAGGACCGATAAGAATGTGAAATCTAAAAAGCAGAACTAGGCCTTGACAAGATCATTACAATTCCTAACATGTTTGCCTTTATGTCATTCCATGAGCAATCTGCCCCCAACATTACGTCTTTCCATCATCTTTATTCATGCCAACATCATTCATTCATTTTTTCCCTCAAAAAAACTCAAAAGCCTGAGCCCGGTTACACAGCACTAGTCATGCTTTTCATGTTGTATATTCTGCAGAAGCTTACATGCATTAAGCTGAAGTGACAGAGGGATGTTTAATGAATACACAATAAGTTATTCTGATCTTTTAATGTTTATTTAAAATTTTTTGTCTGCAGCTGGAGGACGGATTTATCTCTTTACGTGTCATGATTACAGCTCCAGGCGATGCCTCAGGACTTGAGGTACTGGAGAACATGAGGCACATTTTAAAGTGCATTCATTTTACAACTTCACGGATGTAAACAAAATAGCCCGTCCCTCAAAAAAACTTCTGTAAAAAAATGTATAACTGTGTCTTGATTTCATTGATCCTCTTTCTGCCGTTTTGTCGACATTAATAGCCAGCTCAGTCCTTCCACCTGCTGTCCTCGTCAGGCCCTGTCTGGGTCTTCATAAACACTGATGACAGAGATACTGTTATACGTCTATTTCACCCCAAAAAAAAAGATGAAGAGAAGGAGCTGCCTCAAGCCGCGAATGTCTCTTGATTGATGTATTGATCACAGCCATAGAGTTCCTCGCAGCAGAGGAGTGAGTTTACCTCTGCTTTTCATAAGAGTAGAAGATTGAAGAACATTGCATTTCACCGCATAATGGATTCCTAACAGCCTGGAGTCTCATCAAAAAGGCAGTGATCTCCTCCTTCAGCGCACTCAATCCCTTATTGCAGAGCGCTTTGGAGTATCTCCTCACTGCTGCCTATCCATCATACCCAGAGTGAACACAACAGTTCCAGTAATGTTAGACGTAACACAATTTTAGCTTTTCTCTATGTTGTGCCTTTATTAAATATAGTGCCAGTGTAGGGATGTTAGGAATTCTCAATGGGCAGGTTGATAGGTAGACCAAAATCCAAGGCGGAAACAGCTCCTGTACAACAACACTTTGGAAAAAAGGCTGAGAGAGAATCTCCTGTGATTTAAAGGTCGCAGGTTTGATGCCAACTAAAGGAAAAAAATTGGAGCGCTTTCATTGGCCTTAAACCCCAAGGAGTCTTATAACACCAGAGCTTCTTGGTGAAATACACCTGAGCAATAACTGACGCAGCAGTCTGGACTCTGTAATATACTGTATGTGGCAGTTTGTGGCTCCAAAAACTTAATAATTAAATAAAGCAGAGTTTTTCACACCTCATTCGAGTCTTTCACTGTACTTTTTCATTCCATTTTGATGGAACCAAAGCTGGCCAGAGACCCGAGTGGCCCTCAATACACCCAGATTCACTGTGTGGCAATTGGTTTGTGGTAATTTAATATGCTGTAACTTTATTTGGGAGTATGGGGATACCATCTATTTTAGCACAATAACAGCAGCCTCATGGACTGTCCTGCTTTTTTATTTTGTCTTGAAGCTCTGTGTCGAAATTTTGTTTCAAAAGTATAGTTTACAATATTTATATTTATTCTTTTGCAGAGAGTTAGATGAGAAGATTTGATTTGAAAGTGGTATCAATCTTTTCAATGAATTCTTAGAAACCAAATTAGTGTTCAATGACATAAGCTATTTTTTGCCCTTAGGCCCTCAGGCAGGTCGATGCAGCCACTATAGAAATTAGGGTATGAGTAGAGCAGACATTCACATTGAAATCAACATAGCATTATGGTCCAAGTTGCGGCCATTTTGATGTGTACTGTTGCAAAGCACATTGCTATTGCCAGATAAGTGACAACTTTGTTCGCTAACAAGCAAACACCTGACTTGCTAGCTAACCAGCTCGTTAAGCCCCCTTGCTTTAATACGCAACACTGGTGACAGAAAATGAGAGCGAACAGTGAGCTGGCGGCCAGCGGCAGGGTTGGGTCTCACGCTTCCCCCGCCTTACTCCGCCTTACTCCGCCTCACTCCACGTTGCTTCGGATAAGGACTTTGCACATTTTGCAAACATTGACCTCTGTACTAACAAATAATTTAGTCTGAGTCAAATGACAACAGAAAACACTGCAATGTCTCTTCTAGTTCTATTTGGCAGTCATGGCTATAACACAAAGGTGGCTATTGCTAAGTGTCTATTGCCGCATAAGGAAACGCACCACCAACACCGCTTTGAATTCCTCCACAGCCACACACTGCTTTATGTTATGAGGCCATTGTCCAAGCCTCAACATTGGAATCAAACAGCAGAACATTGCTTTTTATTTGCAAAATTCTGATTTTGACGGCTTTAGCCTTTTGATTTCTTTTTTTGTTTTTATCTCGAGTATGACAGCTTTGTCTCTGCATTCGCCCAGGTTTTGTAATCCCTAACCTTTGACTCACAGCTCAGTGTGCTGAAAAATGGTATACCTTTAGAATACAGCAGCTTTGGAATTTTTCTTTTTCTCTTTTACTTTTTTGTATCTTGGGGAAAGTCAGCTGAGCGTGCTTGCTCTTTTCCAGCTATGCCCTGCTTAACATTCATAGTACAGTTGCACACATTCACGCCTGGGAGCAGCTCGGTACAGCCGCAGTCTTCAACTGTTGACCACTGAGCAGCTCCACTGGAGCAACTGAGTTAAGTGTCTTACTCAAGGGCACATGGACGAAAGTGGTGACAAGCCCTCGAATGCCTGACATGACCCTGGTGTATGCTTTTATTTGATGTAGCTTCTTGTAAAATACATATACATAAATACTTGAGAGAAGGAAAGTGAACATTCCCCCATCCCCAAAAATGAAAAGCTAAATGAATATTAATATAATTTAAAATTCTTGTGGAGGGTAGACTGGTTGTTCTTGATGTTCTCAACCCTAGAAAACCTCAGCATACTCTCTCTTTCTCAAGCAACGTCTGTTTATGTATATTTTTTTCCCTTTGCTCTCTATATCTGACATGCTGGTTCTGTCCCTGAGGTTTTGAGCCAATTTTTTCATAACAGCAACAGCAATAATCATCTCTATGGTAACTCATTGAAAATGCTTGCTGCATTCGAAGCAGAGAGGACAACAAGCGGGAGCGGGAGGGGGGAGAGCGAGACAGACTCAGAGCTTTTATTTTTATTTTCGGCTGTTTTCCAGCCATCAGTTATTCATCCATGTTTTAAGTCACTCACACTCACTTAAGAATCCCCAGATCGCATCAAAAATGGGTGAATGCTATTTTTCCTGCCAATCTTGTTCTATAAATGTAAAAATAAAAAAGTTCTGCTGTCAAAAAGAATGTATTCCAATCGCATGTCTGACTTCTCTATGCAGGGATGCCCATTTTTATCAATAGCAGTTAGAGGGAAAATACATTTGAAGTAGATATGCCGTCATCTTTTAGGACAGTGCATTTGCCTCATAAATATCTCACCCTCACCATCAATCAGCGGGCAAGTTGTAGTCAGTTTTCCATTCTGGTCTGTTAGAAATAGGGCTGTAAGCTGTTGTGCTGGAGTCACAGATGAATAATCTATGTGTCCACTAAATTCTGCTCTCTTCCAGCTGGGAAATGAATACCAAACCAGCGGTGCTCAGCGAGGTGTGGGACTCAAATCCCTGGCTCTTTACTTTTATCTTTTGGTGCAAATATTTGTCTCATGAATTTCTCTTCCAACTGTTCCCAGAGATATTATATCCCCAAGATAGAGCACAGGTTCTCCCCAACATTTATTTAAGTCTTTACTATCAGTTCAACCTCACCTTAAAGCTCTTGGCTCAGGGAGTATTGCATTCATATGTCTGCTGGTGGAATATGTACATAGGGTTTCAGTGCTTTCTCCTGCTGTGAAATGTATTCATCTGAGAGGAGGGCTGCTTGCTTTAGGCGTTGGTTCACCCTCTGAATGTATCACTCTGCTCAGATTAATTAGTGCTTCAGGTCTGATTTAAAGGTCGCAGCCTGGGGATCAATAGGGACACAGCAGCTTTTAGACATCGCTGGACAAATTAAATGAACATGTAAGGGAGAGTGGGAAGCATCAAGGTGCTTGCAGTGTGTGTGTGTGTGTGTGTGTGTGTGTGTGTGTGTGTGTGTGTGTGTGTGTGTTTTACCCATCTTGCGGGGACATAACTCTGTTTACACTGTCACATTGGGGGGACTTGCGTTCTTTTGGGGATAAGATGAAGACAAATTGCACATCCAACATTTTAAGGTGAACACTTGGTTAGGCTAAGGTTTAGGATTAGGCTACCAGCTGTTATACTCAGTATGTTTGTTTTCTCTAAAGTAAGCACTAAACAGTAGGGTGTCTGGCTAACTAGGATGGGTATCGGATTTAGAATAAACAATATTCTTCACAGCAAAAGGCTAAATAAGGTTCAACCACACAGCTGCTCCTCTTGTTAATAGCTATGTGTTAAGCAATTCAACAGACTTGTTAGTAGTTTCCTAAATCCCTATGACCCCACTGTTGAGAAGGGGTGCAGGCATTTGACAATAAACTGGGCAACAGCCTTATCTCGTCTTAACTCGTTCAGCCTCTCCTGTGTCATCTCTCCTGTAGATGCTCACATGAGGGGACCTGGGCTGAGACCAGCGGTGGTAGAGGAAGGGGGGATGAGCCGAGTCATGGCTGCAGCCTCAGCCCGACAACCTACAAAAAGTTCCCAAATCCTTAAAATACAGTTGCAGCTGCACAATTAGCTCAGAAATTAAGTAGTGTTGTACTTGTTCGTCAATTGTTGAGATACATTGCTGGTATTACCCATCTTACTTGTAAGGGTTTATTGCATTTGTGACAGCGAGAGTTATCAGCATCTACTCAAGTAAAAAGTAGCCATCTTTGCCATGGTGTGTGTGTCTTACTGTCTTACTGAGCCGGAGTCAGTGTGTGTGTGTGTGTGTGTGTGTGTGTGTGTGTGTGTGTGTGTGTCAGAGTAAAGCACGACTCCGTCCCTCATGCAAAGACACAGAGACGGAGAGAGGAGGTTTGCAACGTTGCTTTTTTCCCTCGGAGATCTCACTCCCTAACTTCTAAAGTACCGATAGCAAAACTGTTAACTCCAAACCTTATCAATACTCTGGGTTTTTACTGCTGCATAATCGGTTCCTGTTTTGAACTGAATCACAGGGGGTATATCCCTTGTAGTTACGCTAACATAGTGTCTGAGGATTTTTCTTTATCACACCATAATACTAGGACGAGTTCTACCCTGCAATACAAGCACAATGCTGCTCCTTCATTCCCTTGTCGTTCACATGGATCATCCACTGGTGAGGAGTCGGATGTTTGGCCTGGGGCAGCTTCAGCCTCAGTCTTTTACAAGTTTGAGTTTTCAAACGTTCATTTAAAAAACTAACTAACTTTATAAACCTACCTTTTTCGACTTCTGCCTGAAATCAACGACAAATAGTTTAAAAAATTCTGAATTGGACACGCCGAGTGTGCCTTGTGATACGCAGAGGAGGGCTGACTGAGCTAGGTTGATTTTGTTTGGCAAAAGTGGGCTCTTATACATGTTATTTTGCATTCATGGTGAAATATATAATTATTGTCTTTTCTGTATACTGTTGCAAAAGCCAGAACCTAAACTACACATTTTTCAGATTCAGCTCTGCCCATCACCTGGCAGTTATCATAATGATGTCTGAGAAAATGTTTAGCTGCTCCCAAGTCCCAAAGAGGATTATTATCTCTGTACCTCTTAACACTGACATCAAAAGAAGATTCCTATTCCCTAGAGGTACATCTCTTGGTCTCCGAGCCTTTGTTTCTGTGTTTTCCCATCGTTTCCTGAGAGACAACACACCTCTCCCGTGTAACAACACTGTCGACCCAGCGTGACTCGTCAGATGTTGAATTTTTCAGCAACCCCCCTTTCCTGAAATGTTTCATTTACACCACAAAGGAAAAATGTGAGCATGATCTCCATGCGTGTTTAACAGAAATGGGCTAATTAGGATGGCTGGTTACCACGCAGGCTGCGTTTTAATTTGCTTCTCACAGTGCGGAGGTTCTGTTGCACTTTACATTCTGTTGCCTGCCAATGTGTGGGAACAGACTAAAATGCTGACATTGGATAGGGACATTAATAAGGATATCACTTCTGCTACCCTGGACGCCCACATTGAAATAATGGCATTCAAATTGTACATACTGTGTTCTGCACAACACTCTGCTGGAGACTAAAGCAATTTGAAGGCAATCAGAAAGTGACTAGAGAGCAGTACTCTGATTAGATAACTACTACCATTAAACAAGATTGGCTGAGCAACACTGGACTATTACGGTTTGCTAGCATTTGCTCCAAGCAGCCTCCGATAATATGTATTAGAACAGCTAGCAGCATGCTTGCATCTTCCTATTCTCAAAGCGGAGAGGATAACAAGACAAGAAGAAGAATGTTGCAAAGACCACAAATTGTCTGCGGACTAAATGATTGCCTGCCCTGAAAGTGACATGCAGCTTCTCACGGACCAGGAGGCATACACCATTAGCTGAGTGCAAAATGAAATGATGAAGACATATTTTGTGTTGTAGAACTCAGAATTACAGTTTGGGGGAGCAGGGGACAAAAACAGGGAGGTTTTGGTGTTTGGGTGTGTGGGTGTGTGAGCAATGCGCATGAATTGTGAATGAGCAAGTATCTGAGCTGAAAAGAGAAATCCGGCTCGCGGAAACTAAGAAGGATGCACTGGGTTTTTTGAAGACATCTTGTCATCTTGTTCACATTAAAAGGCATGATTACAGTTTGTACATTATGGTTATGCAATCATGAATTATTGAATGTTGTTATGAGTACATCCTCTAAAGATACTGGAGTATTTGAAATCTTTGATATTTATATATATATATTCTTTTTTAGGTTTACAGGCCTTTATGAGGGCTAATTAGTTGAACTTGTTTAGCAGATTACCTGTTCTCAGTAGCAGCCTTGGGGGAATGAGAACTGGAGCAAGAAAACTGCTGAGTGAAGTGCTAAAGTGTCACTTCATACATCTTATCACCTTATCTTTCTGCTAATTAACCATGAAAGGGGAACAATTGTTGCTCTTTCCATTACTGTGCACTGCTATTTTTTTGTTGTTCAAGAAGTTTGAAGAAGCGAAGAACACAGAAATGCAATGCAATCTCTTAATGATCAATTCTGGAACTATACAAAAAAAAAGTACAACTGCAGTAATTGTGGCATCATGGAGTCACGATAGAAAAAAAGAACAATACATTGGCTTGCTGTACATGTATGTATCTGCAAGCTGCTGTCAGTCTACTGGAGAAAACAACTGGAGCTGATGACTAATTTTCTCAAGAGCTGTGGGGCCTTTAATTTGGTCCTGTCTGACGTTCCACAAGTTGGTGCTTCTTTTTGATTCATGGTACTTCGACCAGGAAGGAAATGTTAAACATTTTCTGATGTTGTTTAAATGAAGTATAAGAAGGAAATGTTCTTATAGGGACACTCCAGTGATTTAGTATTGTACTTCCATAGAGTTGGGGTACTCATGAGAGACAGATTTTATTAAAGATGAATCAAAATCAAAGCAGCAGGATTGGAGATATCCTGACTTTCAGTCCCATGGGTGAAGCTCCAAAAAATGCTGAATCACACACTTCCCATAATGCAACTTGACCCTCCCTGCCAGAGAAAATGTCCACATCTTTCAAGTCTCCAGCAGCTTTCTGTTATGAATTTGTATTCTCCATGCCCGAGACAACCCTGATAATATCAGACTTTAGAAAGCTGCTCCAGAGGCACGGAAGATATTATATAATCTTTCGCCAAGTCTCACCACTGATACATAGGCTGGCCAATCACAGCGTAGCATTGGCTAGGCCCGACCAGGGTCCGACAACCGACCATGTATGTCTGCATGCTCAAGGACCTGTTGTGGTTGTGGTGACTGACACTTTCTTAAATCACCTTTTATTGCCGGTTTGATACTGCCATGACTACCTGCTGACTTGTTACTCACTGTTCTTAACCAGCCTCTATCAATAGGAGCCACTAGTGATCACACAGCTGGGTGCATTGCTGAACCCCAGCCCCAGTTGGGAGAAAACCACTATGAGGAAAACACTTTGCCCACTTTTATTGTTGTGTCGTGTTTGGCGAACAGCTGACAGCTAACAGAACTACACTCACAGCTGACCGCATCACTGCCACTCCTCTGCAGCCAGAGTTAGAGAGAGTTATTCCTTGCCTTTTTATTGGGCATCAACCTTATGTTAACACGCATATTGTAAAAAAAAAAAGATATACTGAAAGCTTAAATAAACCCTTTAAGTTTCAGATATGCCCTTGAGACAAAGATGAGACACACACCTGCTCAGAGCCAGTGCAGACATCTGCATGGATTAAAATGAGAGCGCATCTGTTGTGTGAGACGTGTGAGTGAAAAACACGTCAGATACACTTGCGGTTTAGACGGAGGTTTAGCCAATTGTGAGTTGTGTTCATTCAATTAAACAATACAGCAGCGGTTGTTGCAGAAACACTTTAATGAGTGCACCTTTCTAGCTTCTGAATCAGTTTGACATCTTTCAATTGCATATTGAAGAGTTTTTCTGTCTGTAATATTCAGAAACGCCTTCATTTTTTCCAAAAGTTAGATGCATGGTTATGACAGTGTGAGGATAATGGAAGCTCTGACAGCTTGACGGAGTAGCAGTGGGGGGCGGGGTTTAGTGAAGGGTCAATTCAGAGTCAAAGCAATTAGGTAAACTTGCGTATCTATAAATACCTCACTGTCATGTAATCGCCTCCTTTATTTTCACCTTCGGCTTGCTACGTGTTTGTTTGTGTTGTGATGGGTTTACATCATCAGTTTTGACTGAAAAGTGTTTTTTATGCCAGTTCCCATTCTAAATGAACTGTGTGATATCGACTGTGGGGGGCAGCATTACTCCTCACAGCAATACAGCCTATCGGTTACAATACAGAACAATGCAGAGACCAGATGATCACGGCGGATATTTATTTTTGAGGATAATCAAATAGAAGATCAAATTATAAATTAATTTAAAAAAACAGAGCTTGTGTTTTGGTTTGATCAACAATTAAAGTAGTAATATTGGTAAGGCAAATAACCTCTCTAACCTCACCCAACAACACTGGATGAAGTAGATTGTATGAGCTGTATTCCATTAATATGTTTGGCGTATCACAACACTCCTTACTGAGACTATTAATACCTTCATTTTATAGAAGAATAAAAACATGCAGCACAACATGTCTGCTCAACAAGTCTTCCACCAATGTTAGAATGAATATTTCTTGCTGCACTGTTTTGAATCACTTGGACACACTATACATGCCAGACACTAAACTACACACCTGATACACACAAAGCAGGCGGCAACGACCGCAGCTCGTTCTTGCAGGACGGCCACTGAAATGTCTTTATGTGTCCACCTGTCCGGTCACAGGGCATTTTGATATAGTAAGTAATCAGTTTAAGTGTCTTCAACAGCGTAGGAAATAAAAATATTCAGCATGTACGTCATATTGATTTTCCGTCCCCTGCTTGTGAATATAACACAGATGCCACTATTTTTGCTCCCGTTATTCAGCTGAAACAGCATCTACGTGGCCTCTTTTCATAAAATGTATAATGTTGAGCTGATACTAATACTTTTGACTAGCGGTCACACTAGATTATGTAAAACAGCTAATGTTGGCACATTATTCGTGATTACAGCGGGGTTATTTCAGGGCAAGTTTGCCGTGAAGCTTTAAACGACACTGTGCTACAGTCTGAGGAGCTATCATGCATTTTAATTGTCCTGTTTTGCAGCTGGTAGAACGTGTCCTCTTTCTTCTTTGCAAATAAACATAAACTTAGTTTCTTCTCCTCTACAAGCTTCGCCCTTTGTCTGGCACATAAGCGCTACTGGAGAAATGCTTACTCTTTAATCATTTAGCACGTTTTGGGGATCAATGATCCCTCAACTTTGGAGAGATGACTCCTATTGGTATTGATGTTTCCCAAAGCAACCCTGAGTAAATATATCTGCATGCACTGAGCTGCCCTGCTCAATCACTCTGCTTTGGCTGCAGCACTGTGAGATAGCTTGCACCCAGAGGGAGATACAGACTCTGTCAGGCGTTGCTGACTGCTCAAGCGCCTTTATCTGTGCATTTCCTAATGGCATAGTGCTTGCACAGACTTTTATGTTAAAAAAGAGATAGTGTTCAAAGTGATATTTTTTCCCTCATGACTTAATTAGAGATAATTATGCCACAGAAATTAATGTTTTCAAACTTGTCCCGAATCTTTAGTCATTCTTTCAGGTTTGATGCGACTGGGAACTTCACCAAATTGATTCCAGTTCTGTGAAAGTCAAACACTGTGGTTCTCGCTGACAATTAGTCCAAATATCAACCGTCAATCACGTGTTTTGTCTGATGTCATTTGAAAAGAATAAACCCAAGTGTCGTAAACACTCTGTACTTTAAGTTTCCGGGAAAGATCGGCGCTTCACCTGACGAGTTCTCGCGGATTAGACGACCTCTAGACATCCACTGTATATCCTCTGCTGTCATTTGACAAGTAATCAATGGGTCCTTGTGAGGACAAAAACAACCCCAGCAGACCATTATAATGTATACATATTTTCACTTGCTTAATAGCTCATAATAGCTCAGCTTGTTCCAAGGTGCCTGCCAAAAAGGGGTGATGCCATCTGTTTTAAATTAGCACTGGCCAGGAAGGAAGCGTTTGACAGTGTTGTTTAAATCAATCAGATGGTAGATGGAAGGGATCTCATTATGGTTACGCTGAACCTGGGAATCAATCATGATCCTGCAGATGTTTTGCAAAAAAATGTAAATGAAGTCTTCATTTTGGCCTGCCACCATCATCATCATCTAACAGCTTTCCAACATCAGCTTTAAAAGATGAATAATCAGGAATGACTCTCTTTAAGTGGAGAGGTAAAACGGAGCTGAATGCTTGTTCTCTGGACTGCATTAACAGTTCTCAAAAGTATATCACCCGTTGTAAAGCCTTTTTTTAATCAACATACAAATGAAAACATCTTAATTAGATGCTCACATGTGAACACTACACTTCAGTTTACCTGCTGTGTATATACGGCATTTAGTGCAATCAAAATGAGTTATAATGAGATGTAATGAGAGAAAGTTAAGTGCCCATTGCTGTTCACAGGATATGGCCATATGTTCTGTGTGTGTGTAGGTGTGTGTGTGTCGTTCGAATACCCATACATTTGTGTGCGCTTACGGCGATAAAGCTGTGTTACTAAAGAAAAAGAAACTGGTATAATTATTTTGCAGTTTGAACATGCAGCACAGTTTATCCACATATAAAATAACAGAAAGAACTCACCATATAATGTAATCAACAGCAAAAATAATGGCGTCAAAAATAGAGGCTTTAGGATTGAATCAATGACAACACACAACTAAATAATCTGTATGCTTCAAATGAGGAGCTTTTCTAACGGTATCTGAAACCGCCCTTCGTCCGCGCTTTCTATCTTCATCCATCCATTTTGTGTGTGCAATCAACTGCAACACCTTTGAGGAGAGACTTTCCAAAGTCTCCATTTGCATGATTCATTACTCCTCTCGATGATGTTTTTTTTGGTGTGTGGCCAGAGGAACAGTTAAAAATAATTTTGCATTCACATATGGTCAAATTACATGTTAGACCACAAGTAATTTTCACAAATTAAAATGATTTTAGTTTGAATTAATTCAAAGTCAACCCACGTAGCCTATCCTCAAATGTCCTGTAGAATTAAGGTTCTGCTCGCATGCAGTGCCTCCGCTGCCTCCCTTGAGTGACAACCCATGGCACTGTAATGCAGGAGCATTTCACAAAGTCAGCAAAAAGCCTCACCTCTATCCACCATCTTTGTGTCCATGGTGTTGAATTCAAAAGGCATCCACATTACTTATAAGCTCATTACTGCTGTCCGTTTCAGGCTAGCAAAGAGAACAAACATAGCCTGGGGAGCAATCAATGGGTCAGACAGACTGTTGCACTTGTATATTGAAAATGCTTAATTTGAACAGATCATACCAGATCCCTCGTGTGAAATTTGACTTTAGATACTGAACCCTGAACGCAACAGCTTGACATTTTTGGGCAAAAGCCAGCAGCAGATTATCTTAGTTTGGCTTACAAATTGAAAGCAGAGGCAAACAGCTCAAGGAAGTCACTGCTCAAGAAAAAACCTGGCCATCTCACGCTGCAGGTTAATCCAGTGCAAGGTGATGCAGAGACTGCATTGCTCAGGACTAAAACTAAACCGCATCTTTACGTCAGTGTCTCCACGTACATCTTTTTTGGTTTTGTCCTACATTATATAACTTTTGGACTGCAGTTTTTGAGTGGCTCTAAAAAGTAAATTCCTGAGGTATTCAGGCTAACCACAACCTGGCCAGCTTTGTATGCTCTGCAGAGACTTTTGAGCTGCCGTACTACATGCAGATAGCTCTGCACTCAGGAATGGTGGTTGCTAAGAAACCTTCGCCTGACCCGCAGGTCTACCAATCCACCCGGCTTTGTGCATTGGCTCAAGGATGCTGTCTGTTATACAAATGGAAAGGCTGCATCTTCACAAACCCAATACACAGAATATTTTTGAAAGAATTTGGCAACCTTTCTTGGCACAGTGTCAAATTACCCAACAACCATTGGAACTAGAGGCTATATGTGGTTTTGCAAAGATATGCTAATTGGTTGCTGAGTACAGCACCATAGGGCCAGATACTGTATGTGAGTGGTATCTTCTCATCTAACTCTCTGCAATAAAGTGAATGAGCAGATTTCCTAATATGTAAAACTATTCCTCTGTGATTCAGATGTGTTTTTTTATACTGTATCCGTCCCTGTCATTTTGTCCACTTGTGCATTCATACAAAGGTGGATTCGCATATGAAACAACAACATACTGAGTCCAAAATGCATGACACAAGATTAAACCACCCTCCTCCTAGCTGCCAAAAACACACACACCAAGAGCAACAACAGAGTGCATGGACAAGCATACGCTCATATACACACACACACACACACACACACACACACACACACACACACACACACACACACACACACACACACACACACACACACAGGCTTTGGATAAAAACTAATAAAAAGCCTGGCAGAAGAGAATCGTTTTGAGCCTACTCTTTAAATTGATAAGATTAGGGGCACATCTCAGGTCATCTGGCAGGCTGTTCCACAGTTTTGAGCCAGAGTGACTAAAAGCAACTTTGCCAGATTTTGATCTCATTCTTAGAACAACAAAAAATGCCTGTACCAGATGATCAGAGAGGCCTGCGGTTGATAAACAGTGAGCAAGTGTCAGATGTTTTGTGGAGCTAGGTCAATCGGTACTTTATAAGCCAGAAGTGCAATCTTAAAGTAAATTCGGGAGGCTTAAAGGGTGACACTGTAAAGTTCTAGGCACATAAGTGTTGCAGGGTTTACGTTGCAGTCTGTGCAGCTATTTCAATGATCTAATATGCTAAACACAGATGCATGTGCAAAGTAAAATAACATAAAATGAATATATTGAGCAGCTGAAAGTTTTGGGATTTCCCATACTTAATGCCACTATTGCGGCAAGTCAGCGTTTTTACAGCACTAACACTATTGTTCTGACATCATACACCAGGGTGTCTTTCATATTCAGAGCCTGCAACAATTCCTCAGGATTAGACTGGAGGATGTCATCTTTTAATACACTAATCGTATCAGACTGTAGCATCCTCGGAGGAAAGGTAAACTTCACAGACTAGAAAACGTGATTTACACGGCGGATGATTTACTATGACAGGAGTCTGTGGTCAATTCTTTGCTGCTACATTCTCAGAAAAAAACTTCAAAAGTTCCTCGTATTGGCTCGACAACCTTCAATTGAAGTTGAAGGGTGAAAGACCACTCCTCTCTTTCAGGGGCCTTGAGGTATTTTTCAACTCTGTGAGAAAGAAGGAGCACAGAAGAAGACTGATTTATAAGGTGCTGTTGCTATAATTAGGTAATAGCCAAAGGAAGCAGTGTGAAGCGAATTACCACCTGACTCTGCAGTTCCCCTCATCTCTACGGAGCTTTACTGTTTTGGTTCAGTTTCCATGCTCTCATCAACCTTGTCTCCAGACCCAGCAGGCTGCTGTTTTCAGGGAAAAGGATCTGATAAACTCACGTACCCAGCCATTAAACTGAAGACTAGCCGGTAAACATTTAGCAACTAAAGAGACAGATATTAGAGCTAAGAGGAGACTACTGGACTACATTTGCAGGGTCACAACTGTATGTCTAAATACAGATGTGACTTGTTTTTGATGGAATTGCCACCACGTTACCACAGTGATGTCTGTCTCTATATCTTCCGCCGCAAACTAAAAACACATATTTTCCCGACTATACCTTGAATAAAGAAAGTGCACTTTAGTAGCATTTAAATGGCACTTACATATAGCACTTTGTAGTTTTGCTTTCTTGAAGAAATTTCTTGATTCTTGTTGTTCTGAGTTTGTACTCATGGTTGAATGCACTTATTGTAAGTCACTTTGGATAAAGGCGTCAGCTAAATGAAATGTAATGTAAAAATGTAATGATGTTTTGGCTGTAGAAACTCCCACTCTAACCCTCCTCTACCTGCTTTTCTGCTTCCTGTATAGGCAGAGCCACAGTCAATGAAGGCCTCCAGGTCGCCTGTGACAAACTCTGTTGAAAACAAAGAAGCTGGCCTCACGTGTGCCTCGTCCCTACAATAGTTTATCAGTTCATGTGGTGCATAAGTTTTCTTTGGTTTGAATGCAGTTATAGCAGCCTTAGTAACACCATATATTTGCTGTACTGATTAAGTTTCTGGAGTGGTAAAGTTATTTCTTCATTCCTACTCGGTAATTGTGTTTGTGCATTTGATTAACATATTGTTATTTGAATTAGGAATTATGATTAATGTCCTTAAACGTTTTCTTTTGTTGCCAGATAAACCCGTTGAACTATGCAATGTTAAAAGATTGAACTGGAACTGCCTTTGCTCATTTGTCCTACCAGACATTGAGATGGTTATAATCCTGGAACCAGACAATACTAGAGCGAAATCAGTATTCCTTGGAACTAAATATTCTACAGCGGTGGTAAAAAAAAAAACAGGAAACACTGCAACAACTATAAGAAAATCTTCTAAATGAAATATACTTTAATTTGCTTAATATCTTAAGCATGTGCCATCCATCCCATTACAACAACTTCACACCTAAGGATGAAGTAAAACTCATTGTACCACTCATGCACACACACTAAGTGACACTTCTGTTCTATCTGAGGGATGATGACCTTGTTGAGAACAAATGCCACTTGTGAGTTGACACTGATTCCCTCAAATCATTAGCATGTTCACTCTAGTGTTTTCCCATTCATTTTGTTTGATGGTAATTTATTCCAAGTTGTTCTCAGCATTTCTTCTCCATTTACCCCCTCTCTGTGCCCACTCTACGCCTGGCTAGAAGACGATTCCCTCTCTTATGCAGTTTCTTCCATGTTTTGGCCTAATGAGATTTTCTCTCTTTTTTCACAATGTAATATTAGTGGTTTGTTGTCTTCATTTATCAATTCAAACATACTGGCATTGTGAGGATCTTTGAGCATGGGATTAAGGGTTATTCTTAAACTTGATTTAATTTTACTTGACTTGCTGTAGACTTACCTGGTGATTTATGTATGAGTGGGACCAGATGGTGACTCTAATGTTAGCCCTTGTGCATCCTATTGTCCGCTGTTGCTGTTTTGTTTGTCCCAGCAGGTGACGGGGGACTCAAGTGTCAACAGTCTGTTGGGTGTCCTCTCCAAGGTATTTTGGAAAACTACCACTCTTCAATATTGCATGTAAAACACAACTGTAAAATAATCTTTAATTCCTCTTATATGGTACTGAGCTTTCTGTGTCTCTCGCGTGCAACAATATTAAACTTAATATTAAACGTATTAAAGGCTAGTGTGTGGATTTAAATTACTGCCAACAATCCTGTAAAAAGAAACTATTTCTTAGTACTTTCTGTCAATTAAACCTTACTGTAAGTACTTAATAAACACGTCATAAATAATGAAAATAGCTGAGTGCTACAATGTTTTGGCAAACATCACTCAAACAGGAGGAACATTTTTTGGGCACTGTTTTCAGCTGTGGATGATTACACACTGGGTGCTCAGGATACATTCAAAATAAACAGTGCCCGTTTGTTGGAAAGATAACACATGTAACATGCAACAATTTTTTTTCTTTTTTTTATAAATGGAGGTTAATGAGACAGATGATGAAGTTATATCATACTGTATGTCTTTTTAGGATTTGTTGACAACACAATTTTCATATTGCTTAACTTATCCTTTAAGGACATAATTAAACTGAAGACTGTTTACCTGCTGCATCACATCATCTTTCATTTAAGTCACATTTAATGGGCATCAGGAGAGGACACTTAGTTCATTAAGTGATTTACTCCAGAGTTCCTCTAACGGCTGTTTCACTGTAACAAATTATTTGTGTTGACACATTTAAGAACAGTACTGCTGAGTTTACTAATCACATCAAATAAATTGCTGGGTGTCAGCTGGCCATTTGGATGGTAAATTAATTATACATATTTACTTCTTAGGACTTAATTTCAGGCATATGTGGAGCAGGGATCCCCGCTGACGAGTACATTCATCTTAGCTCTTCCCCCAGAAACCACAGAATAAGAGATAAACAACATTTTTGAAATGAAAGAAGGGATTTATCTGTGGCACTAGTGGGTGGACAGACGATATAAGGATTATCAGCATGACGTGACAGTAAAATGAGTAAAGATTGGTGGAAATGTGTGAACAGTTTGCAAAGGGGTAAAAATAATTAATCTCAAACTAGCACCACCATGGCAACTATGTGATGAACTGAAATTAAGCAAATATAACTTAGCCAAAATAACTACAGCTTTCGTTAATGACTAATTTATAGAACTGTAGGATTATAAGCATGGTACTTTCACAATGGAAAAAAAAAACCTTTAAAACTAGTACCCTTACAAGTACTTTGTCCAAATGTACCTCTGACTTATACAACGTCTTCTTTTCTTGGACAGAAAATAAATTCCGGTTTTCGGTTAAAACACAATATAATATGACGTAATATTTAACATTTGTTTATATATTGGTCCAACAAATGGGTTACTTGTCTCCGTACAGTATCACAGTTGAAGCATTGGAAGATACACAGGTGGAAATATCTCCCACCACACTGCAATGTAATTTATCCTTCCTCTCCAGCAATTTATTTGTATTCTCTTGTGCTTGACAATCATTTTGTTTTGGTTGCCAAACACTGCAACACTGAGCATTGTGAGAGACGTAACCTTGCTCATTAAATTTCAAGACACCAGGCACACAGAGTTATCTACTGTGTGTATGTGTGTGGTGCATTAATGCTTTTTACATCAAGTAGAAACTATGCAGTGTAAATCTGATATCTGGTGAGTGTGTGATGCCTGAAGGGGTGTACTGTGCTGTACATTTAAACGATTAGAAATACTTTTATGTAAAAGTGCTAGCTTAAACTTTATGTTATGTAAGTAAATTACCCATCTGATGATCTGTATGTAACTAATGCCATGCTTGATGATACAATAACATTAACAAGGTTATAAGTTGCAAGGTTAATTGAATGTCGTCGTACAACCGGGTTCTGGCTGTAGTCCAATTTTGCTGCATTGATGTGGAGGGTGGAGGAGGAATTTAGGAGACTCTCAGCCTGAGGAAAGATGCTGCTCTGAAGTCTGCTGGTATGGCAGCTGATACTTCTGAATCTCTTGCCAGCGTGCAGCAGGGTGAACAGGCTGTGAACGGGGTTGATATTGTCTTTTATTATCTTTTGGGCTCTTCACAGGCACCAGTTGTCACCAATATCAATGGTTAATGCTCGGAAGATGGGTACCAATGATGTTCTGGGTGGTTTTAATCTCCCACTGTAGAGCCCGCTTGTCCTGGGTCGTGCACATTTCACACCAGTTTATGATTCAAGTCACGATGCTTTCTAATGCTCCTCTGTAAAAGTATTGAAGAACTTGCCACAGGAATCTTGCCTTCTTAAATTTCCTTAAGAAATCCAGCGTTGATGAGGTTTTTACACAGAGATGGAGATGTGTGATCCCCCTGTCAGGTTGTTTGTGACGCTGATTCTCAGGACATTAAAACTGCTCCTTTAATGTAGACAGGAGTGTGTGTGTCTTTCCTAACTAAAAAAAATCAGCTCCTTGGTTTTACTGACGTTTAGGCAATACGTTTTTTATCCTAAATTGTAATCCTGTCTCATTGTTGTTTGTAATGCGTCTGACGATGATGGTGTCATCTTCAAAATACACAAAGGTTCTGTAGATGTTAGGAGGGCGGGCAGTTTTGAGCAGTACAGCATGAACAGCAAGGGGCTGAGCACACAGCCCTGGGGTGCTCCGGTGTTCGACACTAGAGTGGGGGAGGTGTGGCTGCCAATCCGAACTGGCCGAGGTATTTGTGAGGAAGTCTAATAAGTAGTTGCCGATCGAGGCACTCAAGCCCAGAGTGCTTTAGCAATCAGTTTCATGGGGGGGATTGTGTTGACTCCTCCGCTGAATCGCCACCTTAACGTGGTGGAGGAGTTTGAGTGGCTCAGTGATCCTGGGAGCTATGTTGTCCGGGGCGTCAGCCCCTGGTAGGGTCTCCCAAGGCAAACAGGTCTCGGGGGAGAGCCCAGACTAAGAGCGGTTAAAAAAACCCTGATGATTTATGGCCCACGGAGTGACGCTACCTCGCCCGGACAAGGGAAACCGGGGCACCCTACCGGAGCCAGACCCGGGAGGGGAGGTCGACGGCGAGCGTCTGGTGGCCGGGCTTTCACCCATGGGGCCCGGTCGGGCTCAGCCCGAAAAAAGATCATGGACCAGCAACCCTGTGGACTCACCACCCGCGGGGGGAAGCATCGGGGTCGGGTGCTATGCAGACCGGGCGGCGGGCCAGGCTGGAGACCTGGGCGAGCCGATCGCCTGCAGCATAGACTAGCTCTAGGGACGTGGAACGTCACCTCGCTAGCGGGGAAAGAGCCGGAGCTGGTGCGGAAGGGGGAGCGGTACCAGCTAGATATAGTTGGGCTCACCTCCACGCACATCATGGGCTCTGGAACCAAGCTCCTGGAGAAGGGTCGGACTTTGTCCTTTTCTGGAGTTGCCCTGGGTGAGAGGCGCCGGGCGGGAGTGGGGAAACTCACGAGCCCCCGGCTGGGCGCCGCTATGTTGGAGTTTTCCCCGGAGAACGAGAGGGTCGCCTCACTGCGCTTACGGGTTGCGGGGAGTAAGGCTCTGACTGTTGTTTGTGCTTATGCACCGAACAGCATTTCGGGGTATCCGGCCTTCTTGGAGTCGGTGGGGGGGTCCTGGAAAGGGCGCCGCCTGCCGACTCCATAGTTCTCCTGGGAGACTTCAACGCTCACGTGGGCAATGACAGAGAAACCTGGCGGGGCGTGATTGGGAGGAACGGCCTGTCCGATCTGAACCCGAACGGTGTTTTGTTGTTGGACTTCTATGCTAGCCACAGTTTGTCTATAACGAACACCATGTTCGAGCATAAGGTGGCTCATAAGTGTACCTGGTACCAGAACACCTTATGCCGGAGATCAATGATCGACTTTGTAGTCGTATCATCTGATCTGCGGCCGTATGTCTTGGACACTCGGGTGAAGAGGGGAGCAGAGCTGTCAACTGATCACCACCTGGTGGTGAGTTGGATCAAATGGCGGGGGAGTCGGCTAGAGAGACCTGGCAAGCCCAAACGTGTAGTGAGGGTGAACTGGGAACGTCTGGCAGGGGGGGGGGGGGAAAGAGCACTTTGAGGAACTCCTAAACCCGGCCAATGTGTCCCCTGGAGAGGGGTCAGTGCCTGAAGTCCTTGGGGTGGATGCACCTATATCCCTGGCAGAGGTCACTAAGGTAGTCAAAAAGCTCCTTGGTGGCAAGGCGCCAGGGGTGGATGAGATCCGCCCTGAGATGCTGAAAGCGCTGGACACTGTTGGGCTGTCTTAGCTGACACGCCTTTGCAGTGTCGCACGGGGGTCGGAAATAGTGCCCAATGGACTGGCAGACCAGGGTGGTGGTTCCCATCTTCAAGAAGGGGGACCGGAGAGTGTGCTCGAACTATCGTGGTATCACACTGCTCAGCCTCCCGGGAAATGCTTATGCCAGGGTGCTGGAAGGGAGGCTCCGACCGATTGTCGAACCTCAGATTCAAGACGAACAGTGCGGATTCCGTCCCGGCCGTGGAACAGTGGACCAGCTCTTTACCCTCACAAGACTACTGGAGGGGTCCTGGGAGTTCGCCCAACCAGTCTACATGTGCTTTGTAGATCTGGAGAAAGCTTTCGACCGGGTCCCTTGGGGGTTTTTGTGGGGGGTGCTGCAGGAGTATGGGGTGCCGGACCCGTTGGCACGGGCCATTCGGTCTCTGTACACCTACAGAAGGAGCTGTGTTCGTATCCTCGGTAATAAGTCAGACACGTTCCCGGTGGGTGTTGGCCTCCGCCAGGGCTGCCCTTTATCACCGGTCCTGTTCGTGACTTTTATGGACAGGATATCTAGGCGCAGCCAGGGGGCGGAGAGGATCCGGTTCGGGAGTCTCGGGATCGCCTCTCTGCTGTTCGCGGATGATGTGGTCCTGTTTGCCTCCTCGGACCGTGACCTCCAGCATTCACTGGGGCGTTTTGCAGCCGAGTGTGAAGCGGCAGGGATGAGAATTAGCACCTCCAAATCTGAGGCCATGGTGCTCTGCCGGAAACCGGTGGATTGCTCCCTCCAGGTGGGGACAAACTGCCTACCCCAAGCGAAGGAGTTCAAGTATCTCGGGGTCTTGTTCACGAGTGAGGGTAAGGTGGAGCGGGAGATCGACAGGCGGATCGGTGCGGCTGCAGCTGTAAAACAGGCGCTGTACCGGTCCGTCTCGGTGAAGAGGGAGCTGAGCCGGAAGGCGAAGCTCTCCATTTACTGGTCGGTCTACGTTCCAACCCTCACCTATGGCCACGAACTCTGGGTCGTGACTGAAAGAACGAGGTCTCGGATACAAGCGGCCGAAATGAGCTTCCTCTGTAGGGTGGCCGGGCTCAGCCTTAGAGATAGGGTAAGGAGCTCGGACATCAGGGGGGAGCTTGGAGTCGAGTCGCTGCTCCTTCGTGTCGAAAGGAGTCAGCTGAGGTGGTTCGGGCATCTAGTCAGGATGCCTCCTGGACGCCTCCCATTAGAGGTTTTCCAGGCACGTCCAACTGGTAGGAGGCCCCGGGGAGGACCGAGGACACGCTGGAGGGATTATATCTCCCGGCTGGCCTTGGAACGCCTCGGGGTCCTCCAGAATGAGCTGGAAAATGTTGCGGGTGAGAGAGAAGTCTGGGTCGGCCTGCTGAACCTGCTGCCACCGCGACCCGACCCCGGATAAGCGGTTGAAAATGGATGGATTGTGTTGAATGCTAAGCTGACATTGTAGATGTTCTGATGTATGTGTTGTTTTTAGAGGTGTGTGAGGGCTAAGTGGAGAGCAGCATAAACAGCATCCTTAGTGGATCTGTTGGCTCTGCACGCAAAATTGTTGGTTTTAGGTGCTGACTGTCTTGTAGCAGCTGGAAACAATCAAGTGATTGAAATGTCAGTGATGACATCAGTTAGCTGGTTGGCAAATGTTCTTAGTACATGACCAGGCGTGTTATCAGGACCAGCAGTTTATCTCATCTTCACTCTCATCAGGGTTTTTCTCTCATTCGCTGTGGATACTTACAGTGGCCAGTCCTCTGGAGGTGCGGCAGACTTGACAGCTTATTCTTTGTTTAGGAGATCAAAGCATAATTTGTGTTTGTAACGACTCTGCGTTACCACGTGAGTTCTGGGCGGCACACAAGGCAACACACTCGGGATGGGGTTCGTAACAAGCTTTATTGTCTGGTGCGCTCTCGGCCTCGCCCCTGGGCGCACCTGCCTGCTGGTCTCGGGTCCTGTCGTGTCGTGTCCGCGCCGTCGCCTCGGCTTCCTGCTCTTCGATCAGCTGCGTCGCCCTTTTCTCCTCCTTCGCTACTGCTGGTTTTTAAACCGGAAGAGACACAGACACCAATTGCCCCCAACTGAGCCTGATTATCCCTCATCCCGGCACCTGTTCTCTGAATCGCTCCCCCCCCTCTCTCTCTCTGCACCTGAGCATAACCCCGCCACCACAGTGTTCATCTCATCTGGCTACGTGGCCTCACATGATTGGGCGCTTGTCTTTGTAGCCAGTGACATTCTGGATCGCCTACCACATATCTCTAGTTGTTTTGGTGTGCAAGTCTCTCGTGACGTCTCTGTTTTGCTTCCTTGATTACAGCTTGCAGAATTCCTCTGGTTTTATGCTTCCTTGTCACCTGATCGAAAAACAGCATTTTTGTGCTCTGAATAGTCCCTTCACCTCTTCATTCGTCCAGGATTTCTTGTTGGGGAATTATTTGATTGCTCTTATGATCACCACCAACGATCATCATGATAATCATCATCAACACGTTTGCTGATGTATGATGTCACTGTTGATGTAGATTCTCATGAAAAACTCTGAACATCTGCCCGTTGGTACAGTCTGTACACTTTTTTTCTGAGGGTTTGTCTCGTTTTATTAGCTAAGGCGTAAGTAGGCAGCAGAAGCAAGGAAATGTGGTCTGACTGTCCAAAGTCCAGGGTTTTGTAGCTGTCAGGAATGTCCTTGTAAACATAGTCCAGTGAGTTATTTCCTCTGGTGGAGATGTGGACATGCTGGTGGAATTTATCAGCTATGTTGAATTGGCAGGTCTGCTGATGACCTCAAACAGTTCTTGTAGTTTATTTTTAAAATTCTCGTTGGGAAGAATGTAAACAGCAACAGCAACAAAAACCTCAACTTTGGTTTAGTTTGAGCACCAACTTCTTATGCCGTGTTCACACCGGACGCGGTGCGAAAATTTGCGCCGCGTCCACCGCGGAAGTTTACTCGCGTGAGTGAAACGAGGGTGTTCACACCAAACGTGAAAAATCGCGGCGCGAAGGGGGCGTGGCTTAGCTCTGTTGCTTGCCTCTGTGAGAGACAAGCGACGAAGCTTTCATTTCCGCTATCGACCATGGAATAAATAACCACTAGTTCTGCTTTATACTTGTTGTGGAAGTCCCAAACATGTCGGAACATGAAACGCCCTCGTATTTGGGTTCATAACATCATCCGTAGCCGCACACAGCTCGGTGAATTTCACCGACTCCTCCAGGAACTGCGTCTCGCGTATCTCCGTAAAACGATACCGATTATGCCATCCACCATGGAAATAACCACCAGTTCTGCTTTATACTTTTTGTGTAAACTCCACATACGTCGGAACATCAAACTCCATGGTGTCTGGGTTCATACTATTATCCGTAGTCCCACAACAGCGTCTCAATGAAGCCGCTACCAGCGCTGGTTCAGGCGGAGCAGAAGCAGTTTCATTCAGAAACGGGGAGACGGCGGTGGTGACGGGCGGAGCTTCTCAACGCTGATTCTCAACGCTGATTCTCAACGCTGGTTGGCTGCCGCAACTTTGCGTCACATGATTTCTCCGCCAGAGTTGGGAGAATTCAACTCACGCGAATTTGCGTCCCGTCCTTCGCTTTTTTCCCCCTAGGTCAAACGTTCTGTTCGCGCCACCTCAAACGCGTCTGTCTCGCCGCTGCGCGAATAAATCGCCAATTCGCGTCGCAGCGCGTCTGTGGATTGAATTGACATGTAATCTGGTCACGCCGCAAATTCGCGCCGCGTCCGGTGTGAACACAGCATTACAGGAGTCTTGCGTTGTGTCGGCGCGGTTTACCGCCCGCCCGTCAAGTGCAATAGTTTGATCTGGGATGTTATGATGAAATCAATTTTCTGTAAAGATTGCTATTTGAATAGTTAATGTAGTCTTTTTTTGTGTTTCCAAGCAAGCAGAGAACCCCATAAACAAGGCGAGCAAATCAGAGATGCACAGTAAGATTTATGCTGGCCACGCTAGAGCATTGGATATGGTTTGTTACGTGAATCACAATAAGATGCTAACGGAATCATAAATTCACATCAAGAGCCATTAGATTGTTTTGCCACAACATACATTAAAACAGGCACACCTCTTAGATAGAGTTTGCTAATTCAAAAAAGGTACATGCCTTTGACACCAACTGACACCAACAAATGACACCAACAAATCAATATGTGCATCTCAGGAATAGGAATCGTGTAAAATGAGAGATAAGTTTAAATTTGAGAACTTCACATTGACTACCTGGTCAAAACTGACTCCACAAAGTCTGCATGTCTTGGGTTTCCTCAAAGACCAAAGTAAGCTCCTGTTTTAAAATCAAGGCTCACAGGTGAAAGACAAAACATCTGGTGTATCAGAAAAAAAACACACAAGCAAGTACAACTAGGACAATATGTATGCATATATGCAAGAATATATATAAATTCTAAAGCTGTAGAGTTACCTGATCTCTGTGGTGAACTCTCTTGTGTAAATAATCTGTTCCATATTAATGGGAGTTATTTCTTGCCTGGGCCACTTCCTGCCAGCTGCTAGTCTCCTTTGCAATTAATTTGATTCCATTTGTGTTGAAGAGATGTTTGGGCAGGAGACTGGAGACACAACAGTGGGGAGAGACGACGTCTTCCGACAACGGGAGCCTTTGAAGTTGTCGGTGTCATCTTAAATAATCATGAAAGGAAAGGAATGAATGAAAACATGAAGAACATGTGGCTACATCTCAAAGACAATGCAGACCGAACCTGTTACACCCGTTTACTGGAGGGTGATCTGTCTCACTTTAATGATTTTTAAGAGGGTGATATGATATGATCAAACAAAGTCTCTGTGGTTGTATTGGAATCTTAAATAAACAGCTTTTTGTTTTGCCACCCTTTGAGACAAATTACAGTTCTTTCTTTATTGCTCATTGCTTTAAAATGCTAGCCTTTTGTTTCTTGACTCTCTTGGGTCTCCTTGAATTTCCACAGTCATTTTTAAAGTAAAACAAATGTAAGATCACAGAGAAGCACCTGCTGTGACGACAGCGCTGGAAGTGATAGTTATTAATATAGACCACAGTGGGTATATCCAGTATCTAAATTTGTATATAGTCAGTCATCTTTTTTGCACACTAGCTCCTTGTTACAATGTGTAGTGAGCTTAAAGAGTAATGTAATACCAGGATGCAGAAGGGTAATGTCACCGTGTACTGACACGATCGAGTACACTTATACATCAATGAGGCAAGATGAGGAATTATACTAGTGGAGGTCAGTAAAAACAATATTTTCACCAGCTATTTTAGGTGCCATGTTGAGTTTTTGACTAGTTTCATGGTATTCCACTGATCAACCGTTGGTAGTGGTCACACTAACCAACAAAGGCAGCGAAGAAGACTGCTAGCAAGTGAAAATGGATGCAAACAATGTAATATTTTTTAGATAATGTTTACAAATCTACTTTGAGGAAGGAAAGGCATTTATTTGTTTGACCTAAAACAAATGCATTTTGGGGAGAAACACTGAATGCAAACATGTTTGTTTACAAGAGATATCTTAAGATACTTATGTAAAGTTGTTTGCAGTTTTGGTAACCAGTGCACAAAAAAATAATTCTAATTTTATCGCAAATTAATTTAACCATTTAAAATAAACATTTAATTTTCAGATGTATCTAATTTTAAATACCACAAACAAATAAAAAAGGTTGTTGACACTTAATTTACAACTCTGGTAAAGCTCTTTCAATCATCTGTAATTTCTGTATCTGGTATCTTTTCATGAAAAAAATAATTAATGTTTTGAGTTTCTTAAAGTGCTCTAAAACATTCTATTTTGCAATATTAAGGTACAGCAAACACATACTAAGACCCTGAAAGCTGCTCTAAGGAGGAATCAAGGGAAGCTAATTGAGAAAAGCAATTTATTTAGCCGATTTAAAGTTCCATAGTGAATTTGATTACCACACAATTTCCTCAAGTTTTTTCTTGTTTCTCACAACGAGGGCCGTAATTCTCAAACACAGCATCATTTTTTTTTCTATTCCTAACAAAGCCCATTATCCATTGCTTTCTCCTCCTCCTCCTCCTCCTCCTCCTCCTCCTCTTCCTCGTCCTCCTCACTCTCTCCTCCTGCATCCCTTGGCTTACTTTTCTTTTTCGCTCCACAGCTCATCTTGTTCACTGCAGCCAATTTAAAAGCAGCTTAACCCTGGAGAGAATACTGTTGCTGCTTCCAGTTGCTCTCCTTTGATTGATGTCTGGCAAGATCTAATCTAATGTTCGATGTTTGTGTGATTGACACCACACAGGTGTGCTCCTACAAATGCTAGTGGATGCACAAAGCTCATTGGGAGTTTACTTTGTCCTCCCTGCCTGCTTAGAGATTAGAGACACATGTTAAAGCTGCGAAACTAGGAAGTGTTTCCTGATTGCTCTGGAAATCAGCTTGCAAATCGGGTTATTTTGTGATCCTCTTCTTTCAGTCTGTATTCCTTTTACTTAAAACAATATTTGCAACAGTCTTGATTGCCAAAAAGAGGTGGAACTGTGCCGTGATGTATGAAAAAGTGAGAAAACAAGGTCCTCTAAACAGAAAATGAAAGCGTTAAAAGTGGGACATGTAGCCTAAGGGAATAATTTTATAAGAAAAGTTAACCCACTGGGATTTGAATCAAAGAGGGATGGTTGTTGCATACAACAAACCACATATCAGACACTCAAAGTAAAGCACACTATGCAGATAATCATAATTGCAAGAAGCAGCGCACATATCAAATTCATGTCTCACGCACATCTCTTGTTTTTCTGTGAAAAATACAGCACCCAAAAGCTAGTTACACATGGGTCCTTTAAGTATAAGTAAGTGTAAACTGTTGCAACTTCGATTTCATTCACATACACTGCAACAAATAAGCTTGGACAAGTTTGGAATTTTTACTTTTACAACTGAGAGCTTATGAATAGTGGATGGACATTTAAAAATAGATGGTGAATTCTGAAATATAAGGTTGCATTCATGTTGAAAGAAAATCAAAGTAAACTTCAATTGCAAATACATAGATACAGGTACAAAAAGGGACAGCGCTCAATGTTTTCCTCCCTGTTAGTTTGTCATATACTTTTTGTGGGTTCCTGTTTTGCCTTCACATGCCAGTCTATCACCACTAGCTAGTCCTCCATCTGTTTCTACTTTATATGGTGTGACTTTGAGCACCAAGTGCATGTCTTACTGTAACCACTTGTCCATGCAGGACTCTGTGCTCTCACATCTGTCAGGTGAGACATTATTCTCATCAGGGTGTCCTTCTTACAGCCTACTTTCAGAGGTGTACCTGGTTGAAGGCCTGTTCGTCTTTAACACATTCTTGCACAAGGTAGTAGTGACAGGTGACGGTCTTCGCAACCAAACTATCCGTCATCCGGCTCTCGGGGTCAAGTCTTTCAAACTGAAACCCCAGTTTGCAGGTCCCGTCCACTTCACTAAGTGGGTCAACCCCTACACATTCAAACACTGTGTGTGAATCCAGTATTCCACACAACACTAACGTTAAAAATAGTCACACAATCATTAACGTCGGGTGAATTTCACCTGATATAATGTACCTGATAAAATATACTTTTCATCGAAATATATTCAAATACAACAATAGGAAGTTGAAGTACTCATTTATTTTACCCTATAGAACTTTCCATAAAACGATAAACAGGTATCACAGGGAGACCCTGAAAAAAGGCTCAAAATCCGGTGAAAAATTAGGGAATTATCAATAAAACATGATTAAAAATATAAATAAAGGAGCTATGAACTTGTTATTTGGTCCACATTCTCCTGGGACATGTGAGCCTTGTTCTGTGAAGGAAAAGTTTCCCCTCAATGTTAAAACCCATCCGGAATAAAATAGTCACACTATCACTAATGTCAGGTGAAAATCACCCGAGCAGGTGCCTGTAGAAAAAAACAGTGATCGGAGCAGGAAGACACGCCCACCTTCACTAACGTCTGTGAGCAGCATGAAGCTACAGAAGAACCCACGCAACTCAGACAAAAGCAACACAATGAAAATAACGTAACAACAATCGTTCAGGTGAAAATTACCCAACGTTAGTGTTCTAAGGTTAAAGTCACGCTTTTCAAGACAATTTCTTCGTCTTCTGTCTCTAGATTCCCTGGCTTATGACTGGTCAGCCAGCCAACATGGCAAAACTGCTCATCGGTGTTTGTTCACCTACAAGGGAGGGGTCGTCGCTGTCTGGATTGTGTGGGGTATACTAATAAAGAGTGTAATAAATATCAAGTAAGACACATTTTAACTTTACAATAAAATGATATTGTGCATTTTTCTGTTTCCTTAACTGTCATCTATTAATTTACTCTCAAGGTGGTGGTGCTGCAAGGTGGTGGTGCTGCAAAAAACTAGAAGTACTTTATTAATCCTGTATTGCAAAATTCTCAATTAATGGTGTTTTCTGTATGGATAACAATCCTAGAACTACAACGCACCAACAAGTTTAACAGTTGCATACATATTTATCAGTTCCTTCATTTTTTTACTTTAAAAAAGGATGTGTGTGGCTGCTATGGTCGAGAAAAATGTACCTTAAACCCGCCTTAGCGAGAACACAGCAGAGGGTGGCTGCAATGAAAACACGTGGCTGCACTGATAACAGCCCAAAGGTGCTGGTGGGGTTCACAAGAACCTTCACAATAACAGCCTTGAGAGGATTTTATTGAAATATCCGCAACAAATTCAAAAACTTTCATACGGAAGTCTGTATTGGCTCATTCTGATGTTTTCTTCCACAATTTCCACTGTAAACATCCTATTCTTGTTTGCCTCTTGAAATTGCTTTTATAACTTGAACATAAAATGTGGTTTGGCAAATGGACAAACCTTTTCTAATCACCCCCTTCCCCGGTCAAACTTGGGCAAACATAAAGTATAATCTAAAGTTTGACTTCTGTATTCAACTCTCCAACAGATGTTTTCTTTAACAATTTACTGATTGAACATTTAAAGCAACCATGTGTATTTTTCCATTGTACGGTACGAGTTCATCGTCTTGAGTTGCCTCAAAGCAACGTGGCTGAGGTAGCCAGCATCTCTACAGACCCCCACAAACGTCAATGAAGAGTAATTACTTCTTTATTCCAGTATAGTTTTTTTTTAAATAATTTTCTTGTTATCTAATGTTAAATATGTGAGTGTACTGTGGAAGTAGTGAGTTCAACTAATGTGGTGTTTGATTTAAAAAGTACTCCAACATGCTCAACAATGACTTCTTTCATTATGCAACACAATGTGTTTGGAAGGTCACCAGTGTCTGCATATTGTTTTTTTAGCCAGGAGTTAAATGTGAATTATCATGACATAATGGGATCTCAGGGCAATGTTTACAGTCTTGGGGCATGTTTACTTAAGGTTGCCTTGACTTGGAAATAAACAGTCTTTGTCATCTGTTCTCTACTTCTGTATTATCAATGTAAATCCTGTTAAGTAAATGTGCATAGAGAGCCCCACATGATGATTTAATCCTACAGTAAGTGTTCCTGGATGATGCTGAGAGTCCCTGTGTGAATGTTAAATGAAGTCTCAACGCTATCTTAAATCAGGCTCCATGCCAGGCATCTTTACGCCGGACAGTTTCCCACACACTCACCAGAAAATGTGTGTTTGGGCAGATGCTGCAACTGTGTGCATGAATAATAGACAGCATTTCGTATGACTCTTGTGCTCCTGGCTGGAGAACTGTTTGTGCTGCAGTGGGGGGTCTTGTGTCAACCAATCTGACATAAGACAGAATTCTCTTTTGCACTGTAAAAGCTGTGCATTATTGTCTGACTGCAAGAGCAAAACATCTGAGCATGCACGATTGGAATTGTAGTCTTGACCTCAGACTGCATTGGTGAAGGGTTGACACATATTGCAGTACATTAACTGAAGTTTTTGGCCACTTGGTGGCAGAAGAAACAAGTTGTGAACATATTGTAATATTAACATATCATCACGCTTATTTACATATCCCGCAGTGGAGCAACATTATCATTCATTTGGAATTGTATTTCTGTCCACCCGATGAATGTAAGTCTAATATCCTGTTCTTTTTAACTCTCTACCAACTCCCGAAGGGAATATCTAGCTCTTTAACTGCTAAATGCTCCACTATGTTCACCAGCTACAGTCTCTAACTGCTCTTGGTGCTAATCTGTGTTCCGTGAGTGAAGAGCTGATTCCACTGAAAACAGCTGTCTGCTGCGGCCAAATACAGGAGAGCAGAAAGAGTGAAACAAAACAGTAAAGTTGTGGACCAGACAGCTAAACCATGCAGGGCTGCCAAATCTCCTTGATTGTGAGACTCATGCAATTTAAACTTCTCACATGCTCTCATGTCCGTTTTGCGCAAATTAACAATAAACTAATGTAATATTGATTGTGGTGGCGGGGATGTGGGTATCATTGGTGCTGGGGAGAAACTCGGGAAGTAACAAGAGCTTGTTACAGTGATAATGCGAATCAAAGAGAGGATATGGACAGTCAAGACAGAGCAGCACAGAACGACAGCAGCACTGTTAAACATTCGGCTCTTGACGTTTGATACAAGTCTATTCCTGCATTTATGTTACTACTGGGAGCAGCAAACAAGGAAATGAAAAACTTACTTACTCACATAATCTTCTTACATTTTGTCCACCATATATACTGTCAGCAAAGAAGTCCCACGGTGATACACAGTTTGAAATAGTATCACTGTACCTTACTGTACAGGGAAAGCAAATTATATTCCAACTTGTCCTTTTTAAGCTAAATTAGATTAATAAATGTTTTCCTTCAAAAGGTTTGTTCAGATTTGTTATGTAATGGCCAATGGCCCTGACTTTGAGCATGTCAAATCTGAAGTAAGTTTAGCCCATCTCACTCTAAACTAAATTGAAATGTTGGCAGCTCCTGCTAAACAATGAGCTAAAACTTGCTATAAAGCTCCATAAAGCCGATGGGAGCAGCATTTTCTGGTGATTATTATCTGCAAGTTTATCATTACGAGTGGCTCTTTTACATTGTTTTCACATTCTCATTTGATACATTGTAATTATAAAAATATGGATTATATTTCTGGCTTGTTAAAACCCTGTAGACATTCAATTGTAAAGTGAGTCGACTACAGCTTTCTAGTTTGTGAAGAATGACATATAGACATACAAATAAAAAGCACTTGTTTCATTACTATTGTTTCATTTAACGAGGTATTTTCTCAGACCCAAAAAACATTTGAAAACAGAAACCCCAGATACAAGGCATACATTCAACATTTCTAATGATGTTTTGAAGAGAACTTTGTAGCCAAGAATATTAACATTGATGAGAGCAGTATGCTGGAGTATTAACGTTTATATTTTTCAATATCTAGCTTCTGACAATGATGAGCTTTTACAAAAGAACAGCATCATGTTGTTGTGGTTTGTGTTTCATTTCTTCATAATGACGTTTTGTATTGCTCGTCTCAAAGCAGCTACGACCGGTGCACCATGCCTCTTTGAGACCACCAAATCACACCAGAACTAAGAAAAAAAATCCTGTTTTCTTGTTTTCACTGGATACAACTGCTGTTCAACTACAACTACAGAATCAAAATACATCATATCAGTTTGTCAGCAGAAGCATGCATGCTACTTATACGTTGGTGTGATAGAACAACAGCATTCATCTGCTTTCTGCTTGCATGTGGCACATTGAATTATCTTACTCCCAATGATGTTTTCTAAATGCCAAGAGGACTGACTAATGTATCGTGGGGATTTATTCCACATGGCTAAAAGGAGGGTGAGATGAGCTTTTCCAAAGACGCAGGTGGTCTTGATTAAATGTTATGGTGAGAGAAACAGCTTTTGCCCATTTGTTCATCTCCCCCACTATAAATGAGTGTATTGACTGACTGTAACGTGGGAAGTCAACTACATTATCTACAGAATCTCTGAATTCCCATGAAGGTGTGATTGTGTTCTGAAGTGCCTTGAGACCTCTGTGAAGAGTATTTAACAGCTGTGGCCCATCATAGACACCATGTTCATGCCTATATGTGGAATCTGGAGTCGCCGGTTTGCTGGAAGAAACAGACCAAAGTATCCCCTCGACGCGTAGACGAGGGGGAGAACATGCGGTTTCCACACATTAAAGGCTGCCATCAGACAGCAGATTGTGGACCTCCCTTCTTTCCATATTGGAAGACGTATCCACTTCCTTTTAAGTACCATAAAAACAACGTAATGAAGTAGGCAGACTGCGTTGCATTTTCCTAAAAGTGTAGACTCATACAAAATAATCCCTCTCAGTCATTGCTTATGAACCACTAGAGGTGTGTGGCAGTGTCTGTATCTGCAGAGACTCTTCCCTCTACCTGTATTTTCTTATTTTGCTGAGTTCGGGATGTTTCTGGGCGACAATCTCTATGAAAAAACAGTAAGCAAGTGCCAGATCGTAAGCATGCATTCAAGAGAAAGTTACAAAAATGGCGGGTAGTGTGCTGAAAAAAACACAGATATAGCGAGGGGGGAACGCCAAACCGGCATAACTCGATCCTTTCAACCACCAGCAAGCACCCTAACTGCCATCAGGGGTTGTGTGGCTCTGATGTTGTTGAGTCAGGAAGGAGGGGCCAACTTTGAACGTTGTATTTACAAACCTCTCCAGTGTGACAGTGATTATAACCGCATAACTCTATAGATTATAATTAACTGGAGGACACACTTTTTTCTACACGTAGATCTTAAACCCTTAAATATAAACAGGAGCCCGGCCACCCTACGGAGGAAACTCATTTTTTTTTTTTTTTATTAAAATAAAAGTTGGATAAAATCTCCACTTGTCCTCTCCTTATATGTAGTTAAGTGTCGGTAGGTAGAACCGCCAGTGCCGCTGAGTCGCCGCTCACCTGGCTGACGCCTCACGCTGCCACGGACTCGCCGCTGCCAGTAATCTCGCTCGCTGTCTCTCCAACAACGTTAGCTAACGTGTTAGCAAGCGGACTAGCTTGCCATTAATTAAAAAACTGGTGGGAGGGAAATGAAGCCGCTGTAGACGTCTTATTGGCCAAGACTCGACACGTCAAAGATCTTCTATTGCTAAGATGATCACGACCTCAGTTTTTTTCCGCGTCTCACTCCAATCTCAGACACGCCGGTCAGTTGAACCCCCCCTCCCAAAATCAAAAACTCTTCGGATCTACACGATTCACGTGGATGACATATTTTCATTTCAAAACGGCGAATTTCGCCAAAAGGTGACAAGTTTTCAGGTATGTAAACAGTTGCAAAATTAAACCTGGTAAGAAGTTAGGAGAGGAAATTCTTTGGTCACAACAACAATCTGAAACTTGACAAAGGGCCCCAACAAGACAATCTTTTTTTTCTGATGGGATAACAAGTCAGAAAATCTGTGAACCACTGGTTTGACCTTTCAAAATTTGTTGTATTTAAAAGGTGGGATAGTAAGAATAAGCATATGTTTTTACAATATTATCTGCCACTGCAAGCATTTAACAGCCAGTTGTTGATGTTGGGTTTTTTATAATTTTCTTTTCTGTTTGTGTATCAAATTGCCTTGTTGTATATTTGTTTTGGGAAAGGGAGGCAAGGGGAGGGGGGCTGTAATGTGTACCCTCACCATTTGGTTGTCTGATGTGTTAACCTTTCACTCCTTATTTGTGAGGTCTATTGTACATTAAGTCTTGTTTTGTAATTTCTACAAATAAATCATATGTATATATATATAAAAAGGGTCGTATTTTATAACGTCATCATGCATTTTTTATGTAATGCGTAAATAGTGTGTAAAAGTGTAGAGGAGTCAAAAGTAAAATATTTCTCTCTGAAATGTGGAGAAGTAACATCAAATGCAAATACTCTCTGTCCCTCCTGCAGTGGATAAAGAATAAATCTGAGAATATCAACAGAAACATTAGTCTTTTATGACAGCAATGCATCATTTTCATGAGAAACATTAGGCTAGATCCAGCTGGCAAACTGCATCCCAATTGATTCGGGCAAGAAACAACAATAACACAAGTTCAGATAGCTGTTCCTAATCTTGTTGTGGTGTCGTTATCAGTTAAATCACTGACTCAACCCTCAGTCACAAAGGTTACACAATAAAAACGTTCTTGCATATCATGGTGTTTCATCGCTTCATTTATGGACTCTGCTGCTGCCATGACAGTTGACCTGCTGCTGTTCTGCATTTTAGGTCAATTGAACCTATATGTCTACTTGTACTGTAGCCATTTAGATCAGTGATTGTCAACCACTGTGCCGCGGCACACCAGTGTGCCGTGACAGATCGTCAGGTGTGCCGTGAGAAAATTTCCAATTTCACTTAATTGGTCCAAAAAAATATTATTTAGCTGCCGCAAATAATTTTCCATTGTTGAGCGTCTGAGCCTGCAATATAGTGGCTGGCCTAGTAGTTTCCTATACAACAGGTCTGCACCTTGTTCTGCTATTAAACAAACTAAACGGCCGTATGTTATTGATCGTACACGACAGCTTGTAATTTCTGGGTCGCGTCTACAACTCTTTCCGCCCCGATGCGATGCACACAGGAGAGCACACAGTGGACAGAGAGAGCGGCGAAAAATATGTCGCGTGCTTTTCACAATGGGATTTGCTGCTTTAAGCTATCACTATTTTAAGCTATGAGCTCTCATGTTTAAAGCCCAACAGTTAAGGTATTTGTAGGTCAAGACAAACATCCAACAGGCTGCAGCCTGGCGCTCCATCAATGACGTTTCTGAGGCTCTGGAAATATTCTTCCAAAAGCCCGAAAAACACACTCAAGTGACAAAGCCTGCTCACTTTGTGGTCATCATTAAAATAAATGAACACTATGTTTCCTTTAAGTCAGTATTTATCAAACTGGGGCGTATTACAGGTGGGGCGCAAGAGGAAATGCTGATTTTACCGTACGCCGTTAATAGGTCACATGCGCATGTACGACTCGCCGATTCTTGTCATTTCGCCAAAAGCCGATCTTTATGAGATCTCCGTGAGGTTGTCTTCTCTGCTGTTGCGTCGCTCAACATGGAGCATGAATTGAGAACGGCTGTATCAAATCTACCTCGTTTTAAAAAGAGTTGTAGAGGAAAGCAGCTCACTGCAGCCACTATTAATGATACAACGTTATGCTCACACATCTGCACTCATTCTGTTTTGCAAAAAAATAGTTTGTTGTTTTCCACAATAAGCTATTTAGTTGTAACTAAATATTAGTTATTTTTTGCACGGATATAACTTTATTTTCATTTTTCTAACAAAGTGATAACACATTTGTTTTTGTCTGATGGAGCAATCTGGTTTAATTGAAAGTGATTCAATGTTCTATTATTTATAAAAGCACAGATGAAGTCACTAGTACTGTGAAGTATTACTTTGTAGTACTGTGAGGTGCCACGATGTAGTATGTCCGTCAGTCGCTCCCCCCCCTAAAGCTGTAAACCTAAGGGAAACACTGAATACTGTGACATTCTGTAAGTTTTTGGGTTGTTGGTGTGCCGCACGGCACACCAACGGGATTTTTTTATTGATTTTTTGGATTTTTTTATTGTAGAAAATGTGCCGCGGCTCAAAAAAGGTTGAAAAACACTGATTTAGATGACTGAATTTTGGTAAATGCAAAACATGCTAATCTAATGTGACAACAGCAAATTACTAGCTAGGAGCTAATATGCTTGCTAGTTGGTATATCTACCGGTAACATGTGTATGGGCATCACTAATTGACCATAAAAAAGTACTCACACTATTGGTCACAATACTCAAGCAATCACATTTGTGAAAGCTACTTTCTTTTTCATTGTTGCCCCTCTATCACGTCATGCTAATTTACAAGCTTGCAAATTGTAATGTTATTGTATTGGAGTCCATTGTATGGTTTCAGGTATCAGTATATTGTTGTTCTGCCATATTTTTTAAATAAGATGGAGAAAACACTGTATTCTTAATCTAAACAACTTCCTATATAGCGACTGACTTTTGTTTTAAACATGAGGGGGATTATAATTAATGTAAATTAATTGGTAAGAATGAATGCAACTATCATAACTATCATATAATACAGTATTTATTGCCAATATTGATACTTATTGAGGCCATATGGTGTAGAATTCAGATTAAGATTTGGGAACACTTTAAAATCTAAAGTACTTGTAAGTATATATTTAGATATATTTTAGGTTTGGACCATTACTAGTGGTCTTTGGAAGTTGTAGATATAGCAGAGGGGGTCGTTAACAAACGTAGGTACTATTTCATTGACTTATTGATTTATTTACTAACGTATCCTCAAGCTCTTATGAAGAAAGGAACAGCAGTCGGCGTTTCCAACGACGTCGCCTTCTGTAATGTAAAGCGCGGGCAGCAAACAGACTGAGGTCAACGCTGGATGACGCAACGTCAGGGCTGCGATACAACAATCCACTGAACAGCAAATAATAACTTATGAATAAATTACTTCAGAAGGTAAGAACCTTTTGTTTTCGTCCACTTGGTACTTGTAATTTATGGAGCGACAGGCAGTTGCTTTAGTGTCGCTTGCGGTTGGAATTGCATCTCTTGTTACTGCTGCTGCATGCAACCTTCAGCCTCGCTTATCGAAGAGCAGCTTTATGCCCCGATCTCTGTCGTCATAGATGTGTTTCTGTATTGTGCGAGTTTGGGTGAAGAAACCATTCTTGGTAACGCTTATCATATGACACCATTTACATATTAGCAGTTAGAATACAGTGAAAGTCAATTCGACCTACAAACCATTGACCCTGTGGCATGGTGTGGAGCAAGAAGCCAGAAAGCTTCCAACATTATCTTAGAACTATGGAGAACGAGGTATACTTGTACAATCTGATGCAGTGTTTTGTCGAGCTTCATTTATACGAGAGTAATTGAATATTAACGTCTCAGTATTCTTATGCAATCCAACACCATCAATACATCATCAATGAGAATCAACAGCTTCACAACGTATTTGTTGCAGGACTATTGCAGGGCTCTCAAGTGTCACGCATTGAGCGTGACTGTCACGCATTTCGGTCTTAAGTCACGCCCTCCCGTCACACATCGTATTTCTCACGCTGAAAAAAAACTCTAGGCTATACTATAAGCCCCGTTAAACCCCAAGGCATTTTTTAGGATTTAGCTCGAAATAGCATACCCAAACTAAAAAGGGTGTATCTCTGCAACCACAAGGGTTATTTGAATAATTTTGGTGTTATAATAAAGGCAACCCTTGTGAGCTTTTGGTCAGATGTGTAAATATTAGTATACATGTTGCTGGCTAAGAGTAAATAAAGATTGAAACACAGACAAAATAAAAGTTCCAGGTCCGCCTATAGAAAAAAGGACTTTCAGGATGATTATCTCCTTGAAATGATGCTTCACTAAGCCTGAATCTCTCCCAAATCATAGCACAATATGTGAACAGTCTCTCTGCACTGTTTTCACTTGAAAAATTGAAGCAGAACAAAGTCAGATTGGGTAAAGTACAGAGAGAATTCAGGCGAGAATGCAAAATTTGCATTTCGGCACATTTGCGCATATTTTCGCATCTGTGACATTTTAATTTTTTCATGTAGCAAACCTTATATTTCACTTGTATATAGACTTATGATGTTCAATAAACTTGTATTAGTGGGGATTTACTGAGGGAAATCCATTTTTTCTTATATTTGCTATTTTCTCAATTTTTTTTCAAAATTTGCTGACTCAGCGATTTATGTTGCCGTGTTCTTTGGTTCATATCTCAGTGATGCTTTGCAGCAGAGGGATTTGGTGAATAGATTTGGAATCTGTGTGGAATTGTCTTGCTTTTTGCTATTTTCTGATAGCACCAAGCTACGGGCTGCTAGATCCGGAAACATGCAGTGGGCTGACTCGTGACAAAATTATAACTATTTTATTTTATTAATTATTTTAGTTGGTGTTTGAGTTGTGTTGAAATGGCTGACTAATTTTTGTAGCCCAGGTTCTCTTGTTTAATTTGATGTGTAGCATCAATATATTTGTTCATGATTATTGTAATGTTTTACACAGTTTAATTAAAATTTTAAAAAAGGACCTATATAGGTCCATTCGGGGCTTAAAAGGTTAATGTGCCGCAGCGCACAAACATGACCTGGTCGCGCTGCCCTCACCATGGAGGAATCTAGCACGCGAGGTGCCACTCATCAGCCAATCAAAAAAAAGAAATGGGCTACACGAATAGCCAATCAGAAAAACGTATCTGTTGTATCTGGGTGAAATGTAATCCAGCAACCAATGAAAATAAAGCTAATAATAATATGGGGGGGAAGGGGGCTGGTCTGTGGGCATACGGCATGGGCGGAGGCGCGGAAGAAGTTCCTCCTAGTTTATTGAGGCAGCTCAGTAATTAAAATGACTGTCTTGTCTCTATGCAATGATGTTGACTGTAAAGTATGGATTTGTACTAGGTTTGCCTCCATCTATATTAGGGATGAAAAGAATCATACAGGCAGCGGCGCCCGGCCGATAGACGGCCATGGGGCCTGGACCCACCTTCAGCCACCAAAAAAAGAAAAGAAAAAATATATTTATAATTTTATTAATTATAACAATTATAATAACATTAATAAATTACACAAATTGTCAATATTTGTGTTTTTGAGCTATGGAATATACACAGTAATATTTGTAAAATAGAATATCTGTGCAAAATATATGCTTTTCCTGCTTGTCCTCTCCGCCCCTGCACCTCTCAGCTACCCCCGTGCACGTCTCTGCTGCACTGTGCACGTGCTGAGGCCAGGTCCATTTGGCCCAAGAAAGACGGATCTAATAAGCAGTTTAGCCAATCACTGATTAAAGATATAAATGAGTGATATACAATTTATCCAATCAGCGCTCTAAAAAAGACTCACGTGGGGCCATTCTCATTTGGCCCCAGGGTGTGTGTTCCCGTGTCTCGTTCTCAAAAGGGCTAGTCTCTCGAGGCGCCATTATAACAACATGACAGCGGCTAATGCAAGCACAAGCATTGCTCTTCAAACGAGACCAAACGCTAACTCGGTAAAATCCACCAACAACTCCCTCTCTCCAACAACTACAGGAGAAACTACAGGTAAAACACCTGGTCCCAGATCAACCATAAAACAACAGACTGGCCTGAAAGGGAAGCAGCTTCTGTGGATATGGCTAAGCTACAACATGACGTTTTTCTAAGCTAGCTGCTGGATGCAGTTTTGCTAACGCCGTATTTTACTTTTCATGCTTGCTTTTTAAATCAACAGGGACCGATCCAGCATATACAGCTATGGGAGTAAGGGACATGAAGCGCTTGTCGGAAAAATTAAGAAAACATGAGACCACAAGAACACATGGATATCTCCGTCAAGCTACTAAGCTAGCATATCAGGCTAAGTCAACATCACTACCCAGCTGGATGACGGACACAAGACTGCGGTGAAGAAACACAATGAGGTTGATAAAAACGGGCACATTTTATCCAAAATAATTGATTGTGTGAAGTTTTGTGGGGCTTTCATGACGAGACTGACTCCCCAGAGTGCTGGAGGAGCAAGACAGCCAGCGTTCTTAAAGGCACGTCAAAGACGGCACAAAACGAGCTGTTGGACGGCATGCTGTCGGTTATTATATGATATGTAAGTAACCCAATTTGTGTTCTGCCTTTAGAGCCGTGAGATTGATCTGAAAGACAAATATTATGTTCTTATGTATTTTATCAAATTGATGTGTATATATTCAAAAAACAATAATGTAATATTTTGGCAGTCATTATTTATTATTTTGTGCATCAAAGAAGCACAAAAAAAGAGCTAGCTGTTGTGATTAGATACGTTGCTTTTTGTGTGCTTGATGTGCGTAAATGTGCTCGTTACCTAGAATATCCTTCTAAACTAGGCTAAATGCTATTTGATGAGTTATTCATCTTTTTTCAGTTCTTCTTGTAGTTACAACATTGCTATATTCAGTTTTGTTTCCGAGAAATGTAAAAATAAATGTTCCTACTTTCATTAAACTGTAAAATTACCACCTTCTCACATTTATAGAGAACCACACTTATTATTACTGTATGCAAAGAGTATATTATTATCTTCCATTTTACTATTCATCTAATTTGCATGCAAGCGGAAGAGGAAACAAAACAAAAAGTGTGAGGAAAAAAAACAATAGGAGAAGGGTTGCTCACCTGCAATGTGCACTGTTTTATTTATGAAGGCTCTGCCAGGCACGATGGAGACAAATTACCTTTTAACAATGTGAAATAGAATTTTGTTTACAAGGCTACGCTTCCCCTTGGTTTTTCAAATGAGATTTTTCACAGCTCCCTCATTTGTATCTTGCAGCATTATCGTCTCAATCTTTCAAAACCAATCAGTCTCAAGAAAAGAACAGAAAAAAGGAGAGTGAATCACTGCTGTTCATAAAACAAGCCATTAGGTGTATTTTATGAATGCACACCACATCAGCCACTGCGCTCAGACATCCTCCTGCTCTGTCCTCCTCCAAACCACCCACCAGTTCAGTCATTTCAAACCCTCTATGATTTTATTTAAAGCCCAATACAGTCTGCAGCATCGTAGAGTGTCCTCTGTGAAGGGTACAAGGTGAGATTTGGGAAATGTATGTACACAATCTGATCAGAGACGGGAGGAAATAAGAGTGCAGAATAGAAAAACACTTGCAGAAAACACAGCCGTGTCACTGCATCACACAGCATCCATGAACAACCAACTCCGAGCCTGGAATATGTCTAATATATTATCAGCATTTGAAATGAAGGTTCACGAAGCGAAGCACACAGTCTTTGTCTGCAAGATATGACAACATCCGTTAACTCTTTTAGCTCACTTTGTTACACTGCCGTTATGCCCTGGTTTTGGATTTGTTTATTTTTGCATGTTTTTTTTAATTTCTATTTCGTTTAATTAACATATTTCGTTTTTAAAGATTCTTGTTTTAAGATGAATAATGTGGTGTTACTGTAAAAATGAAACTCCACTATACATTACAACTTCAATGTTACAGGAAAAGAAAACACATTTTTATCACAAATCACAAATACAACATATGCAGCAAAGTTAAGCTGAGTCATTTTGCGACACCATATTTACTGGTGGTGACAGAAAATGCGGTTTCAGGTCACAGAATACTGGGGGCGGCCTCACTAACTATTCTTGCCAATAATTGGCCTTTTTCCATCAGCCTGTGAGCTACTGTGATCTGATTATATGCTGCACAGGGCATGCATCTGCGAACGGTGAAAGTGAAAGTAGTTGGTTTCTTGCTGAGAAGTTGAAGGTGTGAAGACTATCGCCTGTAGCTCTTCATCTAATCGCTCACTCTGGCTGCTCCTTCTTGTTCCATTAGTCTTGCAATATTTCAAACTGATCCACTGTCAAAAAAATGCCGAAAATGTTTTGTAGACACATTTTTGATGAATGATGGCAGTCAGTGTCCAGCTCACTGACAAACGCAATGCATTTCTCGTGACTACTTCATAATAAAAGTCAACTCGTGTTTTGCTCAATGCCTTTAATGTGCAGCTGCAGCAAATGTTGGGTTAGCATTAGCAGAAACTTACAGCTTTTACACGGGAATGTTGCAACATTTGTCCAATTTGTAATACTGCAAATATATAAATACTGCAATACTTTCATCAGTTGGGCATAGACTCAATCACCTTTTTTCGTTTTCTCATTTATTTAAATGCAAATCTTCAAGATTATTTCTTTAATTGCAATGGAAGTTTTGTTGTCATGCAGGATAATACAATTACGGTATTATTAATTTGGACATGGAGTCAGAAATTGTGTGTAAATCAAAATGTAAAGACATCATCTCTTTTACACTTTTGTCATCGAACATAAGCACCTTGAATGGAATTAAAAACATTTGGTGGTGAGAATGATTTAATTTTACCAGGAAACTTTATGATTAGGCTAAGTGGATATTTAAATATATTGAGAAACTTAAACCAATCGATTTGTCAATTTACACAAATTGATTGTATTTCATGCTTGGGAATGGGACACTCAATATTCCGCCGAAAAAAATATATCTTTTACATGCATACATTCATTCATAGTCATTTTCTTACGTAAGAATACATAAAGTAAAGAAGCTGTGTAAGGGTAGCAGTGCAGTGTCCGTCCAGTTTATTTGTCAGTGACTAAAAGCTAAAACTTCTCAAAACCGAAGGCATGTTCCTGTGTCTGGTTTACTATGTAGTGTTTCAAGTGAAGTTAGCAACTACTTAACGACGGGCTCACTTTAGGTGGTCTGACCTGAAGCTGGACCAACTATTCTCCTGACAAGCCAATGCTCTGAGTTTTGCTCAGCTATTTTCCTTTAATAGTCCTTTAAATGTTTAACTGACAACATTAATCTGTTAAAATCCTTATTATCTGTTACCGGTTGATTGTTAGCTTCCCCACAGCGGCCCTCTCTGTATCGTCAGTACTTTCTACGGGATGCAGTGGTTTTCAACAACCTTCATTTTATGAAGCAAGCTTTGTCATTTTTAATCTTAATAATTTCTTGTCTGCTCATGCAGAAGCTCATAATGTTTAATATCTGACCATTTATGACTAGTATGGGTAATGCAGTTTTATTTAATGCTTTTGCCAATCTCGCCTTTGACTCTTCCTCTCGCTGTATCTTAAATACAGAACGTCAACTCTGCTGTAAAACCAAAAATCGAGAAAAGAAAATTGATATTTTCTGCTGGACAGCATCCTTGCCAAAAGGGCAGCTATAACTACAGCATAGCTGTCTCCCGGACAGCCCCTCTCATTGCAGTGTTCTTTGTAGGAGGAATGAGTGCTGTTAAAACTTTTACAACCCAGAGATGATGCAATGTATTGTACATTTTTTTTAATAATCTAACAAAAAGCATCTTGATGATAGGTGTCCTATAAAAAAAAGCCCAAGCATGTATTGCACAGTTCTCTCTGTGTTTGTCAGCAAAGAGGAGATAACGTGTGGTTTCTTCACAACCATGCGCTAATGTGCTCACTGTAGTCCTGCCAAACCTGCTGTGCTGGATAAAACATCAAGATGGAAGAGGTAGCAGTAAACAGGAACTCCTACCCCCCTCAGCAATAGAATAGTGCTGATGGACAAAATGAAAACCTGAAAACATGGCTTTCTTTTTGGCCTTGTTTGAGTCAGCAGGGACAAGAGGTGACGGAGGTAAATTGGGGTCATCAAACAAAAGATAAAATATAGCACTTTGCTTTACTACCCAAGTACCCAAGGCTGAAGGATTGATACGTTGTTGACCAAGTGATCTCTTATAAACTCTCTCTCATGCTGTCTCTCTTTCTCTCACCATCTTGATTGAGATAATATCAAATCAAGAATGTAGGATTTGTAGCAATTATGCCAATGAATTGCTGTGCTAAGACACCCTGCATTGTGTAACAGATATTTGTAGACACCATCTGGAGAAGGGACATTAAAGCTTGTGTTTATATTAAAGAATGCCAGCTAGGGGTGATGTCTGCCAAATTGGCATATGACGATGTCCACAGTGAAACATTGCGATGGTCGGTGATATATTTTTAATTACTTTTCTGTGTGAAAAAGGTGTGTGTCCCATGATCCTGCATTAGTGAGAGTAACAACTTCACCAAAATTGTCTCACAGGATCTATATCCATCATACTAATGAAATAATATCTGTAATTTCTTCAATCATAGTGTACATACCATAGCTCTCTCTCTCTCTCTCTCTCTCTCTCTCTCTCTCTCTCTCTCTCTCTCTCTCTCTCTCTCTCTCTCTCTCTCTCCCTCCCATGATTACAACTATCCAAACTGATGCCTATAATTGTTTTGGGATTGCCTGTGATGGCCCCATTGTCCATCTTCAGTTGCACTTACAAAATCTGCTCACAGATTTGAGTCGGTGCAATAACTTTGTGTAACCATGACCGTATTGCCTCTTTCAGCCCTCTTTCACATCTGCAATGTTGCTTTGTATTACACATGGCTGCAAATGGTTATTTTCAGAATGTGGTATGAATTTGAAATTTGTCATGTAAACAGCATATTCCGTTTGGACATTCTGATGTAGGTCCTATGGAGCATTTTCCGATAAAAAAAAATGGGATGTTCCAATAATATTTAAATTTTAGGAGCGTTCCTTTTAACATGTACAGCATATTCAGATTCGGATTCGAAGTTCACATTTCTGGTCGGAGGGAGAAACGCATCTACTTTTAAACATTATGAAAGACTTGGATATTAACAGGTTTTTGGATATGCACACTTCATAACGTTGACATTTTCAAGAAGGAGGTTGAAGGAATAAAAGAAGGAGGCCGTGTCCGCACAGTCAAACAGTCCACCATTGGTTACCTTAGTCCGAGTATGGCAGGAACAGGAATACGAGTGGAATATTCATTTTTGATAGCCATGTAAGCAGATTAGTAGGAATTCTGTGTTTTTAGGAATAATGGCAACAACCAACATATTTGGTGTTTGTAAATGTAGTCATTGAGAGTTGTCCAACCTGGAGATCCTCCTCCTCACTCCTCTGCTTTGGTGCACATGTTTTCTAATTGGGGATGGAAAATTTGTCTAAGGTACAAATACTGTAGTTATCTGACACTAAAGCTTTACCCACTACTTATTTTATTAAACATAATTACTGTCATTCGATGTAATTCTGTGGTTTAGTTGTTCCGTGCGTGGCACTACTAAAATCTGAGTCTTTGAATGTTGACAACCAGGGATTATGAAGTGAATATGTGGTTGAATATGTGTGAAGTAGAGCATGTTATTCATGAGGTCCCTGTATGAAAGTAGAGTAAAAAAAAAGCATTAAATACTTTAATAATCTTTCGACAGCCCAGAGATTTTGATGTCCTGTGCTGTGCTTTTGTCACTGTTGCTATGGAAACACGGTCTACTTTTGCCTTTTGAAATGACAGACATTGTCTGACATTAAAATTTTCACTACGGTTCAAATAATCCCCCTTCAAGGAGAGGGCACACATGATGAATGACTGCCTCTTGTCATGTAATGTCATTTTCCTGAATGACTTTATAGGATAGCTGACATGAAAGAAAGTGAAGCTCTTGAATATTGTACTTTCGTTGTAATATTGTACTGCTGCCGCCAGCAGGGAGAGGTTATTGTCATTCATTGTCAGCAAAAAATCTTAAATACTGAATAGTGGTGTACATATGTATTCACTATTAAGCCCCTAAATTAGATCTGGTACCAATTACATTCAAAAGTGATATAATTAGTTATATAAAGTCTACCTGTGTCTCAGAATATCTAAGGGATTACCATTAAATCCATTATTACAATATGAAAGAATATGGCACCACACCAAACCTGCCAAGAGAGGACCAACACAGGCAAGAAGGACATTAATCAGAGATGCAATAAAGAGACCAGAGATAACCCTGAAGGAGGTGGAAATCTCCACAGTGAAGATGGGACTATCTGTCCCTGTGACCACTTCAAACTGTACACTCCACAGAGCTGGGCTTTTTGAAAGAGAGGTCAGAAAATGAATGAATTTTAATTAAATGTTTTTGTAAAAAAGGTCTTCTCCTGATGATTTCTAATGTGTTGTTCACAATGTAGCATTAACAGGGATCGGTAACTAAAAAGGATAAATGGCGATTCTCCCAAATGCATATTTTTACTGAATATTGTCCCTTAATAAAGATCACATTTATTTTTTATTTGCCCGATCGGACAACTGAATGAGAAATTCCAATTGCCCGAACAGAGAGTTTACTTGACCCGGGGAAGCATGCTAGCATTAATGTCGAGCCCAGTTATCTAATCTGTAAAATGAACTATTGACAGTTCCTTTCAGGGCAGTTCACTGCGAGTAAGAGCAAGCATGTAAAGCTATTTACAGTACTTCAAGATTCCCCTGAATCACACTTAATTAGTCAATCTACTGAGTCTAAAAAGAGTTTGAACTCTTAAACAAAAGTCCATTCTTTGGTTGTGATATTCAGACTTTTCTTATGCCTGAGAGAGAAAGTGTATCCTTTGTAAACTAGGTGAGACTTGGATTGCATGTTGTTGTCCCTATTTGTCATCTGCCAAAACCAACATTGAAGTAAATTCACAATCAATGCTAAATAGAGATTCACCCGTTCTGCCAGTTTATTACTGTACATGTTGTAAACCTCTCTGGTAGATGTTTTCTCCATTGTTCAAATGCATTGTCCTCTAAATTGTGTTGTTCACAATCAGCAAAACACATATTGGTTTCAAAAAAAGAAACGAGCTTCGGTTTAAGTGTATCAAGTTAACTTTGGCAGGCTTTACCTTTTCTGTTACAAAGGCCATAGATTTCATCAACAGCTGCATTCACACCCCAGTTTAGGATAATGTTTCAGTTTTTGGTACAGTGGAATAAAATTTTTTTTTCCGTAATCCAGCTGGCAAACAAACAAATAAAGCAACAAACTGAACTTAAAACAGCGATTGGAGCCATTGGAACTACTAAAAGAAAAAATATTCCTATATCAGTCCCGCAGTGGGGAAATTTGCAGGATTACAGCAGCAGACCAGTAAAGTGCACACAAGAGACACATAGTAAAAAAAAAAAAAAAAGAATATAAATAAACAGTAAAAAAACTGTTAAGAATCCACAATAACAATGGTATATACAGACAGAATAAAATATATTTATATTGCACCGGTTGAAGTGATCAAAGTGAATAAAGTGATTGAAGTGTTTTGTGGTCTACTGGGAGCTCAGCTAGTTGTGCAGCCTGAAAGCAGCAGGAAGGAATAACTTGGTACCTCTCCTTCACACACCGGGGTTGAGCTGTGCAAATGATTGGTTTCAGAGCGCAGTGGTGCCGTTGTTGCGTTCTGTGTAAAAGGTCCTTTATACAGAACTCTCTCTCATAGCTGACTGAAGCAGCAGGCGGGTCTTCCAGCTCCTCGCGTTTCATTTGCACTCACCACAGTGTGACTGAATCGCACAGCAATTAGCGTGTTGTGCTGACCACAGCATATGTTGCTAACTGAGTACAGCTAAAAGTTTCTTTGTGGAACCCACGCTTGTGAACTTTGGTCCAACATCACATGCATCAATCTACATATCGTGTGATCTACGTGCACTGGACTGTGACCCCCTTAGACACCTTGTATAACAGACAAAAAAATATTGTTGTATTGTTGTAAATATTGTTACTATCACGTTAATACAATGAAGGAAGGAATGCATTCTCCAAAATCCAAAGATTCTCCAAATGTGTTCTTAAAATACAATACAACTGTTTCTCTTTTCCTCTCACAACATGTGTGAGCTTCAGCGTTCTTCGGCTGCTTCGATGCAGCAATTAGGTCTTTTACCATCTCTCAAAGTTCATTGTAGATGATACATGGTCTTACCTCTCTTGATAAGTCCAATCATTCCTTTAATTAGTCCCACAGGTATAAACTGGTAGTTGATGGGGTCAGATGTATAACACACACACAACTTGCACACACACACACACAATTTGCACTTGTGCGTACCCACACAACTGTCATGTTAAAGGCTGTTCTGGAAATTAGAGCATGCGTTGAATTTCTTTTCTGTCACGCTTGTTCACGATTGCAGTCAGACTGCATTGCATGAGGTCAATATGACATTGAATGTGCCTTTTCTCTAAACTCTGCTGGCTGTTGGTGCTGTATTGAAGTACCTTGTGAGTCACCTGCTGGTCTCTATTGATCTATGACCTATGCTGAGATAGAGTTTGTTGATATTGAAATTTGTCAATGAAATGAAAGGACATAACATGTAAGATTGATGCTTTGCGACAACAATTGTACAAGACTTTCAGATTTTTAATTCGTCACATTTAATGAAAACTAAAACAAGTACCCATCTGCATTATTTTTTTCTTCAAGTGGATTCTCAAGTCAATAGTTGGACCACAAGGAGGTGGTATGCAACCTTGAGAAGTATAGCTTTAAGGAGAGGGATCAATTCTCCTCAAAGCCACATGCTCCTGGCCTTCTCACAAGGCTGAGTAAAAAGGGATTGTCTTGACAAAGGAAGACGAAGAGTTGGTATTACTGTAAGACTTACAATAACCGGTGCAACTGTGTTGATGTCTGTCAGAGTGCTATGAAATCCATTTATATTTTTTCAGATTGTGTTTTGAGTGGGTGTGTGTGGGGAGAGGCTAAGCCCCGCCCTCGGTGAAACACCATCCCGGAGAGCTGAAAATAGAAGCAGCGTACCTGTAAATTACACAGCAGCATAGTCTTTTCTTTGTTCATTCAGCTTCGGTGCTGTGAAAATCTTGGATTTTTTATTTTATTATTATTAAACCTTTTAAGCCTGCGAGTCCCCCAACTCTGGACTGCAACTGCAGCTTTATCTACTGCCTTACATTCAACATGGACTTTTAAATGAAAAGCAGGATGTTCTATGACACTGTAAATCCCAAAGATATTTATTTTACGATTTATATAGAAATGCTAAAACTCTTCACACTTGAGAAGCTAAATCCCCAAAATACATTTTATGTCAATCAACTAATCAATTATTTGACTGATAATTTCAGCCATAACTGGCACTAAAATGAAGCACACAATCATTAAATTAAAAACTTATTGAGTTTTAAATGACCCACCTAAAGTAATTGTATTTCTAATTGTAGAAGGGGAGGCTGGACACTGAATCACCATGAAATCATCCTTGCTTTTAGGCAGGTCTGTCTGTGCGTAATCATCCTGAAACTCAGTGCTTGATTATTTATTTTAGTAAGAACACTATTCCTGAGGCAATATGCATTGTTACAGCATGAGTTGCACGGCGAATTCTGTGGAGGTCCCCTGGTCTCTAATGAAATTTACATAGTTGCATGTCCCAGAGCTAATCCCTCTTTGTTTTCCGTTCTTGGCAGGTGTACTCATTAGGAATGTAATTTAATTTTAAATTCATTCAAGAAAAAACACATGCGTAGAGCCAGAAGTTTATTTAACTTTGCATACTCTCCAGAGAGTTGACCCTTCTCATATTATCCTCTGACTAGAATTAGGTTTATTGCTCAAGGCGGAGCAGTGTGATTTAACACTCATGTATATGAGAATGTGTTGACAAAATGCCTTTGCAAACAAATTGTGCTGCTGGAATGTAATTAAATCTTATTCACGGCGAGGAACTTTTCTGGGGAGTGCCTAAATACAAGCAGAACGCCTTGAAATGAACTGCAAGGAAGCAGATCTTTAAACTTCCACAGTGAACAAAGGTAAATCTCATTAAATACAGTATATTCCTTTTATATTTCTCCATGACTATACTCAACAAGTTCGTAAAGACACTTGACACTTTTTCAAAGCTGTCTAATCATCTGTATCTGAATGAGGGTGGGTGGAAAGTAGGAGCCCATGGCGTGTTTCTCCTGGTCTACTGCAGTACTCCGCTGGATAGCAAAACCTGTAAATTGCATACATACCTGTATGGTGAATGAGATATGACTGTGTTCTGCAGGTGACACATTTTATATTGTTTGGGACAGTGGTAGAAATTCTACTAACAATGGTGTACAACTGCTTAAATTAGTTTAATTGTTTCTGTGATTTATGCTTTTCTGGAAACTGGAGCTGTTCCGGTGACAAAATATAGCTATGCGTTGAAGTTTGTGTAACCAGACAGCCCACGTAAGCGAGGCTCAGTTGTGATTTGGCTATGTGTGTCTCAGCTAGAGATTCCACATCTGGCCTATTTTTTCAGCAATGCTGATATATTAACATGATAACAACAAGGTTACTACAGGTTCAATGCCTATATCTGTAGAATATATCACAGACATTGAAAACAAATATATATATATATAAAAAACATAGGAAACATATATTTTTAATCCAACACTTACTCTTTCCATTTCAAAATAAAAGCTCTGCAGATTCCCCTAATTTGACAACACAATACTTTTATTCAGAAAATATTTATAGGACAGTGTTGTGGAAAATGTAACTGTGTATTATTAACGTTAACAATACTATTAAACACATTGTTGTTGTATTGTTGTATTAAACACATTTAATACAACATGAAGATTCAAACTAACAACAATTGTTTAATTATCGATTCATTTGATGAATATTTTCTCGATTAATTAATTATTTTTGTGTTCTATAAAATGTCAAACAATTACTCAGAAAAGCCAAACATGTAAGAATATTTTAAAAATGTGCTTAAAAATATACCCTCAGCGATTAATTAACTATCAATAGATTGACTTATCGATCAACCAACAACTTATTTCAGGTCTGAATCAATAATATTAATTTGTACTTCTTGGATCTCCGTATCATGTTCCACTATGTAACTGTGGCTTATCATAATTAAAATCTATTTAATCTGTTACCTGATGCTTCTGGGTTTTATCTCTCCTCGACATATGTGTGTGCATGCGTTGCCGCAGGGACTTGTCACTAGATGGAGATATTAATCTATAAGACATACATGACGTCTATATGCTATATTGAATACAGAGTATGAGTTGTGTGATCCAGCGATAACGTATTTGTAATTACTAGTATCCTCGAACCCAAATCACAAGCACAGATTTTTGTCTATGGCAACGTCATACGGGTTTTGATGTTGAGTCTTTTGTTTCCTCATTAACTGCTCAGCTGTGAGTTCCTTGGCAGGGTAGTTAGGTTGTGCCTGTTGCTTAGCAACAGAGGTAAATGCTCCCCCTTCTAGAGTGCATGGAGATGTTAGGGTATTCCAAAGAGGAGCAAAACGGTAAACAATTAAGTTAACTTCTGAAGGCCAAAACACAGATCAAAGAGGAGATGAGACCCGGAGTGAATATGTGTGTGTGTGTGTGTGTGTGTGTGTGTGTGTGTGTGTGTGTGTGTGTGTGTGTGTGTGTTTGTTTGAATGCATACGTGTGTGTGTGTGTGTGTGTGTGTGGGGGGGGGGGGGGTTCTCACACTCAGATAGCCTATATAGAGAGCGTCTCAACATCTTTTAGCAAGAGGGAAATGAAAGTGTTTTAACTTCATGCATGTCATTGAACGAAAAGATGAGCAATGTAACAAAAGTGGTATTAATACAGTTTGTACACGTTTGCACCTAAACACACAGTATTACAGGCTTGTTGTTGACCACCAATGACAGAGGGGCAGAGAAAAACAAGTTTTATTTTTCCATGTCTCTTTGCCTGTCTTTCTGACTTTCTGCTCTGTCTCTCTGTCGCTATCACTGTGTGTGTGTGTATATATATATATATATATATATATATATATATATATATATATATATATATATATATAGCTAGCTATAACGCTATATATTTATCTCAGTCTCTCCTTCTCTGCAAAGCTGACACCTGCTGGCGGAGTACCAGTGATACTGACTAATAAATCCTGACAGCTTCACAGTGGCGCCAATATTAATGCCGGCTACCTGGCAGGCCAACTTGTGAGAGTGTTTCAATAAAGCAGTCTACCCAAGGCTTCTTATTGACCGACCACAGACAAGCAGATTAAAGCCTGGCAGGACTTTGTCCTCTTTTCACCACAGCTTTGAGGTTAATTACCAGCCCGAGCTTCAGACACTGCCACCTTGCCTGCTACAATACAAAATGACTTCCGCCTTCCTCAGTTATTGTGTTAGATGGCTTGCTGTTGGACTTCAATTTCCATGCGTCTCATCTGTTTTGTGACATTTGTCAACAAAGGTCAAGAGGAGGTTAAACCCGCCCTGATGAAACTTGCAGCCACCCCCTCTTTCCTGACAGCTAGTTGGCTTTTGATAAGATCTCATTGAGGTAGCTCCTCATCTCATTTTACATTCCCATCACTGAGCGCTGCTGCAGGCCTTCTGGGCTTGCTGTTCCTCTGAGTCTCGGCCATTACAGGCAGCTCTTGAATTTCTCTGCAGTAGAAAGCTGTACAGCCTCAGTTCCTTTTCTTTTAATTCACATTCTCTCCATCCGTCATCTTTTTTTTTGTTTCCTTCAGCGTGGTGGGAATTGAGGTTCTGAAGTTTGCTGATGAGCAGGAAGAAAAAGAGCATTGATTATTTTCAGGGGGTTCATGTGAGTTTTCATAGCGCATGTTGTGCAAGCCACCTTTACTGAAGTCAGATTGTTATTCCACTTGTTTTATTATCCAGATCTATGCTGTTTTTAGAAATGCTACTGAAAGCTACTGACCCGCACCCGGCCTCCTTTTATGCTGCGTTCACACCACGAGCGACACACCAACATTCTCCAAGTCATTCTCAACATGACGCCACAGAGTTGATGCCCAACTGTGTAAAGTGTGTGACGCGTTGCAAATCAAAGTTGAGTTGCGCTCCAATGACGCTGGGAGGCATCAACCACTGATTTGTTTTTGTTACACCGTGTTGCGTTCCATCTACAAAAAGCTTGTTCCCAGTGCTGTTTAAGAACATAACTACGTCAATGAGCACTTGAGCCACACTCGGCAACCTGCCAACAATGTAGCTGGCCACTCTGCCGTAGTGTGAACATAATATTATGTGCTGATGCACTTTGTGTGCAGGTGCATCTGTCAGTTTTCTTTCTCTGCCAGTCACCTCTGTATGTCATTTGTGAGTGTCATTCAAGGTATCATTAGTGGTGACGCAGAAATGGCATGAACAAAGATTATTCCTGGGCTTGCTGTGATTAGTTTGAGACATTGTAATGGTAGATTGCCCATGCTTACAGAAAGTGGCATTTGAATGAGGGAAGAAAAACAGCCTCTCAGACTGCTGAATGTTGGTCTGTTGCAGTTACACGACACACACACACACACACACACACACACACACACACACACACACACACACACACAGGTTTACGCACAGACAAACAAGCTTACCACCACCTTTGTCAGCAGTATTGGCTAGCTCCCCTCACCGCATCCCCCCCGCCCTTGTGCTGTGTCTTGTGCCTCTACCACTGCAGCATGCTCCAAAAGCTCTTTGGGGTGCTCAAGTAATTTCCTCTGTTGTCAAAGCTTCAGAGCCCATAAAAATGCCCAGAGTAAAACTACAAATTGTTTATAAGGTATGAAGCATGTGCAGCAGAGACAATCGCCGATAGCCAGGCACTGCAGGATCATTCTGTGTTATTTGTGTGCTAAGCAGGCATATTTACCAAGCATGACCTCCTGTGAATTTAAGATGAAGTCGAACACTGCGCCTCATAACAAATGAGCCACCAGTGAATACTTAAAACATATCTTTAAAATTGTTAAACGTTTCCTTTTTTACTGATTAAATGCCACATAGTGAGGGGGCTAACTGTTCAGTAAAAAGGTCAGAAAGTTAAGTTACGGCTTTTCTTTTCTTTTTCAAAAGATCTGTCTGCACTTGAAAAAAATTATCTCAGTTTTCAAGCCTTATTCCAACAACAGACATGCTAGTTAAACTCTGACATAGAATGAGTCATGGCTTGGTAAATGATTTTAATTAAAATGGCTGTGATTGATGCCCACTCAGTGTCCAACCAACCTGTCAAAACAATTATATATATATATTTTGTTTGCCGATTAGGTTGTTGACCACATAAAGGATGTTTATTTTTTCATCTAGAACTTGTTTGCTCAAGGGTGGCGTGACAAACTAGCTGATGTGTATTCTGTATGAATGTGTGTTTATGTGTACACTACGCCTTTGATCTCTGTGCGTGGCTTGATGTGTACACTGTAGTTAAAGCTGTCAATAGTGCCCAGCGAAAAGCATGTCCTATATCTTTACTTGCGGCATCTAGACATTGAGATTGGAGACTGGAAAAAAACAAACAGGCATGGTACCAACAGTCAGGGTTGCATGAATTGCTACAGAGACCTCAAGCCTTTGCTAAGATCTCTGCAGCAATTATATCAGGAGGGAGGGCCGCTGTTTCGTTTTATGTTGCCGCAGCAAGGGCTTGGAGAGCACCCACTGTCTCCTGGCATGACTCTCCTCATCAGTGCCACAATAAATCAATTTTCATCCTCACACCAACCCCACCAACACCCTCTTCACCTCCTGCTCCCTTTTCTCTCCACTGCCATATTATCCCTTCGCTCCTTCTCCTCATCCCTCTTCCGTTGGCCACAATGATTCTCAGCTCTGAATTGGGGGGGATGCTGAAGTCATCTTGACCATCCTCCCCCTTCGTTTCCACATTCCTCTCGAGACTCAAAGGAAACAGATGGTTTTTTTTGCGTCTGAAATGTCATTCAGCTTGACTTAATGCCGACATGCGTACATAAACTGTATTAGAGTGATTGTCAATAGGCTCTCTGTATGCATACATGTTTTAGAAACTTCTCACTTCACATACAGTAGGCACATCGTGTCTGCAGAAGCCCATGCACAATGTGACCCGTAAGATGTTTTTTTTAAAGTGCTCTGACATGAAACTAAGTGAGAGCTAGTCTTGGAGTTGTCTGTCAAGTGGAGTTCCTGCAGCGCTATGAAAAGAGAGAGGAAACAGCAATCCAGGTCCTTCATTTTAAATGTCACCTGAGCTCCAGCCTCAGGACAGGTACCAAGGGAGGGCCGTTCTCGGTGGCCTCTGAGTGTGAATGGCCCTCAGTCAGCTTTGATCTCATCTCCATATTAACCCGAGGGCACTTCTTGGTATTTGGAACGTGTTCAAAGAGCTTCTGGTTGCCTCAGGAAACAGGAGAGAGCATTGTTTATAAGATCAGTAGGCATACACATAATTATAATATTTAGATGACAGATTTATTCTATTGGTTCTTGCATGAATAACTGTTTCATATATCCATAGTAATTGTGTGGGTGATCTAATGTTTAGGTAAATTATGTCACCATATGTAGAGGTGCAATTAATGATTATTTTCATTATTGGTTCTTCTGTTGGTTATTCTTTCAATTAATGTACCTTTTCACAATTTGGTAATGATTAATTACCAAAAGTCTATAAAATGTCAGAAAATAGTGATAGATGCCCATTACAATTTCCCAGTGCACAAAGAAAGGTCTTTAAAATAACATTGTTTCTACTCACCCAAAGTCCAAACGTGAAGATAATAATAATAATAATAATAATAATAATTAGCAATGTCAAGAATCAGAGAAAATCATCAATCCTCAATTAAAACCCAAATTTGTTTTGGGTATTTTATGTTTGATTAATGATTTACATGTGTTACTTATGTTGATCAACTAAGAGACTAATTGCTTCAGCAGGCCTCTATTTTACAATGTATATCTTTTTTTTATTGTCTCTCACAAACCATTGGTGAAATAGACCCATTTCCTTGTTTATTTATACCATTTCCTATGATGGACAGATACATAGTGTATTACTGCATGGTTACTGCTGCTAAAATTAAAAAAAAAGCTTTATTTTACTATCTCTTTTAGTTCTTCTCATTTACTCCGTCACGACTTTAAAAGGCAATAGAGTAAACATGACTCTCCTTCACTGTTCCTAAATGCTTTGTGAATGGTCCTTTTTAGATATATAACATTTATTTATGCTCTTATACATCCATAAAAAAAGGCAAACTAGCAAATAAAACACTTGCAAAGTATCTATTTGCTTTTTGTTCCCTCACCACCCAATGACATGTCAACAACAATGTCCCACTGGAAAACGGGGCTTTAGCTTTGATATAGAGGCGTGTTAAACTCCCTCTTCCACCAATCCAGCTAATCTGACGTGAAATACATCTGTCATATAACTCCTTGCGCATCTCTATGAATAAGAGTTTGACAGTGTTATCTTTCCAAGCTATGGGCAAGCACCTTTGCTAAACACTTACCAAAGAGTGATCACAAATCCTCTGGAACTGAGGTCCCTGCTAGATTGCTTTGCCTTGCTCACAGCTGCCCGTCTCACTCCTTTTTTTTTTAGACTTTATTGAGTACATTGCCTCTCTCTGAAAAGCCTTGTCTACTTTAACCTTTTATATACAGCTTTACAAAAGAGTCGTTCAAAACAAATCTTTCTGTCACACCTGCCAGGAGCTAATCTGGCTTCAACAACAAGAGCAGACGTGCAAGAACACAAAAATAGTCTTGCGATACTTTTTAACATTGCAAATAGTCAAATACATATTAGATTTTAAGTGAGAGAGTGTGGCATCCATCCTGTAGTTGCACAACCTGCCAAGCAGCTCACCAAGTAAAATACCCCCATGAGCTTTATTGTACACAGTAAACAGCACTCGCACTATCTGTGCCATTCTAGATTCCCTCCACTATTGTAATGTTTGTGAAGTAGGTAAACAAAATAACAGGAACACATATACATACTATGATTAAATCCAGTGATCCCTGACCATGCAGTAAACATTTCCATTGTGCTACGTAGGTGAAGGCTGCCTTTGTTGATACTGTGTAAGAAAGGTCAGCCCTGTTTTTGTGTACAATAATGGGAATAATAATGGGAATAATTTAATAACAATACAGGTAATAATAATGTAAAACAATATGGTAATTTAAATGATTTCTTTCTACATCATAATGGTGTGGTTAATCAGGCTTTCCGGCAGGGTTTTACTATGGAGGAGCTGAATATTGGTATTGGACATGAATCGTGCAGTGAAAAACCATCCTACACAGCAAATTGAGAAGAGTTAATTTTTTGGTGTTGGTGAAATGTGAGCATATGTAGAGTTAATTTGACCCTGTATAGAGTCAAATCTCATATATTTAACTCTCAGTTGACAAATAGTCAGTGTCAAAACCAAGTGTCTAAACAAAAAGTCTGCTAATTAAATCTGTAAGTGTCACTTCAGTTACTTTAACTCTGAATTTTTAAGTCTGAACTCCGAACCTGACTTGTGACACAGTAGGTGTTAATTCACCCCTACCCCTCATGTACATTTAACGTTATACACCGACTGAATCAAGCCAGTGAGTCTTCGAGTTCGACATGAAAGCAGAAACTTCGTCCGTGACCTTGGATTTTTAGGATAACATTTTCGGTAAGTACTTTTCTGTTATATGTTTTGATATTGATATTTCTCTTCTGGCATGGTGAGCCACCGTTAGCCGTGTGTTATAACGGTAGCGTTACTGTGTGCCATCACTACACTTAACATTAGCGCTAACTTGGCATTAAGCTAACCTAGCTGATTCACTCCCAATAATGCTGAAGACAGTGACGGGCCATGGGTTTAGACCAGGGGTAGGCAAACTACGTTATAATCCGGTCTGCCGAGTATTATAATTATTATAACATTAAAAAAAAAAAGTAAAAAAAATATATATTTATTTATTATAAGTTATAGTAAAGACCGCTGTAACGCTTCTCCGTTCCCGACTTGAGTTTCCCGAAGCATGAAGACGGCTGTTCTGTTGCCGTCATCATGCTTCGGGAAACTCAAGTCGGGAACGGAGACGCGTTACAGCGGTCTTGCTTTTTTTAATTTACACATTTGTGAAATGTGTTTTTTGTGCCATCAAAGCCACCGTACCGTAACACCATGAATAGAGGCGGAGGCTCACTTTCAAGCAGCAGTTTTATGCATTCAAATAACGTTAACGTTAGTAATCGGATATTTCTTGTGGTACATTCATTATGTTTTAGAATCGAACTGTAACTAACGTTACTAACGTTCGTTACTTGATATTGTCTCATATTGACTATTCATTTATTTATCTTAATTACTTGGGCTAACGTTAACTAAAGCTAAGGTACTCCTGTATTTACCCAAATGCAACAGAAAATGCTGGCAAAGGTGGAATACGGAGGAGTCCAGAAATACATCAAGGTTCCACAAAAGGATGACATCTTTGATTTCCTCCAGTTTCTTCAAGAAGGTTTGTCTCATATAATATTCATATATTTTTAAACATAAAAATGTAATTACTCAAAAAGCTAAATTAATGTAATTTATTTCTCCCAGTAACGCAGAAATTTAGTCTGGAGGCTCAACTTCTCAGTGAAGGTGTTCTAATCCTAACTGATACATCAGATACTGAGGTTGATGCAGACATATTTGATGAGCTGACAAAGTCAGGGGTCCAAAACTTCCGGATTGGATACCGCCGGTACCCAGTAACAGGTATGGTTACTTACTACAAATAATTTATATGACTCTTTGTCTAATCTGCATGTATCAATATGTCTGCTCTTAGACATCTGATATTTTGTCATACTAATTTATTTTTTGCAAATTGTTTTAAATTCAGTTATTGAACTGACATAGAAAAATGTTTTTTTAATGATTTTATCTCAACATTCTTTTTTTGAAACTGTTTTTCTTCTTCCTCTGTCGGACAATTTTTAGACTTATCGATTAATTTGGTGTCAGATGAGTCCCAGACATCGGTGTTGTCAGACCATCGAGCATCAACGACTTTATCGCTGGCCCCCGCATCATCACCAGCTTCCTCCATTTCGTCAGATTCGACTATCATTCTTCCATCGCCAAATAACAGAAAAAGGGGCATGGCAGAGCTGGATCGTAATGAAGCAGGACAGGTAAACTTTGAAACCATGTACAAATATATTGAGTTTAAAAAATATCTATTTAACAGAACTAAATCAAACAAAACCTATTGTCTGAAATATATTTTTGATTTACTAAAGAATGATCCTAATTGGGTGAATATTTTTGCAGAAGGTGGCTACTATTCTGAGATGCAATCCAATCGGTGAAGAAATCTTCAAAGAATATGACAAGACTAAAACGCTGTCAGATACAACACGTAGACAGATGGTCAACATTCTGGTGGCAGACATGACACAATCAAATGGGTAATACACTAACTAAGGAAAACAGACATTGAACATAATCCAATGAATATTACAACATAGTAATCAATACTTTTGTTTTTAAAAGGAGAATTCCACCCACAAGTGTACGCACCAGTTATGCACTGGGAATTGTGACCCTTTTCCCTCATCTCCAAGATCCATATTCCAAAAATGGATACGTAAGTTTTAATATCAATTTAAAAGCCAGTCTGTGTTGTAAAATTGTCAATGTACTGCTTAATGTTTTTTAATTTGTACTTCTATATGTGTGTGTTTGTTTGTGCATTGTTGTATATGTACATGTTTTTGCATGCGTGAACAGGAACAATTCTATGATGCTGAGGCCAACACTGGCTATCTAGCTTGGAGACTCAAAACAGTCCAACGCACCACCTATGACGGCTTTCGTCGGCGTTCCAGGATTGATTTCCAGGACAGCCCAACAACCCAACGAGAATTTCTGTTAATTGGTGGACAGCTCTTTGGTGAGGAGTGCAGAGAGGCTCTTTCTATAATTCAACACTCAACTGATCAATCTGTGGTTAAAGAGAAGATGAGAGCAACCTTTGAGTACAGACAGAAGTTGGTTCATGACAAGGATACAACATCTTCCGTCTTGGATGTTTTTCAGCGCTTTCTTGACACACCCGGATTGGTAAGGATATGCATTGATTATTTCATCTTATTTGAAATATTTCAAAACTGAATCCTTCTAATGCAAAGCATACTTCATTTACCTGTATATGGCCATTGTGTTTCTGTTTAAAGATTGAACAGGATTTCTCAATGATGTTTGGGGCTGAAGTATCTGGGAAGTCTCTTGCAAAGTGGCCTTCATATTTCAAGGACAAAGTCATCGCAGAATGCCAGAGTCTTCCCCGAAGTCTCCATGTCGAGGAGTTGCTGGCTTTTGACACTGAGGCTGAGAATGACTTTGGTAAATATGGACAGTTTTTCTGTGTAAAAATACTGTTCATACTGTTTTAGAAGTTATTTTCATAATCACGATTTCTTTAAATGAGTGGTCCTTGTGCTGTTTTTAGATTTATGGTAGCTGTTGAAGGCTAAAATAATGTTTTCTTTTCCATTGCTTTATTTTCTTCTTTTTAAAATATCTTACATGTCTTCAAGGCTGGGATGGTGATATGTCAGCTCTTCTGTTGCTGTTGCATCTCCTGCCTCCTACATCAAGAGGCCACAAAAAAACAGCCAAAGTAAGCTCAGCCCAGGCAGCCAACCATCTTGTAAGGTTTATTAAGGTATGTACCATCAGCCTTTTGTATGAGCAAAATTTTAATTTTTGAGTGCTGCAGTTATATATAAGAAGTGTGAGTTGCAGGTTGATATAATATATCTATCTAACTGCTTATTATGCTAAATATATGAATCTATTTCATTCAAACAACAGGAAGGAGCCAGCATCACTACATTCCTGGAGAAAGTTGATGCTAGACAGCCCTTCCTCCTCTGCATCGGTGAGCAAAAGAAGAACATCGAAAGATTCTTCATCATTGTGGACCAGAAAGCTGTCCCATGCAACGCTCAGACATCGGTGGCTGCTTTTGATGTGCTATTCAAAGCACACTATGTCTTCAGCCTCTCTTACGACGAAGCTCTTTCCAGTTTCTACACCCTCATTCAAACCACGGTGTACAACATCGATGTTGGAAACACAAAGGAAACCCCACGAGTCGAAGAACTGAGAGCAAGACTACTGCGAGAGCATTAAAGTACAAATATGCCACCAGTTCACAAAGGTCAGAGCGCCGGTAAAACAAATTGTATGTTCACATGTTTTGTTTGTAAAGTGCACCACAAAATTTTTTCTGTTCTTTGTCAACATTTAAAATTTCATCACGGTTTATATCCCACCAAAAACCTGTGTTTAAAATGTGGCGAGCATTGTAAAATGTTTATGTGATGCACTGGTTTTAAAATAAATATGTTTTAAAACAAACATGTCCCTTTCCCTTTAACAAACTTTAATTTTCAAGTATTTCTAGTAAAAAAACACATTGACACCTTATAGAGTTAAAATGGGAGTGACACTTGTGTAGTTAACAAACCATCCCTTGAGAGAGTTATTTTTTAACACGACATACAAGTGTTAAAAAAAACTAACACTGCTGAGTGTTACGAAGAGTTAAATTTAAACTCCCAAAAGAGTCAATAATAACACTAAATTGGTGTTAAACTCTCCAAAAAGAGTGAAATTAACACTTTGTGGTGTGGACCCTTATACACTCTTCAAATCTGAGAGTGTTAATTTGGCTTTGCTGATTTTGCTGTGTACAGGAGTGTAATTCTTGGCCATACTGAGTTGGATGTTTGGGTATTGAAAGCATACTTGGTGTTCCTGTTATTTTATTCACTCCCTGTTCTTGAGATTGTGTTTGTTTGTTTGAAACAACACGAAGGTTACCTTGTAAATCACTGTTGAGTCTACTGTTAGGTGTTCATCATTTATAATAAGATGTATAGCTGCTAACTCTGACAGATTTGAGTAAAGCGATCAAAAGGTACCACTATATTATCTTTCTTTTTTTGTTCTTCCATTTTAATAAGTGTTGTTGTGCTACAGTTGAAGGTCTGACATGATAAAAACATGATATATTGCAAACATACTGCAGATAGAATTGCCTTTATCATAGCTATCTGCCATGCACCTCACAATAAACCTGGACCAGCGCTGTGGACGAGGCAGGAGTTGGGGACTGTCATAAAGAAGATTAATGTCCTATGCCTTGTGTAAAATAGTGAGGCCATATCAGGCTACAGTTTAACCTGTATGCCTGTGTGACATATCCAGCTTCTATCTCAGCCGCAGGAGGCACTAACATTTTGGCAGGAGTTGTTTGTCAGTCCCAACCTAATGAGATTGGATCTGTCCACTGGTTCACCCGTCCATCAGAGTAGCATGCTGGTAAAGGGCTGCACAGGTCTGTCATCTGTTCTTGGATAGTTTGGGAGAGACATCGTTTATTTCAAAGACAAAATGCCGAAAAGAATAGTGCACTACAAATGGGAGAAAAATAAGACCCGCGTTTTTTGTACATCGTGCTTTTGTTTCCTGAAATAAAATATAATCCAATTGAGATATGTTTACTAATGTGTTAGTACACCACAGATGGATACATATACCTATATAATCCTGTGCAAGCAAGGTTTTCTAAAAACCTATTTTCTATTTGAAGGTTTACATCTTCAATAGAAACCAAAGGGCTCAGGGCTGAGGTAAGACAAAATATTGAGGGACACACTGTTGATTTTTAAAGAACAATGCCAGCCTTAGCCTTAGCAATCGATTAACAGACATCTGCCACAAATGACCACAGAGCATCAGACTCATTTGCCCCTCATTGTAGCAAAATCCAAAGGGAAATTTAGTTTGGACTGTAACTCTCAGCTCTTTGCCCAAGCGACCAAAGTCTTTAGGAGATATACTTGCACTACCCACACCAAGGTTGAACAACTGGAAACAACAGCAAGACAGCAACATGAGTTGAGCTCCCTCCCTTAGTGCTCCTTAACACTGTCAGGACGCTGCCGGATTTATCAGATGTCATGCTCCCTTTTCACCATTTCCCAGCGGCTCATGTGGCACGCCGAAACTCCTTCCCCTAACCATTAATCTCACTGCAAAGACGATAAAAATGCTTTACCCTTACAATCTCTCTCTCTCTCTCTCTCTCTCTCTCTCTCTCTTTCTCTCTCTTCCTGTCTCGTATATTCGTCTATGATCTGTGCCCTCCCTCCCCTCCTGCACTTTACAGTCCTTTGCACTTTAGACACTGGAGATAAGGTCTAAATATCTGACTCTATTTTTATTTTGTATCTTCCCCCGAGGGCTCTTTGTCAGCTTCTTATCAGAATGTCAGCTTCTGCTTGAGTAAGTAAACAAACAAGCAGTAGCAGAAATGATGTATCAGAGAACTGCCACCGGTTGGGGATGAGCTGTCAGTCGCTCTGTTGAGCTAATGATCACTGTTGGGTGCTGTGGGAATTGAAGGTCTCTAATTCGGGGCACATATTTTCTTCTGTTTGTGCTTTGGTCTCACTCATGCATGTGCTGTTGGATTCCTGGAGTCTGGATTCTTGATTCTGTGTATGTAAATAGGTCCAAATTGCAGTATTCCTGGTGGTTTGTGAGGATAGTTAGCCTGGCAGGATAATATAAATCCCCAGATTCTTTGATCATGACTGTTGAATGAGGGCTACGACTAGGGCCCTGTTTCTCATACCTGGCTAAACAAAGTCAAGCAAATGTCCTAATCTCCAGTTTAAATTAGCGAGATGATTGACATCAGGCTATCTGGGTTTCTTCACGGCTGATCCGCGCTGAAACGGTCTCGTTAATTTTAGCCAGACGTCAGTTGTGAATATTCCAACGTTTTTGCAACATTGTTGCCGTGAACGCAACTTTAACAGCGCCCCCGCTGCCAGACATAAGCGTCGCAAATATATCAGACAAGTTAAATGCGTCACTGTTGGGAAAATGTATCGGCAAATTTGAAGTGCTTCATCACCCAGATCAATCAGATTATATTTACGAATAAATATATGCTTATGAGGATATATGTACTGTATGCACATATGAATCATGTACTATATGTATATACATGTATGTGTAGATTACGATATAACTAGGCGTTTGAATATGTGTATGGGCGTATCAGTATATAAGTATTATTCATAATCAGAAATTCAATCAATTGAAACAGTAAAAATAAATTGTGTGTGATTCTGTGTAGTCTTATCACGATCACCTTAATCATGTTCTACAATAATGATATGTATGGTATACTAATAACACTGGCATATAATTATGAGTGCTTTCAACACATCCATAAGTTTCTTAAGCGCTAAATAAACTTAAGAACAGCAGCGGCTGATAGTCTATGTCTGTCAGACGGGCGATCGGCTGCGCTTGTGGTGTTCAATGTCCGCGGCTCGAGAAGCTCTCGTAAATAAATTATTTCTTGCGGGCAAAATCTATATCACCGCGTACAGGAAGTCATGATAATGTAAAGGATGGATCCTGGCGATCTGAAAGAACTCTCTCCCTATAAAACTAATATCGCTCCTTCATCAATGACGAAGGGAGCTGCCTTTTTTGTCCGGTGGGAGTGGCCAGCTTATCCAGTGAATTTCAGTAAGCCTGCCCGGGAGCAAGTTTAAATTTTTGGATGTGTTGCTATGGTGATTTATCTAAGCTTGCTTCGAGGAACCAAGAAAGCCTGGGCTGTAACCATTTTGCCTATTAAACTTTCGCAGATCCAAATACTGCATTCACACCAAACGCAAAGCACATTTTCCCCATGAGTAGATTACATAAAAACTCAATGCAAAGACGCGAATGGACGCGAGTATCGCGAATTTCCAATAAAAAGCCTATCAGTTTTGAGATGCTCCGACTGTGATCATTGACGTCATGCCGTTGTTGAATCAAACTATGGAGGATAAATTGACAGTCGCTGAGTGCGGCTACAGATAATAATTTAAACCCAGACACGAGGGCGTCTGATGTTCCAACGTTTGTGGGACTTCCACAACATGTACAAAGCAGAAATAGTGGTTATTTCTTCCATGGTGGATGGCAGAAATGATAACTTATTCCATGGATATAAGCCACTCCTCCTCTACGGCAGGGCCCTATTTCTCGTACCTGGCTTACTGAGTTAGCCGGCTAATTTTCAGGATAAGATGACGTAGGTCTGGCTTTTTGGTTTCTCAATAAATTCTTAGATTCTTAGATAAATCACCATAGCAACACATCCAAAAATTTAAACCTGCTCCCGGGCAGGCTTACTGAAATTCACTGGATAAGCCGGCCACTCCCACCGGACAAAAAGGCAGCTCCCTTCCTCAGAGATGAAGGAGCGATATTAGTTATATTAGTTTTATAGGGAGAGAGTTCTTCCAGATCGCCGTTGTTGTTTTTTGTAATACTTTGACCACGCAGACAGCTTGGTCACAAATACAGCAGGATATACTGCTCTGTAGCCATTTATGTATAGGTAATTGTCATTTTTGAGCTGGATCATGAATTTTAACAAGCAGTGAGGTGGCTGCTAAATGTCTTGACACCAGCTGTGTTCCTGTGTGTTCACTGATGCAGAGGAGCCATGGTAGACAGCTGCCAATAGTCTCCTACTGCACTGCTTACCGCAATATTATCCATCAGCTCGACAACTGTGGGATGACACCAGTTTAAGGGGCCATTCACATGTTGCGCCTTTTGTGACCTCAAAGCCATTGTTGTCAATGTAGACATGCGGAAGGCGCACTCAACAGCTGCTTTCATCCTTTTTATCCAAGATGCTTGGCGGGGGACCTTTATGTCTTTACTTATCAGAAAGCAGCTATTAGTGCCAAGTGCTATATCAATATTGTGGAAGTATGAGAACGCTCAATCCATTGAGAAATACACGTAGCCCATCTTCACAGCTGACAAATAGTGGTTATTATTTCCATGGTTGATAGCGGAAATAAATGGCTTTCTTGATAACGGTTTCCATGGAGATAAGCCACGCGCGTCTAGTGTAAATGACGTGAATAAACACAAATTATCTTGTGAGTAAACAACAACGAGTAATGCTACACAATATCTTTTAGGTTATTTACATAAGTAGCTCTGTTGCACGTGTAACCAAACACAAACGATACAAACACACAATTGGTTAACTTAACCGAAGAAATCTTTACTCATCATTACAGTACTATAGATTAACATAACCTGCACACAGCTACACACTAATGTTCTCCTCCCATAACAGCCAAGTAGCACAGCAGCACACTGCTCCTCCATTGCTAAGGATGGGTTAAAAGCAGAGACCGAATTTCATGTATGAATATAAAAATGTGTAATATGACGAATGTAATAAAGTGTAAGTTTAAATAAAGTTTCGAGTCTTGGTCAATCAGCGTAAAGATGTCTACAGCGTCTTCATTTCCCTCTAACTTGTTTTTAATGGAAGCTAGTGAGCTTGCTATCACGTTAGCTAACGTGTTTGGGTTGTGTATTGTCGTTGAAATTACTTTATGTTCTGTTACAGTTCAGTCTTGCTTGGAAAAAACGTAACGTGATGAAACATGCCGTAACCCCCCCGACCCCCCGGTCTGGTTCAGTTCACGCAGTCACTCGTTAACGTTAAACCGGCACACCGGCGGATCTGGCTGCAGGTTTTTTTAATTTTTTTTAACTCCAAGTAGAATGAATCAAATCATGTAGTTGGGCTTAGCCAACAACGGGATTTCGTGGTCATAAGAGGCCCAGATATTGATAAGATGATGTGGTCAGAATTAAATAGTTTAAGGAAGAGGACACTATATATGTAGCGCAGCTTGATGCAGGGCTGAGATGAAGTGGAGCTGAAGGTGGAGGTCAAAACAGACGTGAGAGGAGCAGTACAGCTTCCCACTGTCCCAGTATTTCATACATATTGATAAAGCATGGTATATAAAAGCAGGAGATCAATTAAAGTAAAAAAAAAAAGACTCACATTTGGCAGATGTAAAGCATAAATGTGTATGTTTTTAGTGTTAGTCCATTTTTATTTTTTTAAGGAGCAACCTGTTTGTGCACTTTCTGAAGATATTTTGCACTGGGAATTTGCACTGTCACTTCTGTTTTTGAATAAAGGGTTGGAAATTAATGCTTTAGTTTTTTATCCGATTCATTGATTAATCAAAAAAATTCTCAACCGATTAATCGATTATTAAAATAATTGTTAGTTGCAGCCCTACCTTGCAAACATGCATAACAGATCATGGAACCGGATCATGAGGAGAGATTCGCTGAATTTGACAAAACGTATATTGGATTAGAATCGCTGACTCCACCTTTTTAAAGAAGGGTCATCTCCACAGACAATCAAGAAATCTCCCACAGTTTATATTTTGTGAAATAATTGTCGATATTTAAATTGATTGATGGAAGCCCAAGCTTTCTGTTTTCACAATAGTAGATATCACCTGCTCGCTACAGTAAAACCGCATACGTCACTGTTACATAATTCTGTGCCTGCCGTGCCTTCACACCACACATGAACCATTCCAGGTTTTGCTTGAAACATCCTCCTGACTGGTTTCTCTGTCGTTCCTGTTGGTAATCTGAGCGTGATTTTCGCACCAGTGCGTGACTTTCACACCAGACGAAGAAAACCAAACCAGGTTAAGTGTGACAGCATCCTCGTATTAGACGAGACTTGAAGTCTTAAAACCAATCTTGGGAGTTCACACAGAGCACCAATGAACCATCTAATTTATTGTGCTTAACAAACTCACAATCCCTCAAAAGGGTGTTATAGCACAGTGGAGGTGATAGAGTTTCTCATCAGTTGATTATCCCTGTGGAATATTACACTCTACATCCTGTAACCTGCCCCGAGGAGATTCCTGCCAATGAAGGAACCCCTACTTTTTACAGTTGTTGTTTTATTTGCAGTCCTGTCCTCCAAGCAGTCATCCTATCACACACATGTCAAACACAAATGCCAGATCTGCTTAGGTCACTTCAATATATTGTATCTTTAGCTGGCTTTTCCTTCCAACCTACAATCACAGGCAGTTTTTCAGTCCTTGGTTATGCTTTTCGGGCAACAATCCTTCACTCATTGTAATATCCGTCAAAAAGAACGAGAGAGGAGGGAGCAGATGGGTATTAATAGGGGATAGCTCACCCATATGTATGAAACTTTAGTAAATGTCTCACATGGTCATTTATTTCTAACTTGGTGAACATTTTGAATTTGCTGGGATATTCTATATAAATCACAGAGCTCTGTGAACCAAATGAATTGCATGAAAAGTGTCCTGGGGGTGAAAAGGCGGTGTACATCTCTCAGTGTGTTGTTTTGTGTAATTTACAAGGGGATAATCTTTTTTTGGTTCTTTGCAGCAGAGGTGAAAACCATGCCAACACATAGGTTTGATCACAATGTTTGACAGTAAATTTAAGAGAGTAATTCATCAAAGTTCTTATTTTGCATTACAATAAGATAAAATTACAAAAAAAGAACATGCATTATTATCTCTACATTATGTCTAGCATGGTTCCTTCCTTGCAATATTCTCTCCATCTAACCATAGCCGTGAAGTATAAGGATAAGAAAAACACTACATATAGAACTAGGTTATTACAATAAAGATAAATTCAAGAGATTGACCTTCATCATAAATTTAAAAAAAATCAGGCATATCTTGTCTCAAGGCAATGCAGAAAAGTTGATTAACGGCATTTGTTACATCAAGACTGGATTACTGTAACTAATTATTAGGCTGCTCTGGTAAGTCTCTTGGGTCTCTCCAGTTGATCCAGAATGCTGCAGCTCGTGTACTAACGAGGACTAGGGAGAGAGATCACATTACTCCTGTATTAGCTGCTCTCCACTGGCTTCCTGTAAGATCAATAATCACATTTAAAATCCTCCTCCTTACCTACAAAGCCTTAACTGGTGATGCATTATCTGTAATGTAATATCTTCATAGCTGTTATCTGTTTGTCATTTATCTCTTTTAATGCGACAATCCCACTCAATGTAATTTGTAACTGACCAAGTGTTGCACTAACGATTATAATAAAATGAAAGTGAACCACATTGTAAATTGAAGGTAATTTTCAGCCCATAACTACCAAACTGTTGGTTAGGCTGATTTAAACCTCTATTAATTATGTTATTTCGGGCCACTTGGAGCAGTGGAACCCAGCCATAATTGCAACATTAATATATACTATACTATAACTTCTTCAGCAGATACGGATAGAAATACTTGGACTTTGGGTATCGGGCGATATCAATTACCGATCCAATACCATGTTTACTTAATATGATCTATGCCTCACTGTGTGGTAGCTACTGGGATATATTTTGTGTAATAAAACACCAGACTTGACTTCAACATTGGTTTCTTGACTCTGTAAAACAGAATGTAACAAATAATTTAGAGGTGGGCAAAGTTGAAAAAATTTAACTGATTAATCGCATGATTTTTCTGAGATTATAATTAATTCAATAATGAAGTAAAAACTAGTGTATTGCGTGCTTTTATTTTAAAGTACCTATTGTTATCAGAACAATATATGCAGGCACTCTGTAGCAACAGCAAGTTAACAACAGTATATAAATCAAAAATACATGCCAGGGAAGAAAAGAATGATGTATTTTTTTAATGCTTCTATATGCCTTATCATTCAATTAAATATTGTATTTATTTTCAGATGTTATAGACTATTTTTATTCTAATGTAAAACAGCTTAATATCATGCTGAAGAAGAAACATTTGTCTTTTATCAGGGAACAAAATAAACAGTCTGTTCAGTAGTAAGGGTCCCTGTGAGGGACAAGCCACTCCTTCTTTTGTCCATGTTCTGTTTTTTGCTTACCTTAAAGATGTATGTTAAAGACCAACAATTGATTAACTTTATACAAAAGCAATAAGTGCTTTTGATCTTATTCAGTTCAGTTTTTCTTACTCAGTGAGAAATGTCCAGTCTGTGTTGGCTTGAACAAGTGCACTGAAGTCTGGTTGAATGAGGTGGAGATGTGAAGGACAGCTAACAGGTATCTCAGCGGCGGCTTTGCGCATGCGCGATTAACGTTCACCACTGGATTTGGACACTGCAGCGTGAGGCTCCTGTGAGCGCTCTGTACTCGTTGAGGACAGAAACTACAGAACAATACGTGCGTCAGTCTGTTGGCAACAAGCCAGTCGGTGAGGCTGCGTAAGCGCGCGCACCCACATACGTAAATCGCCTTCAAAGTAAAAGCAGTGCCGTTGTATTGCATTTATGGCGTAACCTTTTTAATGAAGAATTTCATAGAAGTTGTATACATCATCCGAAAGTTGAGAACTTGAAGATTATCTTGAGAGGCGGCTCAGGACTGTCAAAATATTCAAATGTTTAAAGTTTAGAGTGTATGAAGGTTTAGAACTTTACGATGGAAGTAAGCAATGCTACTTCTAATGCTATATTTATCGTAATCAAAAACTGAAAGTCTGCCTGAAAAAGTTTGATCGGTGCATCTCTAAATGGAATTGTGTTTGACAAGGAATCTTGAGCATCGCATAGACGGAATAAACACATTAAGGACATTAAGGTCTCCCAAAAGTGCTGACACTTATTGATTGGTTAACACAATCGAGTGATGCCAAGATCGAAAAGTGGTCGATGGTATGCAATGTGATGTAGCATATGCTGACCGCTGGAGTGCTATGCCGCTACTGTTCTACCGGCATAGTGCCGCATGCAAGTGGTAGGCCAATGTCAAACAGGCACAGTAGCGACATTAGTCCTAGCTGAAATGGCTTTCGTTGGCCTAGCCGTAGACCCTCTGACTAATTACTAACAGAACTCTTGAGCCAACAAACCAAATAGGATATTTGCCTATCTATATATAGCAGCGGCATCCCACTCCAGGGATCGGCATATGCCACTGAATCACAGTTGCATAGCATCGGCCACTTTTTGATCTCAGCGCTGCTCACACAATCAGGGGCGGTTTTGGGCACAGGCGACCCAGGGCGGCACTTTTTCATGACACGTGGGGGGCGGCACTACCACTTAAAAAAAAAATAAAAATAAAAAAAATCATCTGGGCCGTGAAGCGGTTTTCCAATATCTATCAAATCGCTGTGTGGGGGATTGGCGGGTTGGCGCCCCCTGCGGCTGCTTTCTGGGGAGGGAGGGGGGTGCCGGGGCGGCTCGCACGGCGCGCGGGGATCCACTGTGGGCTATGGAGCCGTACTCTAATGCAGTGGTACCCAACCTTTTTTCAGCCACGGACCGGTTTTGTGTCAGACAATATTTTCACGTACCGGCCTTCACGGTGTAGACGAAAAATATGACGTAATAAATTAGACGTAATACGACCGACATAAATAGAATTATAAAGTGCATAAAGATACAACTCACCATGACGCTGCATTAGTGGAGCTCTGAGCTTGTTTCTCTGCTACGAGCCGGTCCGTCTCGAGGTGACGGGAGAAAAAGACCGACCCCCTACGTCTGTTGTTTATGTCCAGTACTGACTCTACTCCGTACCTTAAACCTTTAAATGCAATCTATCACTTCATTAAAACCTGCTTCACAAAGACAGGATGTTGGAATGGAGGCAGGGTTTCAGAGCTTTTTTGGCGATCTCAGTAACTCTGCCTTGATTTAAATCCAGAACACAGAGTTGTAACGGACTTTTAAGTTTCACTTTTGGGGTAACGTATGGAACCTCTTGACATGTGTCAAGATGTTGCGTTTGAGGCTACGCACAGACGGATGTATCCGTTTTTTTTCTTCAAAATAAAATATTTTTCTGAAAAATATATATATATATATATATATATATATATTTTTTTTTTTACCCGGCCAGGGGGGAGGGAGGGGGCGCTCGGAGGGGGGTCTCGCCCGGGGCGTAATTACATGTGGAACCACCACTGCACACAATTCCCTTATGTGTGAGACAGGGTTAGGGTTGTGTTCACTGCACTTACTGGAATGTTTCTCTGCCAGTGTCCTCATCACTAGTCTACTAGCTGTTATAGTTTATATTACAACATTACAAATGTAAACCTGCTGACCCGGCTCATGACCCTTCTAGACCAATGAAGTCCAAAGCATCTTGTACTGTACAGATATTGTACAGCAGATGCCGATTGTTACGGACGGTGTCCTATATGTCTAGTATGCGTACATGTATTGTGTTTTGTTTTGTGTTGTTGCTTTGTATCCCCCTCCTGTTGTCTTTCTCATACTTCACAGATGTACACACCTGGTTCCAATCATCCAATCACCCCACCTGTTCCAGATCTCCAATCAACCAGTACCCCTTTTAATAGTCCTCTGTTTGTTAAGCACTCTGGTCTCTCGTGTCGTGTCGGAGCTCTGTTTGAGCGCTGACTGACTGACTGACTGACAGTGAGTGAGTGAGTGAGTGAGTGAGTGAGTGAGTGAGTGAGTGAGTGAGTGAGTGAGTGCGTGCTTCCTGGGTTATGGTTTGTCTTTATTTACACCACCTTTGTTTAAACTATTTCTTGTTAGCGGCCTACTTTGGTTTTATTGTTGTCTTTGTCAATTCTTTTTGTTGTGCGCACAGGGTCAATGAGGACAGGTAAGATACCCTGGGGTTTACATATTGCATACACGTAGGTTTACCTGTTAATACCCTAGGTTAGAGTGAGCACCACCCCCTGTACTTTTGGGTGAAAGCACCTGTAAATAGGGGGGGAGTGTTAAGTTCTTTTCTTTGGTGCCACTGACAGTCCTTGTCGTTCCCTGTGTTGCGTTTTTGTAAATAAATACTTTATTGTCATTTACGGGTTTTGGTGTGACTGTACCCTCACTTGTCTAAATCTGCTGTTTTTATATTGCGTCCGACTCCAAGCCACCACAGGGCGTAACACCGATACTGTATCATTTTGGCATTACTGATCCTTTAACTTGCATTTCTAGTTCCCTCATTTTAATTTGATTATTCTTTCACACAGAGAAAGGAACACATGTTTCTCTTTCTTTTGATAATTATAGCCTATAGATGAATGTCAAATGCTTGGCAAATCATGTTGTGTAAGGCGCCTGTACTCGGTCTTCAAATGAACAATTTATCTATGACAAGAGGCATGCCAAAGGCAAGAACTGAGGAGAGGCTTGAAACGGTTTTATGCAGCTGTCATCATCTCAATGAATAAGTTTGTCAAATTATGTTGAAAAAAAGTGACAGCAGACACCTGGTCTCGTTTGTTTCCCATCTGACTATTGTGACCATGCATTTGTTTTTAGACGAGTTACTATAAAGTGTATCATTTAATTTCATTCATATTCTCTTTCTACTGAATCCTGCAGATAACTAGAGACATTTCAGCATACTTTTCGCGAAAAGGGAGAGACTCATGTTAGTTTTATTTTTTTAACTGCCTGCCTCTATTTGCTTTTGTTCTGTTGTGATTTATATGATAATTTAGTGAAACGTATCATACAACTTGCGTATCACGGTTTGGATCACAGATCGGATCAGCACAATTTAAAAGAGAAAAAAAGCAAATTTTCCACATCACGATTTTTTTTGCTGCTGATACTAATTACAGATCATTGATGATCAAAAATAATTTAAACTGTTCCAAATTCAGTCTAAACCATAATACTGTATCATAAGCTGCTTAGAGCTAGTTTTGGGAAGTTTAACAAGTCATAATACTCTAATATCTATTCATGTTGTTGAAAAATCTTCAAACTGTATTTAATAATGCAATACTAATAGTTTGCATAGCAGCTATTGCAGTGCCTCACCCCTTATACATGTTTATACACTATTTTAGATTCCTAAGAAGTACAAATGTCACTCTCACTATCAGTAAGAGAATTAGGCTACAACAAATGCAGTAAAACTCACAGAGATCATCAGATGTGCAGATTTTTCATTCACACACTGTTGTGGCCAAAGAAGACACTCATCAGCAAAACTAAGTACTGCATATTGTGCGATTCAGTTATTTTCCTACAGAATTACATTGCACCCATAGACCTTCTGATATTTGAATTTTAGACCCTTTTGTGTAAAAGATTATAATCATGTGCCATGAGAACCAATTAACTATTTGGAACCTGAATAGAGCTCTAATTTACTAAAATAAAAATGTATTTAGTCATCTTAAAATCTTTGCCAAACAGGCTCTTAAAATGACATTTTAGGCTATAATTAGCTGCCATTGTAATGGTATCAGCAGTTCAATAACATGGGTTTACCCAGGAATAAATAGCAGTAGTCTATGTGTGGAAAAAAATGTGTGAAATTAAATCAGATTTGTTTTCATCCTTTCAAGGAATACATACCCACAATTTTGGCCATTAGTGGGTTAGGAAACACGTGCTCAATGTCTTTCTTCTGAAGCAAAATTCAAAAGATATATTCCAAACCAAGTGCGTTTCAAGTGTGGCAAACTAGACAAGCAACGTTCTGTTTTCAATGCTTGGTTAAAATATTTTTTTTCCCATCAACCAAAGGGCAAAAGGAAATGTCAGTAAAGGTAAGAAACATACATCGCATATGTTTATATCATGTCTTACTTTTAGCTTCAAGCCAGAAATGATACTTTCAAGGGCATTGCCAGCCGTGTTTGTGTAGTGATACTTGATGTTCTTGCGATTTCACAGCTGGGCCCCGTTCCTCATACCCGGATTACTGTGTTAGCCGGATAATTTTCAGGATAAGATGAAGCAGGTCAGGCTTTTCGGTTCCACGAAGCAAGTTTGGAAAAATCACCATAGCAACACATCCAAATCCCTTAACCTGCTCCAGCGCAGGCTAACTGAAATTCACTGGATAAGCTGGCCACTCCCACCGGACAAAAAAGGCAGCTCCCTTCCTCAGAGATGAAGGAGCGATATTAGTTAGATTAGTTTTATAGGGAGAGAGTTCTTCCAGATCGCCAAGATCCATTCTCACATCATGATGACTTCCTGTACGAGCGCTATCGATTCTGGAATCATTTATTTACGAGACCTTCTCGAGCCGTACATTGAACACCACAGGCGCAGCCGAGCATCGACCGTCTCACATACTGTATGCATAGACTGGATCACAGAGTGTCTCACATACTGTATACAGAGCTTTGCGCTTTTTTGCGAGTGGTACATGTTTGTACAGTGTCGGCGATGCAGAGAACGTCGGGAAAGCCGCTGCAGGCCGTGCTGTTCGTAACGTTTATTTAGAGCAGCACTCATAATTGTGACTGTTATTATTACACCATACATATCATGATTGTAGAAAATTATTACGGTGAACTCATGATAAGAATACAGAGAATCACACACAATTTCTTTTCACTGCTTCCATTGATTGAATTTCTGATTATGAATACATGGGGTACTGATCCGGCCATACAAATATTAAAAACTCCTAGTTATACGGTAATCTACACATGCATGTATATACACATATAGTACATGATGCATACGCACATACAGTACATATATCCTCATAAGTATCTATTAATTCGTATCAATTAGATACTCTTTGGGCTTGTTTTTATCTACTTATTCTGAAAGACCTACTGCCAGCAGGCACATTTAAATACATATAAATCTGATTGATTGGGGGGATGACGCACTTAAAATTAGCCGATACATTTTCCCAACACTTAAGCATTCAACTTGTCTGATATTTTGCCCTTGCAGCTGTGAAGGTGTTAAGCTGCGTTCACAATAATATTCGCAACGCTTTTTTTTTCCACTATTGATTAATCCGGCAATTATTGTCTTTATTTATTTATCTTTTCTCAAAAAACCATAAGAAATGCCCTCTATAACTTTAACTGGTTTGACCAACAGACCACAGTCCTAAGATATTCAGTTTACTATAATGTATGATAGCATAAGAAAATAGTACAAAGAAAATCACTAAGTTATCACATTTAACAAGCTGACAATAGTGATTATCAAAATAGTTATTACTGTCCATTGTACACCCAACTGGAATAATCAGTTGCCTTATAATTGTAAATATTGTACAGCTATATTATCTAATAGCATTGAGATAACATAAGGTTATTAGGTTATATCTTAATCTTTCTACTAGCTCTGCCTGTTTCCTTCATCTTATTTACATGCATCATGATGACAAACTGCGCAGCTGTATTTGTGATGACTCTTTTACACACAAGAGACTTTGCTGGTATTACTTGATTAGCTTCGTATAACTTCTTTATCTTTTAATACTAATGTAATTTGATTTCTCAAAAGCAATATATAACAACTGCATCAATATCCCTACCACAACTTATTTAGAGTAACTTTAATATGGATCATGATTCGAACACTTAATGTGACTGATTTGTCACAATATGACATGCATGTTAAGTATTCAAAAATGGAATCTGTCTGACAAACTAAGTGGTCCATCCACCCGTTTTGGTACGTCAAAGATATCAAGTTATTTTTATTTATTTTCCTTTTAACATCACTGCCTCAGTGAAGTTCAAACTATATTTGTTACACTTAAAAGCTCCTACTGTCAGTTTAACTGCAGGTTTTCCTTAACTCATTGTGGCTAAGGACTGATACATTTTAACAGCTTGCCATCGCAGCTGCTTCCACAGATGTAATCCACCGTTTTTCTTTCTAAATATTACAGTTATATAATTTTTGTCCCAGTGTGACTTTCCACTGTTGCATCAAAGGATGTTCTTTCTTGCCAGAATATAACTTGAAGAGACTGCTGCTGTAATAACTTTCCTCTCTCGCTTACTTCAATTTAAGGGTAGGATCACACTGGCTAGTATAATTTGAACACAATAATATTATAAATGTATCCCATGAAGGTTCAAAATACAATGTTTTACAGATAAATGAATAGATAACACAACTCCAATGTCATGCAGTCATGCTCCTTGTGTGTTTTCTGTAAATTGTTTGCGTGTTTCTTTTCCCACTATGAAAGCTTTTAAGCAGTTAGTGAGAGAGTTCATTTTACAATAGTTAAATTATTATTTAAATTATTCTCAACACAGTTATCGTAATAGAGGAAATAAGTACATGAATGGAAAACATCTATTTTAATCACAGAAATCGAATGAACAACTTAGAGCCAAACGTATTAAAAACCAAACAACGGTGGGAAGCAGAGGCTGTGTCAATCAAATATTGTGTCATTGACTGTGTCATTGACTTGCAGGAGCGCGAAATCCCACATTTAGAGATTCTGGTGAGTCCAGTGTGGTATTAGATGGCGGGTTCAGCCTTCACAACCACAATTTTAAAAGCCCTGAGAAGTGGTCTGTCGAATTGGAAGAAAAATATAATTGATCTGCTTTGTGTGTGTTGACATGTAAAATGGCTGCATGGTCGCTGCCCGACTCGGTTCATCTTTTCTTTCCATTCCATTAAAAAAAAAAACACTCATGCATTCAGTACAACGAGACACTCTTTCCTGAAATGTCTTGCCACGTTTCCTCATTTTGCTATTTCATGTGAGAAAATGTGGCCATATTTTCAGTAAAATCTTAAAACAATAATAACTGACTGTGATCTCTCTCTCTCACACACACACACACACACACACACACACACACACACACACACACACACACACACGTGTGACGGCCCTGAAACGCTACATTTATTAGAAGCTTTTAATATAAAAAAGAGACACTTAATACAGCCCTTGTGGCCGGTCCGATCCACTTTGTTTCCCATACAGAGCCGGGGCGGTGTGTAAACACCAGATTGTCGCAAACACAACGGAAAGCTAGCAGACCATGAGGAGATATTTGCTGAATTTGACAAAAGTGTGTTAGATTAGAATCGCAGACTTATTCAGACAAGCAACCTCCGGTTCTGAAAAGTGGTGACGATTTGGAAATGTCTTATGCCGTGTTCACACCAAAACAGTTGCGAAATATTCGCGCGTCAAGATTAGATGTTAAATCAATGCACAGCCGCGTTAGGTTGCGAAAAAGCGGATTTTTCGCCGGGCGTCGCGATAGAGGCGAAACGGCGTTGTGAATATTCGCAACTCTGCTTTTTCGCCGGCGTTCAAATATTTCAACTCCAGGGAATAATTCGCATGACGCGGAGTTGCAAAAGCCAATCAGCGTTGAGAAGCTCCGCCCGGCATCACCGCCGTTACTGAATCAAACTGCTGGTCCACTGAAGGAGCGCTGGAAACGGCTTCATTCAGACACTTGTCCTAGAACCCAGACACGGAGGCGCTTGATGTTACGACGTGTGTGGGACTTCCTCAACACGTATAAAGCAGAACTAGAGGTTATTTCAATGCTGAATGGCGGAAATAGTAAATGCTTTCACAAACACGGAGATAGAAGCTCCGCCCGGCATCACCGCCGTCCTGCCGTTACTGAATCAAACTGCTGCTGGTCCGTTGAAGGAGCGCTGGAAGCGGCTTCATTCAGACACTCGTCCTGGTGGAGTCGAGCTGTGTGTGACTACGGATAATGTTATGAACCCAGGCACGGGGGTGGTTGATGTTCCGACGTGTGTGGGACTTCCTCAACAAGTATAAAGCAGAACTAGTGGTTATTTACCTGGTGGATGAAGGAAATAGTAAATGTTTTCAAGACACAGAAATAAGCCCCGCCCCCTTTCCCCAGCGATGGTTGCAAAAAAATGGATTAACCACAGAGCGAATTTTTCACCTGCGGCACGATATAGGCAAAGTGGCGTTGCGAAAATTCGCAACTGTTTTGGTGTGAACACGGCATAAAACTTGCATTCTCTCTACTGACCAACAGGGGAAGAGTCCTGTGGTTGCAAAAATAAGTCAGATTGTATGAAAGTCTATGAAGAAATTACCTTACTTCTAATTTTATTAATTCCCTCAGTACACATTTCATGAGTTTATGGTTTCAAGTCTTATTTAATACAGCATGATGTTTATTTAATAAATTATGGTTCCATTTTTAGTAAAATAGACCATGAAGTGGTGTATGCTTTAGGGCGGGACTAGCTTGTGATTGACAGGTCGCTACCCTACCAGAGCCGTATATGGCATTTCTTCGTCACTTCTCGGCTGTCCAAATATGTTAATAAGCCAAGATGGCAGTGGCCAAAATACCGAATTTAAGGCTTCTAAACGGCGGTCTACAATGGGTAGCTTCTCGATGACTACGTCCACTTCTTATGTACAGTCTATGGTCTTATTATATAACAACGAGAAAGTTTATATTATTAGATTCATAGCTATAGTGTGTAGCATTGACAATTTCAGTGCTAGGAGCGATGGAAAAGGAGTTTCCGTCAAGTCATGACGCAGATTCTCTTTTTTATGATGAGTGAGGCTGAGTGATCAACTAACTGGCTGTGAAAATCCTATCATAAACAGTGCTCTAACCATATTAGAAATGATAACATTCAGTGGAAGACTTTTTGTGGTCGAAAAAGAAGCTGCTGTCAAGAGCTGATCTGGAGAGTTCAGCTGGCCTGCCGCTAAATGAGTTCATTTTGCTTCATCTAAACACAGGAAAGCACATTGCTATTGCCAGATAATCAGTCATTGACAGATATTCACCAGATCGTGTAATGCGCGGATCGCTTAAATTCCAGTGCCCAGAAAGGGGAGAACCGGGGGGTGCAATGCTGTGACTGTAATGGTACACTGTGGTTATGTAATAAGTCAAAACATTATCCACAGAGGGGCTAGGAGGGGAGGCTGATAAGAGGGTGCCTAAATTGGCCCTAATTTTGTGCTTGCTGGCTCACTTAATAGAACGGGATCATGATACATTGTATCGTTTACCTCTGTGTTTACCCCCGCTATGACACCACAATAGCTGCTGTGAAAAGGGCCTATTGATTAAAAAGAATGTATGGGATTACTATATCAATTGTATACCTTAAAGTGTTGGACATCTTTGAAGGGCTGCAACCACGGGTTACTGAGTCAACAGGATTTTCCTTTCTTTCTCGATGACAAATTTAATATATTTACTAAGATTATTTTTTCATTTAACAGTAGAAATAAATGGGTCTGCTGTTATGATTAAAAATTCAAATAAAATAGGTTCAATACTTAGTATTGAACCTATTTTTTTCAGATTTGCCACAGCATCACTTGAAGGCTACCCACAACTAGTGTGTTTCCGCATGTAGTGAATGTAATGAAATTGGCACAGTTGGTGTGTGTGTCTGAAACTATACTGCTCTTTATCACTGTTATTGCACAGCCCTGGTGTGAGCAAGAGTCAGGTCAAAGTAGGTCATTTTTCAATTTCTTAACCAAAAAACACAGTTTTTAACTGAATATGCTTCCTAACATGTAAATGCTTGTGTTTATTGTGATTATTATTGCATGGCGTGAGCCCCTGATGGGCTGGGGGGGGGTGATGGTCTGTGGCTGGTTGATGGAGCTGTGGGGGATGGCGTCAGGACTGCTCCATTGCCTATCAAAGCAACAGTAGAACTCGTTCAGCTCATCTGCTAGGCGGAGATCATTCATGGCATGGGGGGTTTTTGGCTTGTCGTTGGTGATCTGCCTGAGACCTCTCCAGACAGAAGCAGAGTCACTTGCTGAGAGCTGTTGTTGCAGTTTCTCAGAGTACAGTTGTTTAGCATCTCTCACTGCCTTGCTAAACCTGCATTTTGACTCTGTGTACAAGTCCTTGTCCCCACTCCTAAATGCCTGGTCCTTTTGCAATCTTAGCTTTCTGAGTTCCGCTGTGAACCAGGGTTTGTCATTGTTATAACTCACCCTGGAGCTGGTTGGAACACAGCTGTCCTCACAGAAGCTGATGTTGGAAGTTACAGCCTCTGTGAACTCATCCAGACTGTTAGTAGCAGTCCTGAAGACATCCCAGTCTGTACAGTCCAGGCATGCCCGAAGATCCTCCAGAACTGGTCCACTTCTTGAATTTCCTCACCACAGGTTTGCAGAGCTTTAGTTTCTGCCTGTATGAGGGAATCAGATGAACCATGGCGTGGTCAGAGTTTCCCAGAGCAGCACGAGGAACGACGTGATAAGCCCCACTGATTGTGGTGTAGCAGTGGTCCAGAATGCTCTTCTCTCTAGTAGGGCATTTAATTCGCCCTTTCGCTTTTAACTCGCTAAATAAAGACAGTTAGTCTGTATTTAGCGAGTTCATGGCTGAGGTTTCCTTTGTTAAAGTCCCCAAGGACAATAACTAAAGAGTCCGGGTAGGTCCGCTCCACACACCGTATCTGCTCGGCGAGTGGCCGCTGTGCGTCCTGCACGTTGGCCTGAGGCGGCATGTACCAGGATGAGAACTCACGTGGGGAGTAGAAGGGTTTGTAGTGGATGATGAGGGATTCCAGGTCCGGCAAACAGTGCTGTAGAATCACTGTTACGTCGTTACACCAGCCGTTGTTAGAGTAGAAAGAGATATGAGCTGTAGAATACCTAGGGTCCCCTAATAGGGGTTATAGGGGGACTATAAGGGTCCCCTATAACCCCTAGGGGACTAGGGGACCTTAGGGCTTATAAGGTTAACTGGGTACAATTGGTTAAGGTGAACTGGGTACAATTGTTTTGGGTTTTGTTGTTATGCCAATAATAATACTTCAGTATTCAGTACATCTGGCCAACATCTTCCCCCTATTGGGGCTGTGACTTTATTTAATATTATTTATTACTGGCTGATCCCGATGATTCCCGACCATGTGGTCAATAAAATGTGAGAGAATTGAGAAAAATGCAGGAATTCTTTTTTTTAAGCCCAATAACATCACCAAACAGTGTGAACCACCGGTTGATTACACAGTTTAACGTTAACCACCACAGTGTGAAATAATGTGCCGTGTAGCTCAGCTGTATAATGCAATGAACAAAGGGATCGGAATCTGCCAATATGGATCATCAACAATCAAGGATCTGGAAAAGTTATATTGGCTCCTTTTTATCTTTTGTGCTGATCCGATCTGTGACCCGATCCAAGACTCTGATATGTGATCCGATCTGAGCCGTGCGTTTTATTTTCCGTTGCACCACTCTCTAACAGAACAATTTCCCCTTGCAGGAATAATAAAGTACCCACCTACCTACCAACCACACCGTATCGGCAGCAAGTACTACTTTACACAAGGTCATGCTGAGATCAATAAATCTGGTCAATCCACTGGTTGTAAGTGCTCTTGTACAGTCTCACCATCGGTGACAAGCTTTCATGTTTTGTTGCCTTGCAGAAGCACCAATGAAAGAGGGCTTACTCCTCATCATGAGGCGCTTTGGTCAGGCTTCTAAATCGGTGATAGTCTTGAGTATATTCTGTTGGGTATAGAATCGCTAATTGGGGCCATATGTATACTTTTTGCAAATAAGAGTGAAACGCTTTTCTTAGGGCTACATGGATTATTACTTAGGCTCTACCGAACAGTTCAAAGCTTTAAAACTTAATTCACTGGCATTCAAATTATTATTATGAATGACTTACAGACACATTGCTTGCACACGCAGCGATCAAATCAAAACATTGCTGTGTCCTTGTCTGAGTGATTTCCGAAGTCAGTTTTTTATCGAACAAAATATTCTACTTCAATCCATGAGGTTTTATAGCCTTTCAAAAAGAAGATTTACACTGCAGTCAAAAACTATTTACTCTCCCTCACACAGCTGTATTAACAGAGTGGTGTAGCATCAATCCAACAGCACTATAAATTACATTTATACGACCACAATGACACCATTTCACAGGCAGGCTATCATGCAACCTTTTTTTGATATGCTGAAATATGAGGACCGTTATCCCGGTCAACCAATATCAAGTTGGACGATAATCTATTCATATCACCCACATTTAATATATTCAGTTAACTATTATTTAAAGTATTTGACATTTGTTGAAATTAAATGGCAAATGTCATGTTACTTTATCACAATTTTCTATACATTTTGAGGTCAACATTCACATCTCATTGTTTCCCATACTGCAGCTGTCTTGCTTAATGCTTCAGACATTGCTGGTATACTGCATGCAAGCAGTTCATCTCTCCTAGTGCTTTCAACCTGGACCATGTCTGAATATAATGAATAATGGGAAACTTGCAGACCGGCTTTGTGAGACTATAATACACATTAATGAGGGTATTTGTGAAAAGGTACGAATTTTAGCAATATGTAATGAGTGAGATGTGGCCACATATTAAACATCATGTACAACTGAGCAGACGGAGCCTCGTTGTTAATCAAAATCATGGCATGACTGGAAGGTTTCGTGCTTGATTTTCATGACAGTAAATATGACCTCTGTCCATCAGTGTCGGGTGTCTATTGGGCACAACAGCATTTCCTGCTCCAAGAGTCACGTGACTGATGCGGGACTCTTGACTTTTGATGAAATGCCTTTTGTAGACATATGTAAATCAAGAGATTGAGGGATACTGATTACTGTGTAATGGGTACAATATGTATTATTCGTATTCATTCTTTGTAAATGCATGTGTGCATATATAAAGAATTATCAATATATACTGTCTTCTACCAAAAAGGTCTTGTTAAGTATTGACCATCTGAGTGAGACGGCACATTTCTTAAATGATGCCAAGATAAATCAGACCATCATTCACTGTCTTTGACTTCACTGACATGTGACGCCTCTGCCCTTTACTTGTCTATTTCTAATTACTTATCTAAGAGTGGTGATAAAAGTCCTTCCTTCCATGGCACCTTTGGTTTATTCCATTCCCTTACTAGAGGTTAATATTATCTACAGTTAACCCAGTGCTTTCTCAGTTGCCTTAAAGCCACCTTGCTCAACAGATGAAATGGGCTTGATGCTTTTACCTGAAGGAGTGCAACTACGCAGTGACAGTGACAACAACTTCGGTGCAGGTTTATTTTCATTGTACACCTCTGCTTGAGCTTGTCTTGTCAGAGCACCATTAAGCAGCCTTTATACTAATTTTGAGATACGTCTGTAGATAATTGTAATTTGCTTGAAATCAAACCATGTCAGAACTATGGGTGAAACACCCCGTTTTTAAACATAGTTAAAAATGTGTCTCCTCCTCCTCCTTACATGCTCTGGTTAAAGGGTTTTTACACATCCAAGTCTGTTTATAGGTCTTGGGGAATACGAATGCATATGTGAAAAAAAGTTAAATATCTGGGGCTGTACAGTTGAAAAAATGTTGCCTTACCACATGACTGTAGCCACTCCTTCTCGTCAGAAAGTGTGCTCGCTCAACTTAAAAGAAAAAAGAAAAATCTACCTGTAACTACCACTGAATTCTTAAGTGTAACCTTGAACACACCTTGAGTAGAAGCAACTGCTGAAATAGAATACCTACTTTCCAAAGATTCAGCTGTTAATAAAAACAAACACCAACCACTGCAATTCATTAAAGTCCAAATTAAATTAAATTGCATATTTTTGGCCGCTACAGCATACATCTGCTCTGTGAAGCACTTGTCCAACAAACATACAAAAGGAGGTCATTTATATTTTATGATTTCATGATGAATCTCCCGAGTTTTGCATAATTAAATGGAATGCCGTTCCAGTATCCATCTTTGTAGATGCATACACACATTAGCTTTCCTGCTAGAGTATCCATGTTATCTAACTTTCAAACATGAACACGTCTTGTTCTGCGAACTTAGCTCGCGTCCTTGGAAAATAATACGGACTGGCAGTGTGAATACAACCTTGGATTTTGAGTTTTACATGAGTTTTGTGAAACCTGCATAGAGTGTGAATGGGTGTACTCTGATATTTCTGAAAGTCAATGTTCTTACACTTGATGTATTTTCTGAGATTCTGAATTGGGCCTCCACTTTGTGACACTGTTGTTTCACCACACCTAAAGGCAATGCACTCATTGTTTACCAATCAAAGTTCCATTATCACAGTCCAGACCTGATTCTTCAGGCTCAAACACACCAACTGCACTGTCTCTCACCTTTAAAAGTAGGCTTTAGAAAACTGACATTTGTCACACCCCCGAAGCAGAAGTGGGCATCTTTGTATTTGACTGAACAAAAAACAACCCTGAAATGTTTTCTGTGTGTGCCTTTGAGGTTCCCAAGCTGCCTTTTCACTCTATGCACATCATTACCATTTTTCTAATCATCACATTTAAGATCTTTTCAAATGAATTATTTGAAAGAGAAAATAATACTTCATGTGTTTGAATTCAAGTGGGTTGTCCTGTGTCCAGGAAGTGCTTTGAATCCAAAAACTTAATGAAAGAATACAATCACTCACCATATTTTATTCAGAATGCTATGTCAGCTAAAAAGCTGTTGAGATTGATAATCAAAGAAATATCACTTGAGGTGGCACCAAGAATTCCTACCGATGCCATTTTATATCAAACGCATATGCAAGAGGTGGGAATGCATGGTACACAGATTCTGTTTGAAGCCTCAAGTGCCTTCTACAACTTATTTTGTTGATTTACACACATACTCAATAAAACTATTTACATATACCCACAATACATGGATAGAAATCAGGGTGTAACAAACACAAATTTCATGGTTCTGTATGTTTCTCTATTTTGTGTTCATGGTTAGGAATGTTTTCAATACAATAAGGAACTTTTTTACTTTTGAATATTCTGAACATTCAGCTGTTGTTCATTGTCCATAAATCTTACTTAAGCAATGATGATTCATGAAAGACTGGATTTTTGTCAATAATAAGTACATATAACACAATTAATATGAGACTAAAATGCTCACGTGAAGGCATATTTTAGTAGGGCACGAAGCACTTTGACCACACAACTTGATTCTGTGTCGTCTACGATCGAGTGTGGTCGCATATAATGTACACAATAAACACTCTAAAGCAGGGATTCCCAAAGTGTGGTGCGAGCTGTCTCTAGGGTGTGCGCGAGAGGAAAAATGTAGTGGTGGTCTAATGGTGTAATAATTAATATTAAACATAATAAAAATAAAAAAATTAAGTAGGATTTTTTTTTTATTATAAAATATCCCTTTATAAGATTTAAATTTAAAATTAAAAACGTACAATTTAATAAATAGATGCACTTCAGGTCCAGCCGCCATACTGTCTTTTACGTACACACTAGCTAGCCTAGCTTGTGCACCTAACGTCATTTCATTCATTCAGCAACATCCATGAAAATATGTTAAACTGGCTGAAATCGGGGAAGCTGTCAGGTGGGACATCTGAAGCTATCAGTAATAAAAGAGGAGAGGACAGAGAGAGAGGGAGGAACCGGAGGGAGAGAAACGGAGAGGTGCGTTGGGGAGAGACCGGGAGAAGAAATTGACCCGGAGTCAGAGAAAGAGGAAACGAGAGTGAGCATCAGACTGGGAAAAAAAAGAGGAAACATGATGACAATTATCTGGGTCTAGGCTTCACTTGGATTGGCAATGCAGTGCAAGTCAGAAGCCCCTTACATTTTTTAGATCAAAATTGTTGAAAAAGAGTTACAAAACAGCCAAAAACAATTGCAGTCTCATTCACGTGAGTCTCTCAAAGTGAGAGACTCACGTCTCTCACTTTCTTCCTCTCCCTCTCTATCTCTCTTGCTGCAGGCTGCGCTGCATGTGAACATCCTCATATGGACTCCTCCTTTTTTTTATTTATATCTGTTTCTGAGCCTATGCATGTGCCACTCTTTGTTCTTTACGTGGCTTACTGTGTTTAAGTAAATACATGTGAAATGTCCGCCGTACCATAGAAAAACAATGGTTTTGCTAGCGACGCGTTTTTGAGAGTCGCGTCTGGTGTGATCGGCCCTTTATTGCTCTTTAAAAGTGACGCCTTGTGTAACTGAAATGTATACAGCGGACTAAATCTTGTAACAAACGCCACGCGCGAGCAAACAGTTCTCGCATTGGTCCGATTTTATGCGGCTATAAATAGGCTCTGTTGCGTTTTTTTTTTAAGGTGTGGGGGATTGGGGATGCGTGAACCCGGTCGGGATGTAGAAGGGGGTGAGTGGCCTAAAAAGTTTGGGAACCGCTGCTCTAAAGCATTAGTTACTGTGGCCCAGAAACATGAATGATTAGTGCGGCTGTGACGGCCCTGCAGTGCAGAACCTGTTACGGTTACAAAACCCAATGGTTAGATTTAGGAAGAAATTGTGGTTTGGATTAAAACAAGTATATTTGTGTCATATCATACTTACTTAATTACTTAAATTACAAACAAAAGTACATTTGAATTAATCAACTTTGACGTTTTTTGTACTCTGTCACCAGACTTCCTTAGAAGTAGCCCTGTAGTCCTGGCTCATGACTACGTGGATTATATGTGAATTACATCGCATTACTTTTTGCAGGTCTAAGTACGGACAGGGAATGAGAACAGTCTGGACACATATACAAGGAGCTGATGTTGGTCCTCAATTCATCCAAAAATGATTGTCTTAGCATACGACAAGAGGACTAGCTTTGCTCCTTCTCCTGACCTAAGTGTGAGAGAGTGGGTGAGACAGGTAATTAAGGCTGGAAAGATGGATCATTCAGGGCTTATAAACCACTCTGTATTGATGCCAGAAAGCTCTTCCTCTCCATTTGTGGATTTATCATGAGCATTGCAGGGTTTGTTACCTCTCCCACCTTAAGGCTGTTAGGACGGCCAGAAAAGTTGCAACAAATGAGACATCCTCATTATTTACACTAATTACACAGTGTCAAATGTACAGCTGATAGTCGATCCACATTCATCAAGTTGTGTTTGGAACCTGGTTTTTGCTTTGCATGTTGTTGCTGTCCAGCATCTCCTGGTTTGAGTTTTACTTTTCCTTCTACGTTAAAAAGTAATAAGCTTATTTGAGAGAAAATTATCTTCCTTCCTCTTAACCCTTCAGGGTTTCAGGCCCTCGATTTGACATAATTTCTTAAATTCACCTCTTAAAGGCACTTGCATATAAGATGTATACACATGTGTTACATCAAAAAAGAACAATCTCAGATCTCTATATAATGAGGCACCATTGCCCTAAGCCACAAGTGTAAAGAGATAATATGGCCCTAAACCTGAAAAATGTAATATCTCTTGTGAAAACATACCTTTACTCATGTGGACGAACTGTTTTGGTGCTTGAAATTGGTTTACCAAAGGTCTGAGGTTCACAAAAGCAGTGGAATATATGAATACAATTGCAGATAAATGTAAATAAATGTCTAATACCAAATTTTGTATTATCGTATTTTGAGTAGAAGTGTCGTCTGTCTCCTCCAATGAATCGCCACCTTAACGTGGTGGAGGAGTTTGAGTGGCTCAGTGATCCTGCGAGCTATGTTGTCCGGGGCGTCAGCCCCTGGTAGGGTCTCCCAAGGCAAACAGGTCTTGGGGGAGAGCCCAGACTAAGAGCGGTTCAAAAAACCCTGATGAATAGCAGCCCACGGTCTGAAGTAACCTCGCCCGGACAAGGGAAACCGGGGCACCCTCCCGGAGCCAGACCCAGGAGGGGAGCTCGTCGGCGAGCGTCTGGTGGCCGGGCTTTCGCCCATGGGGCCCGGTCGGGCTCAGCCCGAAGAAACAACATGGAGCAGCAGTCACCCCGTGGACCCACCACCCGCGGGGAGAATTATCGTGGTCGGGTGCTATGCAGACCGGGCGGCGGGCCAGGCAGGAGAACTGGGCGAGCCGATCGCCGGCAGCATAGACTAGCTCTAGGGACGTGGAACGTCACCTCGCTAGCGGGGAAAGAGCCGGAGCTGGTGCAGGAGGTGGAGCGGTACCAGCTAGATTTAGTTGGGCTCACCTCCACGCACAGCATGGGCTCTGGAACCAAGCTCCTGGAGAAGGGTTGGACTTTGTCCTTTTCTGGAGTTGCCCAGGGTGAGAGGCGCCGGGCGGGAGTGGGGATACTCACGAGCCCCCGGCTGAGCGCCGCTATGTTGGAGTTTTCCCCGGAGAACGAGAGGGTCGCCTCCCTGCGCCTACGGGTTGCAGGGAGTAAAGCTCTGACTGTTGTTTGTGCTTATGCACCGAACAGCAGTTCAGAGTATCCGGCCTTCTTGGAGTCGGTGGGAGGGGTCCTGGAAAGGGTGCCGCCTGCCGACTCCATAGTTCTCCTGGGAGACTTCAACGCTCACGTGGGCAATGACAGAGAAACCTGGCGGGGCGTGATTGGGAGGAACGGCTTGCCCGATCTGAACCTGAATGGTGTTTTGTTGTTGGACTTCTGTGCTAGCCACAGTTTGTCCATAATGAACACCATGTTCGAGCATAAGGTGGCTCATAAGTGTACCTGGTACCAGAACACCTTAGGCCGGAGATCAATGATCGACTTTGTAGTCGTATCATCTGATCTGCGGCCGTATGTCTTGGACACTCGGGTGAAGAGAGGAGCAGAGCTGTCAACTGATCACCACCTAGTGGTGAGTTGGATCAGATGGCGGGGGAGTCGGCTAGAAAGACCTGGCAAGCCCAAACGTGTAGTGAGGGTGAACTGGGAACGTCTGGCGGAGGATCCTGTCCGGGAGGTCTTCAACTCCCACCTCCGGAAGAACTTCTCACAAATCCCGAGGTAGGCTGGGGACATGGAATACGAGTGGACCATGTTCAAAGCCTCTATTGTGGACGCGGCTGCTCGGAGCTGTGGCCGGAAGGTCATCGGTGCCTGTCGTGGCGGCAACCCGAGAACCCGGTGGTGGACAACGGGGGTGAGGGAAGCCGTCAAACTGAAGAAGGAGGCCTTTCGGGCCTGGCTGGTCCAGGGGTCTCCTGAAGCAGCTGACGGGTACCGGCAGGCCAGAAGGGCTGCAGCTGCGATGGTCGCGGATTCTAAAACTCGGGCATGGGAGGAGTTCGGGGAGGCCATGGAGAAGGACTTTCGGTTGGCCTCAAGGAAGTTCTGGCAAACCATCCGACGGCTCAGGAAGGGAAAGCAAGGGCTTCCCCAGGCTGTTCTCAGCAGGGGGGGGGGGGGACTGCTGACTCGGACTGGGGACATCGTCGGACGGTGGAAAGAGCACTTTGAGGAACTCCTAAACCCGGCCAACATGTCCCCCGGAGAGGGGGCAGCGCCGGAAGACTTTGGGGTGGTTTCTCCCATATCCCTGGCAGAGGTCGCTAAGGTAGTCAAAAAGCTCCTTGGTGGCAAGGCGTCAGGGGTGGACGAGATCCGCCCTGAGATGCTGAAAGCGCTGGACATTGTTGGGCTGTCTTGGTTGACACGCCTTTTCAGTGTCGCATGGGGGTCGGGAACAGTGCCCATGGACTGGCAGACCGGGGTGGTGGTTCCCATCTTCAAGAAGGGGGACCGGAGAGTGTGCTCAAACTATCGTGGCATCACACTGCTCAGCCTCCCGGGAAAAGCTTATGCTAGGGTGCTGGAAATGAGGCTCCGACCGCTTGTCGAACCTCGGATTCAAGACGAGCAGTGCGGATTCCGTCCCGGTCGTGGAACAGTGGACCAGCTCTTTACCCTTGCAAGACTACTGGAGGGGTCCTGGGAGTTTGCCAACCAGTCTACATGTGCTTTGTGGACTTGGAGAAGGCTTTCGACCGGGTCCCTCGGGGGTTTTTGTGGGGGGTGCTGCGGGAGTATGGGGTGCCGGACCCGTTGGCACGGGCTATCCGGTCTCTGTACGCCTGCAGTAGGAGCTGTGTCCGTATCCTCGGTAGTAAGTCAGACACGTTCCCAGTGGGTGTTGGCCTCCGCCAGGGCTGCCCTTTATCACCGGTCCTGTTCGTGACCTTCATGGACAGGATATCTAGGCGCAGCCAGGGGGCGGAGAGGATCCGGTTCGGGAGTCTCGGGATCGCCTCTCTGCTGTTCGCGGATGATGTGGTCCTGTTTGCCTCCTTGGACTGTGACCTCCAGCATTCACTGGGGCGTTTTGCAGCCGAGTGTGAAGCGGCAGGGATGAGAGTTAGCGCCTCCAAATCTGAGGCCATGGTGCTCTGCCGGAAACCGGTGGATTGCTCCCTCCAGGTGGGGACAAACTGCCTACCCCAAGCGAAGGAGTTCAAGTATCTCGGGGTCTTGTTCACGAGTGAGGGTAAGGTGGAGCGGGAGATCGACAGACGGATCGGTGCGGCTGCAGCTGTAAAACAGGCGCTGTACCGGTCCGTCCTGGTGAAGAGGGAGCTGAGCCGGAAGGCGAAGCTCTCCATTTACTGGTCGGTCTATGTTCCAACCCTCACCTATGGTCACGAACTCTGGGTCGTGACCGAAAGAACGAGATCTCGGATACAAGCGGCCGAAATGAGCTTCCTCCGCAGGGTGGCCGGGCTCACCCTTAGAGATAGGGTAAGGAGCTCGGACATCAGGGGGGAGCTTGGAGTCGAGTCGCTGCTCCTTCGTGTCGAAAGGAGTCAGCTGAGGTGGTTCGGGCATCTAGTCAGGATGCCTCCTGGACGCCTCCCATTAGAGGTTTTCCAGGCACGCCCAACTGGTAGGAGACCCCGGGGAAGACCGAGGACACGCTGGAGGGATTATATCTCCCGGCTGGCCTTGGAACGCCTCGGGATCCCCCAGAATGAGCTGGAAAGTGTTGCGGGTGAGAGGGAAGCCTGGGTCGGCCTGCTGAACCTGCTGCCACCGCGACCCGACCCCGGATAAGCGGCTGATAATAGATGGATGGATGGAGTGTTGTCTGTCACTACTTTCACCAAAATGAGAGAGGCACTGAGATAAAATGGCGGGTGTGTAAATGAAAAATTAATATTACAACGGTTTGTTTTTAAACAAAAATATTTACTATATATATGAGTCAAAATATGTACTAAAAATAAAAGCTAACTATTTACTATGTTTACACAATGTGCATGTTTCAGTTTCGTTTTTTCAAGAACAGTTTTCAGAACAATAACAACATATTACTCTGTATGTATGCTGAGCTGAGATCTCTGTAAGGTGGGTTAGTAGGTATGTTGTCTATCTAGCTGAAAGCCAGTGTATTTTTGCAGTGTAGGTGGGTAGGTATGGATTTCCTGTTCATTGGTTAGTTTCACACAAAATGTCGATGGACACCTGAATTGACAAATCACGGTGAAAGGCGGAGTTCGACACAAACTCCACAGGCTGAGAGCTCCTGTGAGAGTCACGTAGGAGCTCACAGAGCAAGGAGTCGGGAACTCAAGAGTCTGGCACATCCAATAACAGCTGAATCATATTTCTGTGCCGTTTTTTCGAGAAGCTATGAATATTTACAAAACGTAAACATCGTTCAGCGCGGACCCGCGTCTCAAGACCTGGAACGGTTAAGCTCATTGGATCTTTTTTAATACACTGGTTCATCCCCAAAATACCTTGTTAGTCAAGCCTTTTTACTTTAAGTTATGTCTGAATGTTAGATCAGCATCACCGTTGAAGTTAACAAAATATAAAATGGACAACAGTGTTACACCATTAACATTGTTACCATAACAGCACTAGTGCAGAAATTACTTTTAACATGCGAAACATTTACCAACAGAAACTCGTTTTGTGTGTCTATAAGCCTAATGTGTATATCATGCTTTGATGTGGCCAACTAATAAACAGGACGTGGTACTGTCTTGCTGCTGCCGCCCTCTTGACAAAGCGCTCCGGGATGCTTTCACTTTGGGTTTGTGCCTCACAGTTGTACTGCTGTGATAAGCCATTTCCAATTTACAGAGCTTTCAGAACACCTCTTTGTTGGGTCTCTGTCTAAAACTGTTCCACACTCAAAGGATTTTGGAAAAGTCTTTGGCTGCAGCTTGTAATGTATGGGTATGCGTGCACTGACTGGGCACAGCCATGCTTGCAACGCGCTGATGCATGTTATGCAAATTGCTGTATATTTGCGATGGATGACGTTGACCCCCAGCCGTAAATCAGATTAAATGCCATGGAAACAAGAAACACACTTTCCTGGTCAACGGAACAACATTTTTTGCTACAGAACGCTAGTCTCTTTTTTTTCTTATATATATGGTACATGCTTGAACTGGGATTATTATTGTGGATGTTATAAGAGTTTATTACAAACAGAAAGACATTCTACAGTCTGATTAAACTTGAAATACAATGTTTACATATGCCAATACTCCTAGCCTAGTAAAATTCACAAATGTTCATGAAAGAAAAAAACAAGTGCTCTCTTAAGAGCCTGTGTGCTTTTCATGGTCACCGTAATTAAGAAGAAATGAGAAAAGGCTGCAGCATCTTTGTGTCAGATGCCAGTTTGGGTTCTCAATTAACAGTAGGAGAGAAATCTGCACGTAAACATGAGTTTTACAGTAAACTGTTTTTGTAGCGCATGTCATTTCTTGTTTAGTTTTTTTCGGCCTTAACCTGGCTTCTCACCCACTCACTCACTGTAATTTCTTGCGTGCATGCAAATGTCGTGTTGCCGACAGTCTCTCACATGGACTTGTACCCCACACAAGTGCAGCAGTGTGCACACTGCAGGTGAGAGCCCGGCCTGGCACATGGCAATAAGAGGCCCTGCGTCTTCCTCCTTTGGGACCACAGCAGCCTCCTTCCATCTACCTCTTCATGTGTGTTCGCATCACTGATCTTCACACATGGTATCATCATCAAGGCTGACCTACAATAAAGCTCATTCCGGTATCATCTTTGTTTCACTCTTGCTGATAGTTCAGGCACTTCCACTCTAAGGGAAGCATAGTGCACCAATAGGTTAGTGACAGTATAGACAGTAACAATGCAATTTTCCCTGACACACACACACAGGGGTATGTGTATATTTCCAATATATTTTTCTCATTTTTCGTGTCATCTTCTGTTGTGACATGTGCTGCGGGAACAAGAAGTTTTACCTGAATTAGTTTTTTGTCAAAATACCTCATGTATTTTGTTATACAAACATGATCCCAATATTACAATCAATGGATCAAGGACAGATAAAGCACCCAGAATCAATCATTCACCATTTAATGTGAATGATCTCATACATGTCCCCCTTTTGGTTCTCTATATGTGTCTGTACTGTAACTGAATAACAATACATTATTCTGATATGATTCTGATTTTTTTTTTACTGACACGTGATTGAGATAAATGTCCACTAATATCACACACAGTCATAGTGGAACATGTAACTACATTGTTTCACTGTTGATGTCCAATGTATAACTATAGTAATACCTCATACTAAATAAGTTCACATTCTGTTTTCTGATCATTCTTTCTTATCAACATAATTGTCTTTACAGTGTGAACAGGAACTGCTAATCAAAACAGAAGTTCTTTCTGTGATTATTTTTGGGCTAATGCATTTTCAATAGAAGTGAAGGGGGACCAAATCCACAGTCCAACGAAAACAAATTATTTAAAGTGTATCTGAAGCTTATCTGAGGCTTCAGCGGCCCATATTAGACAGGTGGAAGGATACAGGGGACAGCGTAAACAAAGTGGGGAGGATATTTGAAGGGTGTGAATCAAATATCATAATTTGTTTAGACTTTAATATGCTTTTTGCTATTTTATTGAAGAGGACATACACTCTTCATCCACTCCAAGTCCAAGTCACTTACTGCAGCGTGTATCAGCAGATCAGACCTAAAAGGACAAAAAAAAATGTATTGGGGAACAAACAAAGAGCACACAAATAAACACAGCCCCTGTCTATGTCTCTCCCTCACATCTACCTGCATGTGACAGGTAGACATGGAACTCAAACACACCTCCCCCACCTCTCCTTTGAGTTAAGTGTGAAAAGCCAGTGAAGTTATTTTCAGTTGGGTATGTTTTCTTCATGATAGGCAGACTGGCTCTGCATCCAAATACAGCAAATATGAATGTAAGATATATATCAAACACATTATTTTTGCTTTTCCAAATATGTTATTCAGATTTACACTCGCTAAAACAGTGCTCACTCCCCTGCGGCTCAATTTATGCTGCTGACCTCTTTTCCATTAGTGTTTGTGCCCCTATAGTTCACTTATATACCAACTTTGTATCCGACTGTGTGCATGTTCAGCCTTTTATAAAGACTATTCAGTGGCGTGTAATTAGAGCGCAGGGTTAAGTGGTTCCCAAGAGGAAGTTGCAGCACATAACATCTAACCACTTGATGCAAGAAATACCTTTTATGTTACGTTGTGCTTCGCTTCATACTTTGAGTTTGCTGCTAAACATCTTAGATTCTAAGACAAGAAAACCCCCAATCAATTCAAGAAAGAAATATAGAGAGCTCTTTACAAGGGACTTGTTACGGTAACCACTTTTTCCAGATGAAATGTCGTCTCAGAAATAATTGGGAAAAACAATAGTCATTTTAAGACCTTTTTACGCCACCGATTTAATGATGATACAGTAGCATAATAATGCAAGTACACCCTATTGAGAGCAATGGACATTGGAATTTGAATATGATTTGTTTCTCTATTTTTTAAGAATAAAATACCACAAACAAAATACTAAATAAAATGGACTCAAAATTGAACTTTAACTCAAGATCTTCTCACACGGTAGCTGTGGAGCACAGCTTTGAAACCAAGTCCATTTGTACTTATTCTTATGTCAATAGTCCTCAGGAAAAACTCCTTAAAAAGCACTTCATCCACAAATTACCATTAAACCTGCTGTTTAATCTATGTATATGTCAACACACTGTGCCCAAAGTCCAAGTTGTATCATATAGGCTCTATGGTAACGCAATCTGTCTAATTTCACACTTCCTTGGGTTGGCTGGTATCATTGGCAGCCTTAAGGATTCATAACAGCCCTCAAACGCTGCATATGCTCTTGACAGCTGTTCCTATTGACGATGGTGCTGTTTGTGTAGACTGTAATTCAAATTAAATTGAATCCTGTGTGATGAAAAGAAAAAAGAAGGCAAAGCTCTTTAAGATGTTGTTTTTTTGTGTTGAAAGGAATCAGCTGAGGTGGTTTAAGCATCTGATTAGGACGCCTCTCTGTGGAAGTGTTTCGATTAACTAAGAGGAGACAAGTGGGCAGACCCACAACATACTGGAAAGATTACATATCCTGTCTGGACATTGTGGGGATTCTGCGGATCCTGCAGAAAGAAATGGAGGATTTTGCTTGGGAGAAGGAAGTAAATGTGCTACGTTGCTTAACCGGCTGCTACCATGACCGGGACCACAATACGTGTATAAAAATGAACATATGGTGTTTGCTGACAAATCATTAGTTTATTAGTCAGTTTAGCATGGTCAAATATCTGCTTAATTTTGTCAGGCTGATGGAGTATATTATTGATTATTCAAAACCTTCTTAATTCTGATTGACCAAACACCAATTCTTAATGCTGATTGATCAACATTCTTAAAAGTGATTGATTGATCGATCTCTTCAAAGGACACTGTGATCATCATAACACCCTCAGAGATGCAGCAAGGTCATGGCAACATCTGTATTAGGGAAAGCTGGAAATGATATTTATCTGACCCAGTCAGAGAGAAGATGGATATAGTTATTAAACCTCTCAAGGCAGCTCTATCCTCTCTGCACGTATTCATGATTGTGTTGGTTGCCTGGTGATATTGCTGTTGCATAGCAAGCTAGCAGGTTATTGCAGGACCTCTCACAGCAAATGTTCCAGTGTCCTTGTGCTGCATTTGTGCATTCTTTTGGTTGAGTTCCAGTTTCCTCTCTGTGTGGAGTAACACAGATCCTGCTAATTATGTGCAATACTCTTTGGTAACTGGCTACACCACCTGGCTGTCTAGCCATTTTACTGTGGTCCAACCTATAATTTTTGCCACACAGTAAACCATTGTTACTATTGATCAAGGCATATGCTCACTACATGCATGTAAACTGTGCGTGGTGTTAGATGTTCACTGTTATTTTTCACATCAATGACCAAACGGGGCTCGCTCCATTGTCCTCATCCTTGGCTTCCAATATGAAATTTGCATCTCCAGGTGTATCATTATATGCCTCATGCCATATTCAAATCTTTTTATTTTTACTTACTAAAAACCACAAAAACAGCATTCAGAACAAATTTTCTGGTTTGTGTGAAACATCTCACATTGTACATTTGTTCTAATTGCACACCTGGTGCAATTAGATGCAAACTGATGTGTTCACTGGCTGCCTGTTAAAACAAATGCTATTCATTCAGATGAAGACTGATGCTGCACACAGGTTTGCATTTCAGCTTGCTACAACAAACTAAACAACTATCATTCAGCATTAAAGGAATGAAGGGGTTTATTCAACACGTACAATACAGTACACAGTATATGTGTATTGGATGCCAATAGAGACAGTAAAATAAGTTGCTGTTAAACAACAAATACAAGCACAGATAGTAATGTATTGTTTCTTGTTTGAGTTTGTCTATTTAGTTTTTTTTTCCCATGGCATTTATTTTAAAGGGCTGGAGCAGAACAAATCTGCTGATCTGGGCTGATGGCGCTGCCCTGTGTGTGTGTGTGTGTGTGTGTGGTTTCTTTACATCAGTTAGAATCCCTCTTTGTACTGGACAGTGTCATTGATAAAGGGCGCAGACATTATTTCCCCTGGGTTGTTAGGCAGAAGTGGTCTAGCTGAAATGACAGGTAGTGGACAGAGCTAGCTCAGTGCTGACAGGCCAGCTCGTCTAGTTGACTAGGTAGTTCTACAAAATGGTGTGTGTGTGTGTGTGTGTGTGTGTGTGTGTGTGTGTGTGTGTGTGTGTGTGTGTGTGTGACTGATGTGTGTGTGTGACTGATTAAAAAATCTGCTGAGTTTATGGGTTGGAGGTGAGATGTCCAGTGTACTCGGAGTATCTAGTGTGTTTTCATGCTAACAGCAAGCGAATCTGATTGACCAAGACTCATTTTTGGCTTTGTATAATACACTCCCAGTTGCACTCCTTTATTATTTTCCTGCCCATATCAGTGTGGTAGATCATAAGTTATTAGGCGATATGACTATATGAGAATACCAGGGCAGAGATGAAAAACTATATTGGTTGTTTTTATTCTAGCAACACACTTTTACCTGTTCAAGACTGTGCTAGTGCATTTGTAAGCAGAGCATGTCACACCGCTGTGAGGTTTGTCTTGTCTTGGGTTTTTGTCTCGTAACTTCCCGTTTTATTTTGAAGCCTGACTCTCCTCTCGTTTCAGGTCACTTGCCCTTCCTGATGTGTCACCGGTCTGATTGTCTCCCCTGATCCCTGATTGGATCCACCTGTCCCCATTACCCTCATGTGCTTATAGTCTGCATCTTCCCTTTGTCCTGTGCCAAAGTGTTTCGTCTCATGTCCGATCACCTAAGCCAGCTCCAAAGCCATGTTCACAGCTACTGAGTTCTTTTCGTAAGTCTTATCCTATCTCGAAAGAGCGATTTTTGTTGTAACTTTCCTAGTCCAGCTTTTTGTTTCTTAGTACTTAGTCGAATCTTGGACAGCCTCCCTTGGAGAGATTTTCAGTTCTTTGTCAGTGAGTTTAGAATTGTTTAGCCTCCACCTCTTAGGAGGGTTTTTGTTTTCATTAATAAAGTCTGCTCACTGACACCTCAGCTTTTGAGTCCTGATTGGAATCCCGGCCTAACAGAGCAGGGATACGAGGGGCATTTTTAAGTGATGCCATTGGGTTATTTGATTTTTAATCCAAATAATTAGATTTTGATTTCATTGTATTTGTATATAACTAACTTAACATATTTGGGAATGTACTTGGGTTGTGCTGGAAAATTTGTCAATTGTTGACTAACTTTCTTTCTTTTTACATTTTATAAATTGTCAATGATTAAAGGTCCAATTCATACTTTCCCTATCTGCGAGGGTCCACTTTGATCCGCGTGACGTTAATGTCATCATGTAACTGTGTGACCGGGTAGACCGTACGCATAGCATGCGCACCAACATGCTCCAGTTTGGTTCAACACTTCAGTCCTGTTGGTGGCATTTGCGCCTCCAGCTGATTGGCCAAGATTGCCGCTAAATACAGCCAAATTACATCAAACTCCTGGCAAACAACATGAATGCTCATTACCTTTACCAAGTGGAATGAAGTGTGTATCAGAAAATAGGAGAAGAGTCAGGAGATGAAAAGAAGCAAACATCTTTTTCTATCGCTAACAGCCTTCAGTGTCGTTCTTTGCGTCTCTTTCAATGAAGAAATACTTTCCAGTTTCGACATAACTGATGCCTTCAAAACAAGTGCGCGAACTTCTTCAGGAGCCGCCATTGTTGTTTAGAACGAACAGTCACCATTCCGCTTGTCTCACACACACCACGCCAAGGACGCTGATTTGTACAGAATCGTATTTGAAGCCTGAGAGGAAGGATTTTGGTGTGATATTGAAAGAATCCAGATGCCATGTGTGGTGGAAAATGTATCTTGAATGCATTATTCTTAAATGTGTAGATCATTTAGTGAGTTCAGTTTGACCCAGATTGAACTGGTCCATCCGTGGAACAATATGGTGCATCTTTCTATTGTTTGGGATTCTTTTTCTTTTGTTTCTTCCTTTGTGCTCTCACTCTTGCTTCTCAGGGCCAAGCAACAGGTGCCAGATGGGTACTAAGGCCTGTTTTCCATTACACCATACAAGGCGAATTGATCGGGGTGTCAAATCAGAAAACGCTTCTATGTGATGATCTAGATAGCAAAGGAAATTTTGTCTTTACATTTGAAGGACTTGTTGACCAAAGAAAACCAAATACATGTGTGATTGGTGCTGGGACAAAGTGATCATCCTGGTTGAGCCTATTCTGCAACTTCATAACTAAGTTGGGAAAAGAAAGTTTGGCTGTTTCATACATTTATTTTTAGGTGAGAGGTCTGTCAGCCGCAAGAAAAGCAAACATATCTATCTTAGCAAAGCACCAAATTGGATAGGACCATGCCAAGTCTGTCTCGGGCATTGTGCCAACTGAGAGCAGAGGCAGGGCTTTAGTGCTGAAGCAATACAAATAAAAGATGACAATGATGGAAAACATGGCTTAATATAAACATTCAAATTCTATTTTAGAGTCGGGATGCAGGAAGCCAAAGGATTGGTGCACCGTATACACACAAAAATGAGACGTGAAAAAACTTTACATAGATATTTATTTTTCCATTGTCTCCGTATGTCTTTGATCTCCACAATGTAACACCCCTACAGTGTGGAAGTCTAACAGCCTCTATTTGGGATGCTGTACCACATCGTTTTGTACTCGCATGGGCACATTCACAAGGAATGAATTGCGGCCGATGATAGGACCATAAATTGCACATCACTTGCATTGGCTATCTTGTCTCAAGGTCCGATTCACAAAAGATGATACACTAATGCTATTACGGAACACGCACATACTGTTTTGCATCCGAGTGCCATTTGCCCTTTTTTGTATCTGGCTGTAATTATCCATGTTGCACAAACAGTATAAATGTTGCCTTCGTAACAATAAAAAAAACAACGGCAAGATAAAAAAAAAAATTGATTTTTAGAACACGATTAATGGTCGTAACCAGTGAGATTCTGAGGCACGCCTCAAAACGTCAAGCAAAGAATTCAAACTTGACAGCGAGAAACTGTATTTGTGATTTATTATGCAAAGAAAATATGAAAGTCTGGGCGTGGCACCCCTTATACACATTTGCTTTAGTTACCACAGACTCTCTGAAGATGCTAACGGTTTCACTATAACTGCATGTGGCTGTTACCACTGATCTTTGTTAATTTTACAGTGTTTTGCAATGCGGCTTATTTGCATATTGAAATGTACTATTTTGCAGATGCATGCATGTTACAGCATTTAGATATGTGCAAGTAACACAGGAGCACCAAGATGATATGTGTTTGGTTGCACAGCTTTGGGGCACATTTCACCCAAAAGTAGGTGCTTCGAAAATGACATGGTTTCTTTTTCCTCTTATTTGTGCAGGTTAAGCGTCTGCAAAAGCTGTGCAATCCTTTTGAGAATTTTCCCTTCAGTGTGTTCCCCCCCCCCCACACACACACGCACGCACACGCACACAGTATTTTGGGAAGACGTCCAGCTGCCGTCATGAGAGTGACTAATGACCCCTTTAACAGCACAAACACCACATAATCAGAGATGCTGAGGATCTGTGTCTGCCCGCTGTCCTGTCTGAGTAATTACGCCAGGGACTCAATTAATCTACCACCCAACAATCAACCCAGCTGTACATACTTGTTGCCCGCTGCTGTGTCCCAGTATCTTGGTTCAGGAATCAACTCTTGTAATCCTGTGATGTGTTATTATACAGAGTAGTCTGGCAGTATATTCTTTTCCTTTTTTAAAGGAAAGTAAAACCGTTTGATTTGGAGATTTCATTTTAAAACCAATTGTAGCAACTCTTGACGGAAAGCCAATGTCAGCTCTGCAGGTGAAGAAACACCTACCCAATAATGTTATCAAAGAAAGCTAATGTTAGTCTTTATTTAGCTCCAAATCATTAAATGCTCAACATGTCACCCTGTTCAAAAACTCTACAGGTGATCAAACTGTCTTCCATTAATGCAGGTGAATTAATTTGACTCCAGATTGTTATTGTTGGTTCATACTTTAGAAGGAGATTCACAATGAGCACTTTGGCTTACTTGCTCTTCTTTATTATTGGATTATAATATTATTTATTGTCCAAATGTACAATATTTATTTATATTAGTCCCCGCCACAAATCTACAGTTCTGTTTGACAGGAAGCAAAGATGTTTGAATATATTAAGCCAGTGACTCAACTGGGGTCAGCTGCCCTGCATTACATTCAGTACATGGTTGAAAAAAATGCCCCATGAGGGACAATTATTTCCATTTTAGTCTTAAAATTACAAATATTTTTTAGCAATGCAGTTCATTCTTAAACTTTAATCTTTTTGAATACATTCATCAGAAAATGATCCCATCATGATTTCCTAAAGCCAGGTGGACCAGCAGGCAAAACATCCTTTTTATTAATGCAATTTTGCTTAAAAAATAATTAATTACCAAAATGATATTATAGGAATCAATAAAATAATTGAACCATTGATAAAATGATGTTGAATTCAAGCAACACAATGGTCTTAATGGCTACAATGGTGGATACATTTGCCAGGATTTCTGTGGAAATTGGCAAATTTTAGTCTATTACGGAAATATCTATATTGGCATTCTTGTTGGGCAGATGAGTAATAGCAGCACAGAAATTCCATTACATTTTTTATCCATCTGAGAGCGCTGACAAGTATAATTTCTTTGTCGTGTCTAAGGAAGGTCTACCGCAGATTCATGATGTTTTTTTCACACCTGTGCACTGACACAGATGAATCCCATTGTCCTTTCTGAATTGAAAGTGCTTGCTATTTGATACTTATTAGCATAGTTAAACGCCTGCTATTCCCAATTAACAGGGCATGAGACTGCAGGGCCATGTGCACACAGAAATTGAAAATAAGTCCAAAAGAGGCTGGAGCACCGGACTCCAAAAGTAAAAAATAAATAACTTTAATAGGACGTGAACGGCAAATGAGCCGTCATAGATAGGCAGTCATGAATATAAAATAACATAACAATTGCATGGGATTTTATTACTCATTCAGTAAATGCTGACACAACAACGATTGGGAAATGAAGCACATTGTTATTTGATGTTGTTATTTAAAATGTCATTTTTTGTGTGAAAAGACTCTGCACCGTGCTGTAAAGGTGTAGCTTTGCTTTGTAATCTTAGAAATGTGACACACCAGCATACTGAATTTAATTTTAATTCCTGCAGTTATCAACTCTTTAATTTTTATTTTTTAGTTGGTGGTGTCAACCATTTAAACAAAAACATGAAATAAACTACCTTGATTCATCGTGCTAAAAAATAGGCACTCTGTGAGACAATTTGGAGTATAATTCATAGTCTAGGGATGAAAAAATTCCTGCTGCAAATGCTAATTTTTGAGGAATCATAAATCTTTTATAGTCTCCAGGATGGTTCACAGCTTGATTCACACCTGGCTTTTCAAGCAACTGTTTATATACATTGTCCCCAGATGTGGTTGATCAGCATTACTATATTGGTTATAAATAATCTTTCTTCAGGAGCCAAATGGTAGTCCAGTCACCTCTTCCCCATCCAATATCCCCTCTTCCTATATGCAGATTGCCTTGGATAGCCCTGGCTGCCCACAGGTTTCATCCAGAACAGGAAATTATGGTACCCCACCCGCCCGAGGAAAGTGATAAAGAGGGTGAATGAGTTGAGAATATGGAGTACCAGCCCATTTAGTCAGCAGTGATTTCAAAATTATACAAAAGATCAATACCCAGTGGGTGCATTTTCGACTAAGATGGCTTCTACCTCTAACAGTATCAAATGAATTATTGTTTTATGACTGTTTTATGCCTGTTAAAATACAGTTAGTCATTTCCATTTCCCCACAAAATTTGCAAATGTTTTTCTTTCAACCGTTTTAGGACAGAACATACAGAGCATGTGCTGCCGGAGGGCTTGAACTGTGTGTCTTTGATTTGTTTTCAATGATGCTGCAGGATGACGATGAGATAGAGGTCAACACTGAAACAGAAACAAAACCTGCTTTAGAATCTTTAATGTGGAAAATGGACAGTCAAGCTAGTGTTAGCATATAATTCATGGTAAATATAGTGGCTCAAGTCACATAAATGTCTCGTCAAAATGCTATTTAATACAAATATCCAAGATAGCCCTGGGCATAGTAAAAGCCACTGGTGCTCGTCCTCCAGTAAACAAGGAACCCCTTGTGACTTGCTGTCAGTCTCTTCAGAAAACGCATTAATCTAGCAGCGGTGCTACTCTATATTGCTCTGGGTTCCCTTCCTGCTTAAACTTTTTTCTTTACCCATTTAAAATGTTGTAATAGGCATTTGGTTGCACCACCAAAACATCTACAGGTGTCTGATAATATACAGGAGGCTATGTATTGACAGGTAATAACATTATTACCCCATCCTTATGCTGCGTTCACAGCGAACGCGAAACGATTTGTCGCGTCACGCTTACCGCTTCAGTTTACTCGCGCGAGTGAAACAAGGGTGTTCACGCCGTCGCTTCTCTCCGTGAAAGGAGCTTTCATTTCCGCTATCGACCATGGAATAAATTACCACTAGTTCTGCTTTATACTTGTTGTGGAAGTCCCAAACATGTCGGAACGTCTAACACCCTTGTGTTTGGGTTCATAACATCATCCGTAGCCACACAGCTCGGTGAATTTCACCGACTCCTCCAGGAACTGCGTCTGGCTTATCTCCGTAAAACGGATGCCGTTTCCTTCATCCACCATGGAAATAACCACTAGTTCTGCTTTATACTTGTTGTGTAAATTCCACATACGTTGGAACATCAAACTCCATCGTGTCTGGGTTCATAATATTACGCGTAGTCCCACAACAGTGTCTGAATGACGGCCGCTACCACCGCTACTTCTGGCGGAGCAGCAGCAGTTTGATTCAGCAACGGCAAGACGGCGGTGGTGACGGGCAGAGCTTTTCAACGTTGATTGGCTGAAGCAACTATGACTCACACGTTTTTGTCGCCAGAGTTAGGAAATTTCAACTCGCGCGACTTCGCGCCGCGTCCTTCGCTCTGTTCGCTCCGCGTCAAACGCACCGCCTCGAACGTGTTAGTCGCGTCGCCCGACGGAAATGACGTGCCTTCGCAACCTGTCGCGTCTGTGCATTGACTTTGCATGTAATCTGGTCGCGCGACAAATTTGTGTCGCGGTCGGTGTGAATACAGCATTAAGGCACAGCCAAATGAAAAACCAAAAAAGTTGAAAACCTGGTCTTCAGCATTAAACATGTAACAATATTTGGATGAAATTCAAATTGGTGACAACATCATCGTCTTCTTAAACATTGCCCTACAAAGATAACCCATAAACTGGAAATGCAGTCCATATATTGGATAGAGGGTCTTTATCTTCTGTACTGTGTCATATTTCCCAGTGAAGTAAAATAGGTTTGGTGCATCTGCATGTACCGTACTGCCTCAGCTGCTGTGACAGAGCTGGTTGAAAATAGTTCTCCTTGAATTAATTAGACCTCAGCCACATTGTTTTGGAAATGAAAAGTATTTGCCCACAGATATCCCAGAAATGCATCTCTTTAAATCTCTCTGCATATTGCTCTGTAACTAGGATCCACAAACGTTGCAGTGTGATTCCATATGATTGGTGTGGTTAATTAGTTGCCCACAGTCGATTGGATTCTTTTTTGTAAATGTATTAGCATCGTGAGGAGTCATGAAACATTTGAAACCATTTTACAAGAAGAGAAAAGACAGGATTTTATGTAAAACTACTCAATTATCTTCTTTTTTTTACCTATATTTGTCATATAAGAGATAAATTAACAGTCAATGTCACAGGATTAAACTATTCAAACACCTTTTTTTCTGGACACAGGTTTCATTGGTTGAGCCTTTGTTTCGGGAAGCAGATTGTGTGTTCAGAGTTGGACGGTGTCACGTGAGCGGTGGGATTAACAATTTCAGAGCACTTGGTGCTGCCCTGGCACTTCACCAGCTGGTGCATCGAAGTTGTTGGAGTTCTCCATCGCTTACTGTGCCAGGTTGTTTCCTCACTCACCAGAAATGGCCTCTAGACCAAGAGGACCAGCTTCCTGACACGACCGTGGGCAAGTGTTTATGTGCAGGATGGTCTGTTGCCTTCAGTGCAAGAAAAGATCCTCCCCAACAAAGACATGTAGGAGTGGTTCAAGGTCTGTAGCAGCAGGGGGAGGTCTGTCTTCTGGGAGATGCCATTTTCCTGTCTGAAGAGCCCTTCCAGATGGTGAAGCGGTGAGTGTAACTCAATCACTGTTCCTCTCAGAAGCGCCAAGCTAGAAGAGGTGTCTGGCATCCTTTGCAGCCATGGGGGTCAATGAATACCACTAAGCAGCTGGAGGCACAGATAACCGATACTTGCATTTGTCCTGTATTTAGCAGTGCTTTGATAGAGAGAGTGAGTCCAAATTCAATATCAATGTCTCCTTAACCAACCCTGTCTCCTTGAAATGATGTGTATTACAACTAAAAATTCAACATTAAATATGTAAAGAAGAACATATGTCATCCAGGTTAAGGTTTGTATTTAATAATGAGAAAATGTTGTTAATGAACGTATTTGGCAGGTGGCAAAAAGTATTTGAACAACCTCTTTTTGGCCCCGATCAGGCAGAGCATTTTTAAGCAATCTGAGGCAGCTTTATGGGAGCTCCCTGAAGACGTCAAGTTAAAAAAATCATAACTGATATCATAACCATTTTTTTCTCATTGTGTTACCTTGGTGGGTAGCTTGAGCTACATGACTTTTACCAAGAAAGGGTACCATGATCTGGACAGAAAACAGAATGCCTGTAGCCAAATTAGTGTGGTGCTTGAGGTCACAAAAAGGTAGTTTTCATTCATTTAAACTGTCATATTAACTATTTGGTTGCACACAGATCATGGTTTGTATTAAGCTAATGTTCACACTCATTTGGTAAAAAGAGAAGACACTGAAAAAACAAGGCTCTCTCGGTTTTAGCAACAAAAGAGTGCGCTGTGCCATCCGTAGAAAACAGGCTGTCTAATCAGGATCGTCTCCAGCAGGAACAGTAACTCAAAGGTCAAATGCAGGTCTAACAGCAGCTCTGTAGAGAGGTGATGTACCTGAAGAAAGGGCAATTAAATAGTTTATTGAAAATGTCAACACTTATGCACATGATTAAAATGTAGCCCAAATGTGCCTATGAGTTTCATTAAAGCTATTTCAATACTGTTTTTATACTGTGTAACGCAGATGGTTCTGTCCCTCGTAAAGAGTATACTATATTGTCCTCGCCTCCCTGGCCCCCAAAAAATAGCTTTCTATCAAATGATATAGGGAAGGAGTTTGTTGTACACGTTCATGCTTTGAATTGACGACTGGCCTTTGGTTAAAAGCGCACACACATGCACGGCAAATTCCTTAATGGGAGGGTAATCCGGAAATGCTTTGTTTAGCAATTGTTTTGCAAATAATTATTCTGTTTGGATTTCCATAAGCCCACAAATAGAGATAATCGGGTGAACTATTCCTTTAAGATGGATTTGTATTTGACATCAGAAGTTAACAGGACAAGGTTTTTAAGTTTGCGTTGGATTTCTCCAATTGTTTACACTCCTGCAACATTAGAACATGATCCAGCTGTGTCATTACTTTTTATTATAGTCATTACAGTAACTGTGGTTATGTTCTTTCATCACTGAGGTAGAAAACAGAGGTCATGGTGAGCAGCAGGTTTGCAGTGGAAATGGCTTTGCTATTGTGTGTTACTGAAAGGAAAAAATAACCAGTCCTTTTTTTCAACTTGCTTCTTAAAAGTCTCGAGAAGGTGTCGATCAGTTCATCTTGTTCAATCACTTCCTGCTGTCCCCGTGGTGTCTCTTTAGTAGCGGGAACTTGACATTAGTTCAGGGTCGGACAGCTGCGTAGCTTACAGCTTACACTGTGGAACACTTTGTCCCCTTTACATGCATACAAGCCATGCAGTACTAGCTGTTGCAAATTAGTTGTAATAAATGACATTTCTAGGAGACAGGCCTTTTATTAACATTTATTTGGGACTCAGCATCTGCAAATCTATACTCAAAATGAAATAACTAAGAAAGCGAGGAAAAACATTTCCTGCTAAATGTATTTGTTGTTGCAAATTATTTGTATTTAAATGTGATTTCTAGAAGATGGGGATGCTAACAGTTGCTTTAAACCTTCCCACCAAGTTTAAACTCCTATTTCACCTTGTTACTACAACAACATATAATTTAACCACCTCAAACCTCCGCTTGCATGCTATCAACACTAACGATCAGGAACAATGGCAAATCAGTGTGTGTGTGTGTGTGTGTGTGCGCGTTGCAGCTTGCTTTAGACAAGACTGTACCACTACCTTGTACTGATTGGTACATCCTGTGATTAGTACAGTGATAGTACAGCAATTAATTTCCTATCCGTATTTGTGATTTCTGTATTTAGTCGAGACAGGAAATCATGAGTCAGATGAGCACTAAACTAATCAGTTGAGTGAAAAGGGAGGGGTATTTGACGAAATAAAAAAGAGTCAATGTTGTCCTAGAAAATGAGTTTCTTCTGAAAGCCTCAGAGAGTTGGGCTTTAACCCAAATCATGAATCACTGGATAATTAAGCTCTCAGTGAATGAATTTATTTCCACAAAAATTAAATCATTTCCTCTATTGAGATGAAAAAGCAATCTCTTGTATTTCAGTCCGGTTTGCATTTGCATGCAAAGGCCTAAATTGGTATTCTATGTAAGAAACCAAAACAGACTGCAGTTCTGCACTTTTGTCACCGTCTAATTAGTGATTCATTTTCCATTCCTCTGAAACTTGTACTTTAAACTGACATCATATAGGCCCAAGTGAAGGTTTATCATTTGCAAATAAGTTGTATGTGCTCTGCATTAAAAAACACAAACACTTTTTAAAGAAGTAAAATGTAAATGATAGTTGTCAGAGGCTAAAACCAATGATCTGTTGATCATAACAAATACAGACTATCATCTAACAATTGCATAAGATGTCAGTGCTGAACTTTTTTTTTTTTAAATCGAAAACAGATTAAAAAAAATCTCAAATCGAAATTAAAATGGAATCGTGGATGTGAAGAATCGTAACACCCCTCCCTCCCTGCCCCTATGTCATGGCAAGTCTCATAGTGGTGAGCGCTTACTGTTCTGTCCTGTGGCGGCCTGTTATTACCTTGGGTGAAAACGCATCGCCTAATTGAGCCACTGACATGCTCCTTTGATACGATGAGCATGGTAACTGCAATTTAGTTTTGGTTATTCCCTCGAATGCTGTTAATACTCACAAATGGCCATTCATTTACAGCTGTAAATGTTTTCCAACAAATGTTTTGGAAATATACTCCTGTTTGAGTAAACAGTCCACCCCCTTTTTATTCACATATCGGCTGAAAAACATGACATTTGTTTTTGTACAGATGATTGTAAATATCCTGTTGGGGCAGGCTCACATTGCACACTGCAGAGGGCATGACGCAAATGGTTTCAGCTCTGTATAAATAAATAAATATTTCTAAAATTGTGTGCAACATAACCAGGTAGCTTTTAAACTGGCTGTGCGGTAAAACTTGACGAGCTCCATCGTTAGCCCCTCACAGCTACATTCTTGTTGGACCATTCAGAAATCTTATCTATTAAAGTGCAACAATAGCCGTCTGCTCATCAGGTGGCCAGATTCATGAAGCCACCTTTTCTAATCAGTCTCATCTCACAGTGGCTTTTTCAAAGACACTGAAGGCAATTAGTTTGAAAAGCATTACTTGACATTTAACTCTGCACTCCCCCACCCTTTTCCATGAGCCAGTGAATTGCTGACATTTGAAGCAGACTCAGATGGCTGAAGACCGCACCAAGGGCTCAAACCTAGGCGCCAACTCACGCTACACTAGCTACAGGGCTACTAGAGTCCAAATGCAATTACTGGGCTGAACTGGGGAAGCAAAAGTCCAACCATCAAAATAAATGAGACAAAGCACTTATTCTGGAAAGGTGCACGGCCTACGTGTACGGCACTTTTCTGTAGTTCGGTAGAGGGTAGCTGTGTCATGGTGAGTGCTTATGATATGATGCACCCTCCCAGACGGGTTTAACCATGCTGACCTGCAAGATTATGGTCCTGTCGGGAAGCTGAGCAATATTGCATTGGCCTCCACTCTCAATGTAGTTGTCATAATTTAAAAAAAGTTTCAACTGATGTACATTATCTGACACGGGAATAAGGGATAATTTCAGTGTGTAAGGTCTACTAAACGTGTTCAATCCACGTTTAACCCAGATGCATATTAATGATGGTTATAAGTGTTTGTTGAAACTGTTCAAAGGTGTTAATTTAAAGTAATAATAATTTGAGCCTGTAGTTTGAGATGGTGTTGCATTGCATTATGTTGAGGATGCAATGTTTCTGTCAGGGGTGGGGTAAGAAGGAGGACCCAAATGCCAAAGCAACAGTTCAAAAGAATATTTTATTTCCAAAAACTCAAGACAAGCCTCCAACAGGCTGAGGGGAAAAGGGTAGAAGAACGAAAACATGAATCAAAAACCGGACAGGAACAAGAATCAAAAACCAGGGATCCGACAGGGCACACATGGTCTACTCACAGTTAATACACAGTACGATCCGACACAGGGGATGAAGACATACAGGGTTTAAATACACAGGGGAGGGGCAGTTGATTGGACACAGCAGGAAACAATTAGCAGACAGGGCAGGCAATCAGACAATAGGCTCGTTCGTTAGAGCTGCGCCTCGCCTGGAATCCAGACAAGAGCAGGCGGCCGCAGCAGGAGGCGTTGTCAAAAAACTGCGATCAAGTCGAACAGTTTTAGGCAGCCTTCAAAGTATACACAAGGAGTCACAGAAAAAAATGACTTCCTGTTAGTTCCGAACTTTTGTCTACTTAGTTTACAGATCACGTTTGGATTCATTCATATGTTTGTAAATATATATTTATGTAGAAATGTGTGTGTAACTGCATCCTTTGTTCTTTTTCTGTCTGCTTGTGATTTAATTACTACTGGTTTTGATGTGTGTTGGATAAATACGATTTTGTATTATCAACCACACAAGATATGTTTTAAGATTAAACATGAGATGAATAGTCAACAATCCAGCGTTAAGTATTACAACTACACATAAAATAAGGATTTTCTACAACACGTGGTGTTTGCTGTCAGATCTAAGAGCCAATGAGCTCTCTGATGTGGCGACAGCCAGGTGTTTCCCATCATGCACTGGGCCAGGCAGTCAGGGGAGAGCTACTGCGGCGCCTGGCTCTGATATCAATGGCCGGCTTGCTCTCGTGGGATTATCGTTGACCACGTGTGCATGACGTCAGAGCAAGTCGGGCCCAGGTCGGACACGCATTGTGCGCCGATCGCCGCAGATCGATTCTGCGCAGAACTGGCTCATCTCGAACGAGCCTAATGACAGGGGCAGGAAGTGCAGGGGAACAGAGGACGCAAGAGGCAAAGACCTTTAACATAAAAGAGGAACACAAAACACACCAACATCATAACAGTTTCAATTATTTACTCTAATTGATCATTTACACTTAATTATATAAATGGGTTGGTCATAGCTCAGTATACCTAATAACTGGCCTCTTTGTGGCTACTAAATACTTATTCTCAGCTAGTTTTGAATATGTAGTGTGTTCGCAGGCTGCACGGCAGTGGAACATAAATGACATTGGAACATATTCTTTGTCTGCAATATATGTCAAAATACAGGAATTTCCACCTTCAATGTTCTACATTTCAAAAAAGTCACACCAACAAACAAGGAAACAAGTTTCCAGACGGGTTGAGTGAATTGCTGACATCGCCGCAGACCCCTCACACTGAGGACAGTCCACCCCGGTCAGCAGTATGCAGTGTGATGTATGTTCACTCTACCCCAAATGCAATGCTCGATGAAATTAGTGCAGTTATTCACAGCAAAAAAAAAAGCATGAATCTAAAGAAACATTGTGATATCACTTTTGAAGTCTTAACTGGCCATGAAATTCCAAAGTCGCAGTTTGATCGATGGTCCGTGTACTGTATCATTTACTTATCCAAAATGCGATGGGTAACATGGTCACTTGTATTCTTTCTCTGTCTCTATTTCTCTTACTGTACTTTGTAACGTAATGATGTCATCATGAGAGTACAGTGTATTACAGTGTATAGAAAGAAGCTATAAACTTTCTGCCTCAAAAAGAATACATGTTGTAGCTGTTATAGTTTTCATTTGTAATTGATTTAACAGGATTATACAAACAGCAATCTCCTGCAGCTGTTTAATACATTAGAAAATGCATGTATTTGAAACTTCATTACCTTTTGACTTTGTGTAGTTGCTCTTTTTTTAGTTGTTAATCGGTTTAAATTAAACATTTCGAAACGTTATCGACGTTATATTTGCACCTGCATGTACTTGGTCTAGTAATTTCTGTGCTATTTCAGTACTTTGATGTATATGAACTATTTGTGGAAAAAACTAAATACATTGAAATTCCAATACTCTCAAGACTTGATCCAGTTTTGTGTGTGTGTGTGTGCGCGTGCGCGTGTGCGTGTACCGTGCACATTCTTAGTCGTCTGCATTTGGTTACTGGGGTATCAAAGTGAATATCTTAGCAGTTTATAAACTAGATATGATCATGCATCAAATGTGATTCTCATTCCCTATCGTTTCTAGTTAAAGTTAGTTATGTAATGCATCTTACTGTAAAGACCTTCACAAAGAAAAACAGCGGGACATTAAGGGACTAATGCCAGAAATTCAAGGCTGGATTTAACATTAGGAATAAATGAAATGCCCACAAAAATAAAACAGTTCACCTGCTAGATTTGTCTTTTCAACCATCTCTTGGGACCCTCGAGCGGCAGCACTTCATAGAATCATAATTGCCAAAGTACCGAAGCAGTAACGCAAACCATGCTTTAGAGTCTTCAAAAATACTTTGTTTTAGTTCTGATCATTAGGAAATCTGTGATTAACAGAGGTCAAGAACGAAACCGTGACCTTTCTCCCTGAAGTGTCTGCTTCCAAACTTTGGCTAAGAAGAAATAGCACTCTTTTACAGCTAATTACAAAATGGAGCCATCATCCATTACTTCTACAACTCAGAGGTAAAAATTGTGTTTCCTGAATGTTGTCAGAAAGTAAGAACTAATTATTTTTTAATTAATGAATATCAATGTATTATTTCAATATTTAAATATATTTTTTTGACCCAAAAAAATTCCCTGAAGGCAACATATGATGCTAAAAAATCCTTGTTGTGTCCCCAAAAACAATAGTTTAAAGTGATTTATTTATAAATAGTTTCCAATTTCTACAAATGATTAGTCATTTTAATAGTACCCCAAATTATTAGATAATGATTTTCCAGACAAAATATCAACAAATGTAGATGCATATTATGAATAAATTGTTTGAGCAGTGACAAGAGCATACAGAATGCATGTTTTTGAGAAATGTGCATGCGTTTGTCAAAGAGTTCATTTTAAGGGGGCAGCTGTTATAATTTAGCAACATTGTATTCAAATGTTATGGCCCTTTGAATAATATGACATTCACTCTAATACTGCAAAAAAAAAAATGTCTCAAATTTGATGCTTACTTTTTCATAAATATTAAATCCATTCTGGAAACAGGTGAAGTAAACAAAACCCCAGCCATATCCCTCTCTGACCTTCTCTAAGTGACTCAAAGACCCATAATCCTTATATTTGTCTACTGTCCACTTTTGAAGATTCAGTTTTCAAGCTGAAACTTGATTCCACAACTTTAAATAAAATGTCTGCTTGGTGCATGGCGTCTTGATACCAAAATAAGATGTCAATACAGAATTCAGAGCACATCTTTTGCCTCCTGACGACTCTCAACATGGAGACAGCCAAGCTGGCAGCAAGTGGTGACTAATGCTCACAATGGCAACAGTCCTGACGGAGCACACTTCTGTGGCGACGCTGTGGGTCGGGACGGCATCATCAGCGGTAACTGCTGTATGAGCGCAATGCAGAGCGGTGACCTTCAGGTAGCTAGTGGGGAACAACATGAGTCGCATGCATTACAATTATTCACATTAACAAAGCACAGAGGAGTTGTGATGACAATACACATTTTTTATTTTCCTGACAAGTGTATCCATGCACAGATGCAAAAAAGACCAAAATAGGATTCAAAGTACATGTGCAATTTGTGCAAGAATAACAAAAGAACTGCAGGCACTTGCAAGACAATATGAACATTTAGCAAATGTGTAAATTCTAACTTTTTCTTGATTATGTTGATACAAAGATTAGTCTACTAGTCTACAACAGTTCAAGTAACGCTGTGCTTCATGCTTAAGTCATAGAGGTGTGACTTCTCGATTCTCAGATGCATCGCGACAGGAAAGATTCTGTGTTGATGCAGTGACAGAACATAGTCGGGACTTTGGTTACAATTCAGCTCAGTGCAAAGCTTCACTGCGCCTTCTCTGCTGGCCTAAACAGAATCACAAAGTTATAGCTATTTTATAATTTTTGATTATTATTATTATATATTGTTACATTTATTTTATAATGTAATTGTTTTTCACAAATACACTACATGTACATTTATTTTTCCCTATTAGCTTATTTTCTCATTGACCAGCTCCTGTCTCCTGTCTGTTTCTCATGCCTAGTCTGTCTGCGTCTGGTCTGGCCACCTCAAGCTCGCTCCTTAACGCTCTTTATCCAATCAGATCTCACCTGTTTCTCTCTATGTTCCTCTCTCTTCTCACTTTCCGCCGGTTAACCAAACGGTGACGGCCAGCAAGGGGGTTCTGTACTGTGATTCCTCACAGAGACAGCAAAGCACCCTGCACACACACTCCGGTACATTAGGTGGCGCCGGCAGTATGCACCTAGTCAAGTTGGTTGCGCCGAACAGCATCCCGTCATGCACGTATTTATGTATACGATATCAGACAGCAGGCCTAGGTATAAAATGCACGGCCCGCCACGGCCTCTTAGTGTGCGTAGCTGAGAGGCTGCACTGGGCAGTCCGCTAGCTTGTTGATCTCCCTCCCAATATTAACTGCACTGTTGTGCCTGCAGGCTAAAATTTAGATGTACTGCTCGGCTGAGGCACACTTAAGGTTAGCCCACCGTTTCGGGAGACCAGCGACATTTTTTCTTTAGGTGAAAAGCTGCTCCTTTGAGTTTTGCTCAACTTTTTTAATTCTGAATATTTATTTAAACTTACTGAAAACATTGTTATCAGGAAAAGACAATGTTTTGAATTTCAATTTTACTGGGAATGTTGCCACTGACACAGTTTGTAATAATACAAACATAAACATATTGCAATACTTGCATCAGCGTGCCATAGGCTCAATCATTATTCATCATTATTATTTAGCGATAGTGAATTAGCAGACACTTTTTGAATAACTTTGAGATTGTTACTTTAAGGATTGATGATTTTACATTTGCTAGTTGGCACAAAACACAAGAGGCAAACACTTATTCTGGGTGGCATTACATTTCCCCCAAAAAATATTTGCAAATGCAGATGGTAAGTGATATGAATGTATTTTTTGGAGACTGCTATCTTACTGGTTCACAGTATGTTTTGTAACACCCAGGCTTTCGTGTCACTGCAGAGTGAAGGCTAATTACAGACTCTCCTCTGTGATGTGTTTCTTTGATTTTCCTGGGAGCATCTGATTGTCTGACCTGTGAAGTATGCTGTAAGCCAGGAGATAGCGGTGCATTGTTTCCTATAATTAGTGGTTCTTTTGCATGTTAAAGTGAATAGAGATCCCAGTTGGCCAGAAGACAGCCAATTAACTTGCTCCTCTTCTTTCTGTTAAGGCATAGTCAGCTTCAGAGGGAATAATTTACTCCTTCTCTCTCTGGATATGAAGACAGTCAAGTATGTCAACACTATCATTTACCCTGCTACCCGTTATTCATTTTGGTGCACTGTCATGCCAAATTGCAGACAAAAAACAACCTTTGTATTTTTGAGGAGCAGGTAATCAAAGTTGATATGGAGATTACATATTTTTTTCAAAACACTTTTGATCCGTTGAATATTATTGAGTATTAAAGGAAGTCAATTAAAAGTTAAAGGCTTTCTAAAGTCCTTTTGCATTAATGTCTTATTTGAAGGAAGACATGTTGTGTGTGGTATATGTGTAAAAGACCAAAGGATGGCAGTGAAAGCAAGAAAAAAGAAAAGTATTTAACAAACCATGGCCTCAAGCATCCAATTAGAGCAGTGCAATTAATGTTATTTAGCGACAACATACTCCGTGCCAATGCTTTTTGAAGGGATGTTCAATTAACTGCTTCCTGGAATCCACAAGGCAAAGAGTAAATGGGACACAAATGATGCCTCTTGTGGCCAATAAGCATTGAATATGTCAGTGTGATGCATCATTTTGCCAAAATCAGTCTTAGTTTGCCCACATGACTCATGAACAAAAGGACTATGTAGGTCTCCCCATTGCAACTCCCTGGTTTTATGAAAAGCAGCAGTAATCAGACAGAATGGTTCAAGATCAAACAAATAACTGAGTCTTTAAGTCTGTACTTTCAGCCATTGGAAGCCTCATTAATTGGTCTTCTCCAACGACGGACTACGCTACAAGAGAAGCTAGCTGCTTTGGAGCCACTCAGCCAATCTTGGCTCACGTGAGGTCTCTTTGACATTACATTATTAGGAAAGAAGAAAAAGGGTTCTCTCCCTCTCTTTGACCCAGGCACCGATGAGGTACTGTACATCACAGCATAACACACTCCTATACAATACAATAAAATACATAAATGCATTACAAAAAGAGCAGATTTGTAAAAACAATGAGTGTCTCGTGCCAGATAGGAGGTAGTATGAGTAGTATGTAGTGCCAGATGCAGTATGATTACTCATGATAGCAAGATAGGTATGCTTTCTGTGGCTAAATGCCACAGATGAACAAGGACACACTCTTGATTTATAGTTTTTTCTTATTTGTTAACTCCCTCACCTTGAAATACTCTAACTCTGATCACAAAACTCCTTTTCGATATTGCTCCTCTAATAGCTGATCCTCCCCCAAAATGTACAGTTCACTCTTGCGTCCTTAATGGGAGATCATCGGACACATTTTCCTCTGTTTTCGCTGCCCAGTGTTGCAGCTTAACTACGTTTCATGATGTTAATGACCTGGTGGATTAATGTAATGTTATATGTCCATCAGTGTTAGATTACATTGCTCCCATGAAGGCAAGGTCAACGTGCCAGCTAAATTCATCACCTTGAGTAAGTGATGATACTCGCCATCTAAAACGACAATGAGGAAGAGCAAATCGAAGAAGAGACACTTAAATAGTTTTACAAACCTCATAGCGCCATAAACATGAGTCCATCGAGTTCTGATCAACAACATTAATTGACATGTAAACTATCTCCTTCAACTGTATTGTATTTTCTATTGAAGATTGCGAAAACATTTTAGCTTATTTTGTTTACAAGGTTAAGGGGATCAAAGCCTCCATAATGCCCTCCACCTCATGTAGAGACCTCTCCGACATTGTTGAGTAAGTTTATCCCTTTTTCCCATGAATAATGTGTTTCCCGAGAGAACAAATCAGTGAAAACCTTTAGCAAACAACATATCAGAAGAAACAGAGAAAATAGATGCTGTGTAGGCATTATAAAATCCACGTTTTATTAACCAAAACAATGTTTATATTAAGCTATTTATTCATACAAAACTATTCATGAATCAAAATATATACAATAATCTATAGTTGTGTGTTTACTGTTGGACATAACCATAGAAACTCACTCCACATCTGCGGTGAACGGCGCCGTCCTGCCTGCCCCAAACATACTGACTGCCTGCTCATGATGCAAGTGGAGGACAGTTAGGACACTGCACTGTTGGCCAGACAGCTGGACAATGCATCTAGCATGAATGGGAATGAATGCTTTCTTCTTTCCTGGTGGAAATGGTATATCAAAGTCACTAAATAGGCTAGAAAGATGCAAGCACCTTTTAAAGAAACCTGGCCTTGATAGAACAGTCCCTCATAATTACAAACAAATCTCTGAATCAACCTACCCGTTGTCTCAATCACTGAAAAGACTATTGCTGAACAACTATGGAAATATGAGTCTATGTGTCCCAGCAGATGGGCATGACCTGCTGGGTTCCACAAGGGTCTACCTTTGGATCTAGCCTCTCTACCTTTTCTTCCCAAGTTATGTAAAATAATAAAATCGCCTCACAAAACTATGCAGATGACACACAAACCTACATTTCACTAACCACTGTTACTATGGATCTGTTGGATCTCTATGTAATTGCATCGAACAAATCAATGACTGAATGAAGCCAATTAAAACCCCAATTAAAACCCCACCTTTGAGCTAGATGGTGAAAGCTGTGTGATTAAGACCTAATTACTGTACATTCATTGAGCTTGCCAAAATACACAATCAAATGCTTGACTCCTCCCTGTTTAACACAACATGCCTGTGTGTGTACTAGCTATGCTCAGCCTAAGATAGTTTCCTCAGTGAAGAAGCACTGCTATGTATTCTCTTGGTTTATGCCTCTTGAAAGACCAACAGAGCAAGGACTAAAATGAAGAGCAATCCATAGTATCACTCTTCATCAAAATAGACAAGCACTTTCATTTTGTGTTTGTGTCAAGAATATCTTTTGGTTTTGGTAGTGGTAATTGCTGCATTTGTCCCTTCAGTTGGATAGTTGAGATGTTTTCATTGGGACAAAGTCCACAGGTAATGCTTTTTATACTTGAAGTGCTTCATCCCTACATTTCCCAACCACCTGCCAGCAATTTTCATCCGCATAGGGAAGCCTAGGAGACACAAAGCCTGGCATTATCTGCAACTCATGTTTTATCTGTCTCAGAGATATGTCAGTAGGGAGGCCCCCTAATACCCGGTTCTTAACGGGAACCAATAAGACATTAGTAAATACCCAGAGTATGGATAAGGTCCGGAGTTAAAGGTTCTGTTATCGGTACTTTAGAAGTTACGATAGTCTCTGTGTCTTTGCACGAGGTACAGAGTTGTGATTTACTCTTGCAGAACAGAAATCTGGAGAAATGCAGAGTTTAAGAGTTTTGGCGAGCTGTCGTCCATCCTCGTCCACTGCAGGTCAGCGTCAAAATTGCCACCAGGGGCCTCCATGTGGTGGTGTCTCTTAATACAGGACAGTTTAGCTTGTGTAAGACAGCAGGATCTCCTTGAGAATGGTTTTACACAAGAATTAAATTTGGCATGATCCACAGGTAATGTTTGTGAATGGTGATAACATTCAGAGTACACGTCCCAATGATGAAAGATGAAGCTCTCATCCCACTCTGGAGCAGAAAAATAGAAAGGCAAAGTATGAAGAGTAAAAACAAGCAAAAAATACATGTAAGAAAGGATCTATCGACATTAATTAAGTTTTTCTTTCCCTACAAAAGCGGATGACATGCTGTTAATTTATATTAAAAACGTTTGTTTTTGAATAGCAAAGGTCAGCAAGGTTAGCTACCATACATAACAATGGAGATGCAGTGTGACCTACCATTAATGTTACTTCATGCAGCGGCGAGGAGGGGGCGTGGCTTAGCTTCGTCGCTTGTCTCTGTGAGAGACAAGCGACGAAGCTTTCATTTCCGCTATCGACCATGGAATAAATAATCACTAATTCTGCTTTATACTTGTTGTGGAAGTCCCAAACATGTCGGAACATGAAACACCCTCGTGTTTGGGTTCATAACATCATCCATAGCCGCACACAGCTCGGTGAATTTCACCGACTCCTCCAGGAACTGCGTCTCGCATATCTCCGTAGTATTATCCGTAGTTCAACAACAGCGTCTCAATGAAGCTGCTGTCAGCGCTGGTTCAGACGGAGCAGCAGCAGTTTCATTCAGGAACGGCAGGACGGAGGTGATGACGGGCGGAGCTTCCCAACGCTGATTATCAGCGCTGATTGGCTGCCGTAACTTTGCGTCACGCGATTTCTCCGCCGGAGTTGGGAGAATTCAACTCACGCAAATTCGCGCCGCGTCCTTCGCTTTGTTTGCCCCCAGGTCAAACGCTCTGTTCGCGCCGCCTCAAACGCGTCCATCTCGCCGCCCCGCGAATAAATCGCCAATTCGCATTGCGGCGCGTCTGTGGATTGACCCCCCTCAGAATTGTTTAGGTTCAGCAGATTATTAATTTAGATATAAATTATATTAGATACAAAGTACACGTGAGACAAAAATGTTTTTTAATCCTGAAGCCCAGTGTAACTTTCTCCGGTTTATTACTTTTGTTTGCTGCGTCAGCAGAGACCAAGTAGAGTAGTGCTGTGCGTTACACACAAATAAGCACACACTCCTTCCTCTCAAACATACTCTCTGTCTCACACGCAGCACATGGGTACAGCAAGATCTTGTAATTTACACTGAAACAATTTGTGTTATTCTCTCTTACTTTTGCCAAATGTTAACTCATTTGAATTAGCTGTGCAATAAAATCTTGACTCTGCCCTTGGAGGGAGCATCTCTGTTCAATCTGTCTGTCTCTTTTAAGGTCAGGCACATGAAATGTAACCGTCATTTTGCATTGTAATTACAGTGTTGTACTTCCAAGCCAATGATGTACTCTGATATTTGTGATGATGCCTACTGGAGCACATCCTGGCTCTCTGTTTAGCCTCTCAAAGTGACACATGATTGAGTTCAGCCCTTGTTCGGTCCTTGGAGTCTAATAACTTACACTTACTGCAGCAACCTGCCTACACCCATCTGTGTGGTTCTGTGATTCTCTCTATCTCCCACATACACTCTCACACACATACACACACATATTTACTCGATTACACACACTACACTGCTGCATCTCCCTTGTTAATGGTTTGCAAGTCTCGTAAGACTTTTTCCTCATCAACTACTTTACTCCATTTATTTACTGTTTTCCTGTCATGGTCTGACAGCCACAAGCCGTGAGGAGCACCTTGTTATCTTGTTACATAGTTAAGTTTATGAGCCCAAAATATAATAAGATTAAGACCATACATAATAGCGGTAGTGAATCATTTAGGGCTGTTCTACATTTTTAAATACTTTAGGAGACATTTTTATGTCTATAGTTTTACAGTTATAGTTTGCAACCTAAATTTGTAGTTGAATTCCACATTAAAGGGTTCACACATGTAAGACAAAACAATCTCAGTTACTTCAGGGTATTTGGTCATTTATGTTTCCTAACAGCATATTGCTTTACAGAAACAATGCCCTGGTTATTTATATTTTCCAGTAGGGATGTAACTAATGATTATTCTATTAGTTGATCCATCTTTTTGTTTTTTAATATATTTAATTAATCATTTGGTTTGTGATATTTCGGAAAATTATTGATCCTATCAGTTTTACAAAGTCCAAGGTGACTGATTTATGGTAAACTAAATCAGTTTACAACCATGTTAAACCCCTCACATTTGAGAAGCTGCACCCATGGAATTTGTTGTTTATTTTCAAAGGTAGAGCAGGTCGTCTTCCTATTGAATAATCAGCGGTTAGATTCCCAGCTCCTCAAGCCCGCATCTCGAAGTGTCCTTGGGCAAGACACTGAACCCCAAATTGCTCCCAAAGGCTGTGCCATCGGTGTGTGATTGTAAATTAGTTTAGAGTTCTGATGAACAGGTGTCACCTTGCACGTTAGCCTCTGCCATCAGGGTATGAATGTGTTTTTGAATAGTTAAATGTTGACATGTAGTTTACAGCGCTTTGAGTGGTCGGAAGACTAGAAAGGTGCTATTTACCATGCATACTCCTCGGGGTATGTGACGTGTGAAGTCGTACTTTGGGTGAACGGACCCTTTTATCCATTTTTATAACAGAAAGCCATAGAAAACTGGCATATGCAGCGGTTCAATACTCAATTTAGAATTCATCATAGTTGTCTGATTGCTTGTCAACAGTAATACTTTTACAGCTATTATTAATGTACTAATCACTGTAATGTATGTTAATGTGGCTAAACAAACAGCTAACCTCTTATAGTCCTGCATAATGGATCAGATATTGTGTTTTATTTCAATAATGAACTATTACAGGCTTAACATTTTTGTGGAAAAAGCTTTAATGTTGATAAGACTGAGAGCAATTTCACCTCCGTACCTAACATTAATTTAAATTACCACACAGCTGGCTAATTCTTTAGCATAGGGTGTACGCTTGAAGGACAACACATGCTAGTTTTGCTTCAGCTCTAAGCACCACAGTGCACTAAATATAGAACAGTGTTGAAATCATTGCTGCAATTGCTTTCAAATGCAAAACCACTTCCTGGCTAGAAAAATGTCACCGCACAAACAATTTGCAGGGGAACACGGAAAGAGAGCAATGTTTGTGTTAGGACATTTTATAGTTAGTTGTGTTGCACAGAAGATCTAAAATGTACTTGTGTAAAATAAAGTTAAATATAACTTTACACATATATATACATTAAATATAATGTACAAGATAATGAATAATTTATATAAAGGTTTGTTTTGTAATGGGTCACTGCAGTAAAGTGTTTATATATTCAAGTGAATGTGAACCTGCACTCTATAGTTACGCGCGCGCGCGCGTGTGTGTGTGTGTGTGTGGGGAAGGCTTCCTTGTGCTCGAAATACTCGCATCAGCAAACCAGCAAAACGCTTATGTGGCAGAAACAGTGAGCAAGCCTCCGGAGTGACAGAAGGTGAATTAGGAAGTGATTAGAGGTGAATTCTAATTCACACTCTCGTGTGTCTGCCTGTCATTTGTAGGACAAGGCATTTGCAAGCTAACAAGAAGAGTGTCAGACAGGTTGCAGCGTAGAAGCACAAAGTTCGTCAATAGCTGTCCAGCACACAAACACATGGTTGCGACATGTTTTTACAGACAAAATCATACACAGTCGGACATAAATCGCACACTGTGTACGAGTGGCTGGTAGCAAGAAGTCATTTTTTAAATTGGCCAAATGACTTTCTTTGCTTTATGTGAAAGACAGCTGAGAGCTGATTGACAGTGGAGACTGAGAGAAAAAAGAAAAAAAAAAGTAAAGGCCATTGTCTTCGAGACAGTGTTTAACCTTTGTCTTTATGCATTACAAAAATGTGCGTACACATAAAGCTCTGACCCCAGTCTGGTAGTTTTTTGTTTAAGAATTTGCAATTAATCGCTTATTCATTTAAGGTTGATTAATAATTCAAACCTGTAATGAACTATACATCATTTCTATGAACATAGATCAAGCAATTTGTTCTGAACTATATTATTTCAATCAGAAGGTGGAAATAAAAGAAATAGTACACAGTTTGTGACTTCCCTTGACACATTTTTAAATAATGTATGTTATACCTCTGACTGTCCAGGACTTGACAAGATAATACGAATGATATGTTCATCATGTTTGAATCAACTTGTTCTTGGAAACTTTCTCTTTTAATAGAACCACCCAAGAAACTATTCTCCTTTGCAAAAATGTGCCAGTCTGACGGGCCTTGTTAGACATTAAATTGATACCCCTTAACCTCTCAACCTCGATCGTTGCAAGAACCAAATTGATTAACATGTTTGTTTACATGACAATTTTTCAATACTATTAATGACAACCACCGATGCATGCATTTGGCCTGTAGGGCTTGGCAACACAAGCACATTACACCAAATCAACACCAAGCCCGATTTTGCTACTAGGGTCAACTGGATCAGACTAGGGGTGGGAATCACCAGAGGTCCCACGATTCGATTTTATCACAATACTTGGGTCCCGATTCGATACTATCACGATACTGCGATACTATCACGATACAGCGATATATTAGGTATTGCGATTTATTCCCTTTTTTCCACCACAAATTGTCCCCAAAGGAAAACTTTGTCAACATATTTCAATGTGTTTTTCAACTGCCCAGCTTTTTTCTGTATTGGTCCATTTTTTCAATAACCAAATTTCAGAAAACATGTCTGTTTTCGTTATGTGTTTTAGCATTATCATATTTGTTAACTTGTCCAGCATCGGTCAGGCTCTTGTAAGATTGCAACACTAGAAACCAGTGGCGGCCGGCCAATAGAGGGCAACAGGGTTTGGCCCAACCCACCTTGAGCCACCAAAAAAAATTATACAAATTGTCAATATTTGTGTTTTTGAGCTATTGAATATACCCAGTAACATTTGTAAAATAGGATATCTGCACCAAATATATGCTTTCCCTGCTTGTCCTCCTCTGCTGGTGCACCTCTGAGCTGCTCCAGTGCACGTCTGTGGTGCTAGTGCACGTCGTGGGGCTCGATCGATTATACCCAAGGAAGACTGGTCTAATACGCATTTCAGCCAATCACTGATTAAAGAAATAAATGAATGACATACAATTGATCCAATGGGCGCCCTAAAAATGACTTCCGGGAGGGCAATTCTCATCTTGCCCCACGGTGCGCGTTCCGTGTCTCTGTTCTCTCAGGGCTTGTTCAAATCTTGCATGTTCTTGTCATGCCGGTCTCTTGTGTTCTCACCCGCTTCTCTTCTCTCGCAGCGGCATTTTAACGTCATGACAATGGAACATTCCAGCACGAGATCAAATCTCTCCTTCAAGACCCGTTTGAGAGAAGAACTAAGGCGAAGAAACTTCTGGTCCCAGATCAGCTCCTGAACTCGGCAGACAACATACCAGCATGAAAGGAAAGCAGCACATGCGGACATTTTGGACTGTATGATTTCGGTTTTAAGGGATTACAAGTAAAAAACGCTGATTTTATTGCCATTCAAGCAGACGAGATGACTGACTGACCCACTGTCAGCTGATGCTACGCTACAGCGACGCTGACAGTAAAGTTGTAAAGATCGCATATGCCGGTGTTACAGTTTAACAGGCGACCATGTTAACCGATGACTTTCAAGAAAGACATAGCTGTCCTCGTGAATACTGTGTTGTTTAATTTTTCAATAGTGTCAAACCTTCTCATATACATATACAAATTAAACAATGCGGCTTTCACGAGGACAGCTACATGTTGTCTTCCTATTCTCAACAGCTGTTGTAACTATGAAAACGACTGAAAGTCACCAGTTAACAGGCTCACCTGTTAAACCATAACACCGGCCTCTGTTACGGCACTGATAAAAGAGGAAACATGTTTGTTTATTTTCTTTTACACTAAGTGCTGTACTGGCAATGGAATCGGCGGCCTTAAGAGGAACACAGGTTTTAAATGGGATTGTTATTGTTATTTGTATTACTTTTATTTTCTCGGCTGTGTGTATAATGTGACCAGGAGGAATTTTCGTGAGGGGTTTGTTTTGGTAGGAATTCTGACGTCTGGGCAAAGCAGTTGGCACTTGGAGGGTTCAGGACGGCGCGTATTTATATATCATATTATACTGAATATTATTATATGATATATATATTAATATACTGAATTGTATGAATAATATGTCCTTATTATGTCAGTGTTGGAATAAATGATATAAATGATAAAAAAAACTGCAAAGTAATAATGCGTTTTTGATACCTTTTTTTGCATTGAATCATACTAGGATGTTTGCTGAAATTGATTGACCTAGCCCTACTAAAAAATCCATCAGCCGCCACTGCTAGAAACAATTTCAAGGACTACAATGCCACTTATGTTTTATTTCTACCGTGATTCTGTGAAGCTGCCTTGTTTTGGGCCCAAACTCTGCAGTCTTTCGCTGCAAGACAGCAACATCAATTGAGACTTTTAAGTGCCTGCTAACCTTTTGAAGGTTGCTTTTACCTTGAATCTGTTATCAATTCTCCATTGCTATTTTGTGAGGAATTGCTTTTCCCCTTATATATAGGTATATGTAATTTACAGTAAAATTTAACTGGTGTCGTCATTTTTCTCTCCGATAATTTTTAAAATGTAACAGTGATAATGATGATGATGTAACAGAGCAACAAAATATCAATAATACAAAGTGTCCAAGAAAAGTAATAGTTGTCTGTCCTCACAGGTGTAATGCAATAAAAATACTAGATTGTTTTTTCAACAATCACAACTCCCACTGCCATCATATCGCATGTAATTGTTTGTCCAAACTTTGATAATGTAGGACTGTGCTTACGAAATAACCAGAAGGTAAGTATTAAAGTAGGCACCTGGCAGTTTTGTCATTTGCAGTATCTCTCTTCTGTCACCTTCAGGTCTCCAGAGACTGATGTGCGGTGAGAGGCAGTGAGGACGTTCCAGACTGAGATGGCTTTAATAAAGAAGGTAAAATATGAGAGCATTAAAACACTGCACTTAATCTGTCCATTAAAATTAGCTCCATTAATCATAATTAATTCGCTACATTATATTTTCCTACTTAATTGCATGTGCTACAAAGGTATAATTGAAGGATGCAAATTGTGATCCATCATCCCTCCTGAGTGGTGTAGAATTTTCTCTAGTAATTAACACAAAGGTGTACTCTTCTGAAAAGTGTTGACGAGCATAGATGTGAGGATGGATTTTTGTTGCGAACGTTCTCGGACGGGCGAGCCGGCGACCCTTCGGCTTACTCCGACGTGCTGGAGCGAGGGCCCAGTCACAGCTGTAATTTAGAGAGAGAGGGATATATATATATATATATATATATATATATATATATATATATATATATATATATATATATATATATATATATATATATATCAAGGGTGTCCAAACTTTTTCCACCGAGGGCCACAAACAGGGCTACTCAGGTGAGGTATATCACCAAATGAATCAAATGACGGCATTTCTGCATTCTTTGAAAAAAAAATATAATTTATATATATTTCAAAAATCACATCAGAGGAAATGTGGCCTTTTCCAAGCTCCAGTAGAAGTCGGTAGGGAGAGAAACTGAAGCTGGTTCTTCAGAGATTCATCACTGCATCTCCATCAGTTCTAGTTCAGACTCTCTTCACTTCTTCTGCATCATCAGGAAGGGAGTCGCGAACAGCTTGAATTCTTTCTCAATGGCAGAAAGATCTTGGAAGCGCAGACTGAGTTCTGTCATTTGATGTGATGACAGACACATATTTCCTCTTTTTCGCAGAAAGGTTGACCTCTGGAAAATGGAACATATGTATAAATATTTTATACATGTAAATATGTATATAAATATATGTAAAAAGATAAAAAATAGGTATTAAAAGTGATCAAAAGCTTGAGGTTGCATGGAACGGCGTGGAAGTGGTGTGACGACTATTGCATATGGTTCGTGATCATGCAGCAAGCTGTTGTAACTCCACTGTACTTTGTCAAAACTGTTCCAAAGTTAACATGCTTTATGAGAGGCATGGCTTGAAGACTTCTGCATGCCAATATTAACTCATAGTCAGAGCGCCACCTACTGGGAAACTATGGCAATTTGAACTAGAAATGAAGGACGAAAATGAAATTGGCCGACTTCTGGTACGGTTTAGAGCATAGTCCCAAGAGACTTATTTGTAAGTTTATATGTGGTACATACGCCTATCAAATATTGTATATATATTTTATATTGTATATGATCCACAGAGAATTTCGTAAAAATCGAAGCGAGCGTTTAGGAAGATTTGAGGAGAAAATGTTTTTTTACAAAATTCAAAATGGCGGAAATTCTAAGCAGGTGGAGCTAAATGTTCTCCCAGAGCTTTTTGTAGAAGAGAACCACCCGTACATGTGTGCCAAATTTAAGGCCAATTGGTGATATGGGGCAAAAACTGTGGCCTTTCACAACTCATAAGTTGTCAAAAAAAAAACATGTTTTTAGGGGGCGCTATCTGACTTCCTGTACGGTTTAGAGCATGGTTCCAAGAGAGTTATTGATTGATGATTATCTTTATTATAAAATGTCGTAAGAAATGGACCCAGCGTTTAGGAGGAATGGGCAAAAATGTGTTTTTTACAAAATTCAAAATGGCGGAAAATTTAATTAGGCGCATTTTAATTTCACGGGTTACTTTTTTGTAGAGCAGTCCCACCCGGACATGTGTGAAAAATTTCAAGTCAATAGGTCAAAGTTCGCAAAAAGGGTGGGCTTTCACAACTAAAGGGGGCGCTATAGAAACATTTTCTCAGACTTTTGGCTGACACCCAAATTATATTAAAATTTTCGCCGAGTCGGATGGGTGTGCAAATTTTGAAGAATTTAGGTTTATCCCAAGCACCTCTTTTCCCTGCACATTGGTGAAGAATAATAAATAAACATTTGAATAACAATAGGTCCTCGACTCTGACTACGTCAGTGCTCGGGCCCTAATGAAGTGTAAACTGAGAAACATGAGAACCTGAAAAATTAAACAAGAGGGAGGTCACTCAAACTCCCTGCCTTCAATGATGTCTGTCTGACTTATTTAGGTATGTAAACTGACCTTGAGATCATGGACCTTTGAGGAAATGTTTGGGTTTACATCCTCAAGCTCCAAAAAGATCATCGGAAAAACCTCAAAGGTATATTTAAGTTTTTTAGGGTAGCTAAGTTCCAAGGCATACATAAGGCCCTGAATCAGATAGGCACAAGCAGGTGCAACATCAGAAATACAAAAAAAGCCCCTCTGCTCTCTCGATGGCTGGTCCTGTTTGCTTGTCAAGACCTTCCTCCCTGGCTCTGATGACCACAAAGATGTTAAGGACAAATGGAATTTCCTCTTGGACAGCTGCAGCATCGTCATCATCAGACATCTGTAAAATATAAAAAACAGAATAAATCTGCAGGAATTATTTTTATTAAGACCTACATACTTGCACATGACTTAACTTTTAGTTTATTTCTTTTTAAAAAAGGGGGCTGCTAATTCATTAAGCATCTACATGGGTAAACCTTTATCATAAAGCGACACATTTGCATGCAAGAAATACAAGCAAGTTTAAAATCCATCGAGTCTAAAATGTATCAAACAAGTTTTGCAAAGTGAATAGCACTGCATTGTATATATTAATAGTTTTTGTGTTTTAGAATGACGATTTCATGAATACCCCAGGAGAAACATGTTTCAAAAATGATTCCACAAAGCCATCAACTATGCAGGATTGTACAACGGCGTTTCATACAGGCAGGGCTTCAAATCCAAGCGGCAGAGGTATATTTTCTTTATCTCGTAGACCTTGATAAACTACTTGGGGTTTTCACCAACGTAGAGAATGAGGCCTCTGATCAGAGCTTCTCTTCGAGACTCAATGCTGTTGTCCTGTAGAAATATGAAAAATGGGATTAAGCCAAGTATAGACATCAGATTGCTTCTACACAAAAACTTCAAAACAGTACGTGCCTCATTCCATTTGTCAAAGGTCTCATCGAGTTACTTCCTAACAGCTCCCCCCTTCCTTCTGTACGGTTCCTTCTCAACAGTTTGACAGTATTGGTCCAACTTCCCCAGGAATGTGGACAGTAGTGGCTTCAGTGTGATCCTCCGAAATTCCTCCTCAATCTGAGAGAGACCAAGAGAGTGATGGAGAAACATCACAAGATACAGAAAGAAAAAATAATTAGAGACACAGTGCGAACAAAACAGTCATGCCAGTCAAGTACATGATGTGTGCTTAGTTTAGTTCTGCACTTAGTCTCTCAACATGCCTCAGATAATCAGATAGCCATAGTGTTTTCCCTCACAGATTCATTAGGTAAGAATACTACTCATTTCCCCCCACAGTGATATTAGATAAGCATTGTGCATAAGGTAATGCAGTCAAATGTTCAACATACTATGGAAAGCTCAACCAGGGCAGGCCATTGAGTTTTGAAGTCAATCATAGGAGGTTTCTTGGGAATTACATCATTTCGATGCAGGGAGAAGGTTTTTGCCATCTTCTCATTGATGAGTTCGTTGTTGTTCCTCTTCTTATACTCGTAGAGCAGCTCCACTCTCTCCTTTTCAAGGGTTTCAACAGTTTCACCTTGAGGGGGTAGTGGAAGGTAGTTAACCTCACATTTCTTTGCCTTTTTCAAGTTTTTTGCTGGAGTTCTGTCAGCAGCTGACTTTGTCTTTAGATCTATCTCTGGTAGTCCAAGTGTTTGTATTTACATACCTTCGTCCAGTGTGATTTTGAAGACTTGAAGAAAATCACCTGGTAAGGATACAATGTCATAATTAGTAGCTGACCATTATACAATAAACATTATAACATTTAGGTATTGTTTCAAATAACATTTGCCCAACTTGCTCTAATATAATTAACCTAGCATTTGTATATTATTTGATGCTGTATGCCCTAATGCTATGTTTTGAGACTCTTGTAGTTGAACTTGGAAAATGTTGCCCGTGCACCAGGTCCCGACTTAACAGAGTTATTTTGACGCAAATTGGTTAAATTTAGCCAATTTAGCCCGAAGATGGAGCTGGGGAAGCGGAGAGGGCAGATCTACAATTCGGCAGAGGTCAAGGGGTTTAATTCTCATATTTCGCTCGAAAAGCTCCAGAAGCGGTGATGTTTGTCATTTTTTTAAAGTTTTCCCCATTAAAATCGGCCGTTTGAGCCTGGAGAAAGACTTAGGGAATCCAAAGTATATCTGAGGATCAGCCTGGTTGTCCTGGATGAAGTCGAGACATGTTACGTCTAACAGTAGTTTAAGGCCACTTGCTAACATGCAAAGACTGTATCTAACCAACTCACTGTACATTGCTAGCTTTATTCTTACCTTGAAGTTCAGCTCGCAGTTCTTTGTTGAGGTGGTTCCGTTGACTTCTGACCGGAAACGTGAAATGACGGAATTTGTGTGGCGAAATTGAGTCACGTGACCACCACTACTTTACAGAGTAAATACAACGATGAAATGTTTGTTGTGTGCGTTGACTTCAGAAGAGTTGCTGAGATTACACAGATACAGCTTGTTAAGGAAGAAATGCACAATCTCATTTAAACAAATACAGATCAAGTCCAGGATTACAATTTTTTATGTAGAGATAAAAACATACATTTTCATTGTTAATATTATATATTTAATTGTGTTACATATACATCTTCTCATCATCACTTTTATCAGTGTAGATACATGTACATGGAATTAACACTTTCAAGCACATGGAATTTGAAATCCATTTTACAGAAAGTGTTACAGAGCAGCACAATTAAGGCTAAATCTTTAGCATAGATATCTCCTAAAAGAGGAGACGATGCAAAACCCAAAAGTGATGTATCCAGATAAAACGGTCCCGGTGCCCATAAACTTTCCTCAATGGTCACAGTCAGTTCTGCTGATGTGAAACCATCAATCTTATCCCACTTTAATCACCCATCAATTTAGCTGCTGCACTTGTTTTGGAATGAAAGGGACAATGTCAATGTCCTATACACAGAGTTCTCCATCAAACAGCCCATTCAAAATGATAAATCAATTAATTTATTGGCCTTTATTAACATTTTGACATTTGATTAATATTCTCATCAATAACAATACAATGTGTTCTTGTGCTGCTTGGGACAAATGCTGTTCAACTTTTCTATTCTATTTTCTATAAGGTAACCAAAGCCATACAAATACTTTCCAGAAAAGATTATTGTAATGTGTGTCACTGGTGTCCGTCCACTCATTATTCATCAAGTTGCACCATCTTTTTCAGCTAATGAAATATCCCATTTTTTATTTTCTCCTTTTCATCACCCAAGTTGTATTACTTAAATCTCCAAGGAATGTAGCCAACTGTGCATCATGAAGTCTCAACTCTTTTTTTTCTTTCGAGTGACGGGACATGCTTCAGGATAATCACAATTTCCAAGCATTTGTCCCAGCATCGAGACGAGAATAAATAGAGGGAATTAAGGGAGCATACTGTAGGGACACTAGACAATTATGTGTGCTGTGTCAATGTTATTTTATAGATTGACATTCATGAGGTTAAGGTAAAATAGAATGAAGCCAAATGTTTTAGATCTCAACACATTGTGTGTGTGTGTGTGTGTGTGTGTGTGTGTGTGTGTGTGTGTATATATATATATATATATATATATATATATATATATATATATATATATATATATATGTGTGTGTGTATCTAAATTAGACTTCCACAGAGATATTTGTGAATGACACCCTGTCTGTCTTACCAGCCGGATCATCACTGAAAATGTCCTGGAATGTCCTTTGCTCGAGACTAGCAGCTCGAGGCATAACAAAGCATTAGACACCCAAATCTCAATCTATCAATATGCTGAAATTATTAATTCAGTAATGTGTATGTAATATTGACTAAGTGATACAGTGTTTAATAGACTAGGACTAAAATGTGCTGAAAGAGTAAGTTCACCCACATATGTAACCACAGAAGAAGAAGAAAAGTGTGCATTATCTGTAGTTATGCAGCCATGCTGAATGTTTGTATTTTAATTTACACGTTTAAAATGAATCCCAAACAAAGAAGCTCAAGGGCATTTCATTTATTTGAAGATAGCTTTTCAAAACACAACAACAATGTGTTTCCTCATCCAATGTCCCAGTTACTCAAATAACCCAAAGGCCTCATTGAGTTTTTATAGATAACTATTTCATATTGAGTATGAATTCCAACTGTTATTCTCTGTATAGAAGGATGAGTTGTGCACCCACTTTGTGTCTCCCCGCAAGGAAGACATTTGAGATTTTTGGTGAACTTTTAATAACCTTATTTCCTGCAATATATATGTATGTTTTTGCATACAAGCATGCCAGGGATATTGTTAATTATTGAACATTTCTGTTAATTCATGAAGTATTAAGAAACCGCAAGATTTCTGTCAGCAGCCTTGATATTCTCAGGTGATTTAACGTTAAAGAACAGTGATGTCCTTTTGCTGTCTATATTCACATTCTAAAAATGGAAAATGGGTCCTCACCGCTTAGTTTCCCTTCTATGTGACTAATAACTTTAATCAAGCCAATAACTGTATGCTTTGATGAACCTTAGAGCACAGAGCAATTACTATCTGCTGAGGTGGCTTGTTTTATAACTGAGGTGAGAACAGCAATTTAAGTCACCCAACTACTTGCCATCAATCAGCAGAGGTGACATGTTTGAACCCCGTGAAACTGCATGATGACAGTTAAATGAAGGCCAAGATGATGGCAGCTATATGTGTAATTGAATTTCTCCTTCAGACTAGGCCAGCGCAGAGTCATGCACCACAAGAAATGATCTTGTCAAATTGTCATATTTAATTGATTGGAATTGAGAACAAGCCCAACGGTTCAAGAAGCACTCGGAGGCTTGTTTATCATCGTTTTTCTTCCCTATTATCTTTTCTTAAAATTGACATTACTCTTTGCTCAGTAAAGAGTACAGGTAACTCAATCAAGTTTTATAATCGGGCTTGCTCCTGATAATTAGAGTTGACAACATGCTTTTCCTGCAGCAGCAACATGTATATCTGCGTATCCCACCTGGATAAGTAAATAAGAATGCAAACTGTAAAGAAACACAGACAACATTGTGATGGCAATGCAAGAGGATGGCATTGTCAGGGTCCATACACATTTTGACCAATGGATTTCCATGACTTTTCCATGATTTTAAACCAAATTTCCATGACCAAACATGTTGTGAAATCTCGATGTATACATGAAAAAGTGAGAAAATGTAGTATTTAAACTAACAATGAGAATTCCAAAGCATACAGTATACCTTAAATGACACAAATGAACGAGAGACAATAGTTTGATTAAAAGAATAAACATTTATATAGATGCCTGTATGTATGCCTGCTTATCTTTTGAGCGTCTTTCTTTAAAAAGCATATTCATTATTTCAAATCAGTTATATTATCAGTTATATCAGTGGTTCCCAAAGTGGGGGTCGCGACCCCTAGGGGGGGGCGCGGTGGTACTACAGGGGGGTCGCGGCTTCATCACCAACCCACACACACAGACGCACACATACACCGGTAAAACAATATAAAATAACCGACGTGACATGCACTGTGTTCCAACCACGCCACCAGAGCGGCTCATGTCACAGACCGACTGTGGCAAAACCAGCGAGCGCGCGCCCAAGCGAGAGAGCGCGAACGAGCGAGGGAGAGAGAGAGTGAGGGAGCGCGAACGAGAGAGAGACACAGAGCGAGAAAGATGCGGAGCAACAGAGAAAGATAGAGATAAGAGAAGGAAGTATGTACAAAGATGGACAGATTTGTGACTGGTCTAAAGCGCAAATACGATCCAATGTTCCTATATCATCAAAGGGGGTCTTGACAGAAAAAGTTTGGGAACCACTGAGTTGTATCATCAGTGTAAATGAACGACAAGAACACATGAATATAACACATTTCCATGACTTTTCCAAAACCTTTGGGATTTTATTTTTTTCCATGACTTTTCCAGGCCTGGAAATAACCATTTTAAAATTCCATGACTTTTCCAGGTTTTCTGTAAGAACCCTGATTGTGGATGGATTTCAGCTAGGTGTAAATACAACGTGTGTGTGTGTGACTGTGTGACCATATTCTCACAAATTATATTGACAGGTCACTCAACTTCACCCCTTCATATGGTGGCTCAAAAAAGCTCAGTAGAGTCGGTCTCTACTGGTGGAAAAGGTCGCTGAGCAAAGATGGCGTCTGCAAGTGATGAGGATAACGTTACATGACGTGTGTTTTGGGATCTAGTCTTCTTCCAACTACAAAAGCTTTATATAGCCTCACAATTGTAATCAATTGCCAGTCTGCCACTACCACCAGCTTATCATCTCCTACAGCCTACAGCTGTGTTGCTAGCGCATTCAGTGATCATTAAGTGTTAATAATTCTCATCACTTATCATAGCCTTGTGATGCTAAAATATGCACTTCTGTGTAGAAAACTCTATTTGTAAAATGGTTTTGTGTTCATGTGTAAGCATTATCATCCTCACAGTACCTGCAGAAATGTTTTCACATAACCCTTTTTCAAAGAGAAATTCTAGACTCTACCTTCCTCTCTTTAAATTGTCATGGCTGACCTCCCTGCTCCATCCTGAGCCGTGCTAGCACCTCATCTCTTTCATCCTTTCTCCCTCAGCTCACAGCCCAGTAATAATTTTCCCTCTGCAATTAATTCCTCGACTGACCCTCCTCCTCCTCCCTCACACCCCTCATCACTGTGTCTCTGTCTCCTTGTGCCCTGTGGCTTGATGAAATGAAAACTGTTTCAAACAATTATTTTCCTCTTCTTCAGTTATATCCTGTGCTCCACCACTGCTCTCCTTCCCCGACCCAAAACCACAACAATTAATGGAGCTCTTAATCAAGCCTTGTGAAAAGCTCCTCAACTTGATAAATTACAACACTCATGGGGGTAAGCACATTATCAAAATGCAATGTTTGTTTACATAAAAAATACAGATTGCATAATTTGAAAGGGATGAAGCTTTCCCCGGGTTTGCAGAATACAGATTTAATTTGAATTTTGCCAACTCATCTGTCTATGCTGTAAAAAATGACATGTTTTCGCAACAGAGTGTAGAGTGGCCATTTCAGAAATCTGACACTGAGCAATGTGGAGAATAATTTCAGGTGCACTATTGCTGCAAAAATAATTGAGTTTATTTAAGTACCTATCTAGAAACTTGTCAAGTTTAAATAATCCATTTGCTTGTGAAGTAGTCTTACCTTGCTCAACTCAAGTGTTTTGCGTTTGTTCTCTTCCCATCGCTGTTTCTTCCATCTCACCCTTTTCTCTCCACACACTTTCAAACACTGGTCATTAATTTTACTGACCAAACACTGACATACCTTTTTTTGTTTTTTACTTTTGGTATATACTAAATCTTTGTCTGACATACAAAAGAGTATGGTCGTATGTTTATTGAAATACACAGTTGTCATGATGTGAGTTTGTCTGTTTCCTGTTTTATTTTGTAGTGCTTGTCTTGTGTGTCCTCTGTGTTCCCTGCACTTCCTGTCCCTGTGATTGCCTGTTGATTGTCCCTGATGGTTTCCTGCTCCCCGTTGTATTTAAACCCTGTTTGTCTCCTGCCTCAGTGTGGGGTTGTATGGTGTTTTTGACTGTGTGGTGCCTGGCTGTGTTCCTCTGTGTTCCTCCCCGTGAGTAAGCTTGTCCACCTTTATGTTTATATATAGTGTTTTTTTTAAGCTTTTTTCCTGTTTTTGTTTAAATAAATTTACTTTATGAACCGTTGCCTCAGCGTCTGGGTCCTAAATTCGACCACCCCGTGACACAGCAAGTGTTTGGGATGTAATGGCAATCCATTTGGCTGAAACAGGACTGTCTCTACTGATTTTAATATTTGAAATTCGGTAAGATCAGGAGCTGGATTGTTTATAGATGAAGTTTCCCCATAGAAATAACCTGAATCTAAGAAAATGCATAATGTCATCATCATTTTTAAACCTTTAATAACAAATAAAATCCTTGCTAACATTCATAACACTTGCTTTGCAGCGAGAATGTTTAATATGGTGATGTTAATCAGGTTCACCATCTTAGTTAAGTGTGTTAGCATGTTAACATTTGCTAATCAGCACTAACCATTTGTAAATGTAGGATGTATTTGACCTTGATGAAGGTACATGAAGCTTTGGCCATCTTGACACAGTTGTAATAAGTATGTGGCAAAAACTGAACTCCAGGATCTTGTTGACATGAACATCACTGACTTTGTTTACATGCACCAAATATTCAGTTGTTTGCCCTCATTCCGAAAAGGACAGTATTCCTTTTCCTAAGCTGTATACACTAATATGAGTGGTCATGTAAACATGGTCACTGTTCTTCAGCCAAATGCACACACATACGGTATACACACCTGACCAACATGTCACCATCAGTTTGCTTTGATACGGTTTTAAAGCATGGTTGTCATATAATTATGAATACTTTCAACACATCCATAAGTTTATTAAGCGCTAAATAAACTTAAGAACAGCACGCCATGCAGCGGGTGATAGTCTATGTCTGTGAGACGGGCAATGTCCGCGGCTCGAGAAGCTCTCGTAAATAAATGAGCCCTTGTCGGCAGAATCGATAGCGCTCAGGAAGTCATCATGATGTGAGAACGGATCTTGGCGATCTGGAAGAACTCTCTCCCTTTAAAACTAATATAACTAATATTGCTCATTCATCAATAAAGAAAGGAGCTGCCTTTTTTGTCCGGTGGGAGTGGCCAGCTTATCCAGTGAATTTCAGTTAGCCTGCGCAGGAGCAGGTTTAAAGTTTTGGCTGTAAGTGTTGCTATGGTGATTTTTCTAAACTTGCTTTGAGGAACCAAAAAGCCTGACCAACGTCATCTTATCCTGAAAATTAGCCGGTTAACTCAGTAAGCCAGGTACGAAGAATAGGGCCCTGGTCAACAGCCTCGGCCCGGTGTTTACCTTGGTGTCTCGACAACCTGAAAGTCGTCTTCTTCCATTAAACGGGATTCCCCATTGAGTAGATTTCTACTCCCTTATTCCAGAGTATATTGGATGTATTTACACAAGAGTAATTACAAACAGTACTATGACCGAGTCTTTCCTTCCTTGCGGGTTACTCCCGCAGTACTAAGAAACAGTCAAAAGTAACATATGTTAAAAAGTTACAAGTTGTAATACAGTAACCAAGTTTTTCCTTCCTTGAGGGCCATCCCTGCAGTACTAAGAAACGGTTAAAAGTATCATATAGTAGGAAAGTCTCTATTTGATTTCTCAAATAGAGTGGTTCAGTCTCAGGGATAGGGTCCGATAAGAACTGCCGAAGTGCGCATTTATCACAGTATATATAGGCAAGTGTGTGGGAAGATCTCGTATCGATACATAGTAGGAGTAACAGGTGCCTGTGGTTACAATATGCTCTGACCTTGGTCACATGCTCAATAGCATGTTTGTGGTTACAGCTGCAAAAGCTGTACTAAAACTGGGGCAGAGGTTTGCCAGTGTTCTGCTTTTTATACTTTACTTGGCACAGCAGCATATATATATATATATATATATATATATATATATATATATATATATATATATATATATATATATATATATACACACATACGAAAAACACCTCTTGCTTATTTCATCTTCTTTCATTCTTGCTGGCTTTGCAGAGTATTCCTCCTAATTGAATGCATGGATGGCTGGAGAAATGGCTATAGTTTTGCGGAATACTAAGTATGCCTAAACTCATGACAATTGCCAAATTATCCTATGGAGTCCCAAACAAATTAAATTCAAAGTGTGATGAATGGTGTCTGACACACACACACACACACACACACACACACACACACACACACACACACACACACACACACACACACACACAGAAAATAAAAATAAGTAAAGCATGTTTACAGGGCAAATGCTTTACACAATAGAGGACAGGAGGTTAATATACAATAATTATTCTTTTACTGACTACATATAACATTAACACAAGTGTTGTTTTTTGACAAAGCTATATTTATTAGGGTTTGTATGTTGTAAGAGTCCCTTTAAAAAGGTTATGCTGCTCCAATTGCACCCTTTGGTGAATAAGGAGTTACATAATTCATATTTTAGAATGTGTATCTTAAGTTTGAGGGGGAGGATTCTTTGATAACTTTCAGCAAGTGGGTGTCTATGGACCTGATTAAGCAAATCACAAGTAGACACCTTGTCCTCAACCTTTGTCAGACTCCCTCAACCCCATTGTACAATTAATGACTGTTTGATGCATTATCCTCTATTTGCTTCTAGCTGATGGACTGTCACTTCTAACCAGGGGCTGTCTGGGCTGTCAAAGCTGGGATTTATATATGTCTCCTGCTTGCTCCAGACATATAGTCCCTTGACTGCACAACATTCAGATTTAGAGTGAGAGCTTTCGTTCTTTATTCTCTTCTATGTTATTGCCCCACCAGAGCCAGTTTAACCAAATTGGAAATTCACTTGAGTTACTACAGTGTATCAGTGGATGGACGTCTTGTGCTTTACATGAAATGGATGGCTGGAGCAGTTAAAGGCAGAACGAGGGAAATGTTAAATTGACTATTATTGATTTGTAAAACCAAATTTCATTGAAAGTATTTTTTAGACAGTTATTCTGCCTATTTGTTACGCAATTAATTATCCATCACAAAATAACCCATCTGAATGTGGAAATTCTCTCTTTGCAAAGGATGACGGAGGATTTATTCACACGTGAGGCATTTACTACCACTGGTTTTCCTTCAGAGAACAACTTCAATCATTCTATCGCCAGAGGGTTCAGTGTCTCGCTCAAGGACAATTTGACAGCACAAGTGGCTGTGGTTTTGACCTTTTACCTCTGCATTATACAGTTGTCACTCTATATTGAGACAACCTGCTCTCAATGAACGACTACTCTGAATGAAGAGAACTAACTCAAAGTTGTGTAGCCTTTTGATGAAGTGAACCGTAGAGTGTCTTTTTTTCTCCAGATAGCAGTAGGCACATTTTCGTCTCTCATGCACTCTGCTTCACCACAGCCATCTTTATCTTCCTAGGGCCCTCTCAGCCCGTTGTTGAGCCTTTCGTCGATCTCCCAAGCCCAACCCCCCAAAAAATGGTACATCCTGGCCTTACAAGTCAATATAAGCAGTGTTGGGGGTAACGAGTTACAAAGTAACGGATTACAGTAACGATATTACTTTTATAGGTGACGAAGTAAAGTAACGCATTACACTCAAAATATTGGTAACTATACTACGCTACTCTGTTAGTGGCGCGTCACACGACATTTCCTGCATGAACAACCTATCACAGAACTCCAATTTGAGTGATTTGAGTGACGTAGCTGCTGGTGCGTAGAAGGAGGGAATTGGGGAATGAATGAGACGGAGACGGAGTGCCCGTATCCAACTGGGAGGTTCTCTCCAGGTTCCCTAGGATTAAGGATATTGCAAAGCAATACAACACTCCAATACCATCAAGTGCACCTGTCTGTAATGACGTGGAGCTTCTAATGAGGACAAGACACGTCTGGTATGAACGGAATCACTTTACTGGTGAACTGCAGTATTACAACTGTTAAAGCGATTGAGAACGCGCTCTTGCACCCGACATGTATATATTTTCCACACGTAACATCAACATTAGTTAGCGTCAACAAGCACGTATCATTGTACTTTCTGCCTTCAAAGTAAAAGCGCTTTCTGTTTAAATGCTCTTCACTACAGGAGTAAATCATGTAATAAAACAAGTTACAACACTGTCGAACGGCTTTTCAGCCTGGGCAGTATTGTTCTGACCCCAAGGAGGAACAGGCTGTCGGATAAAAGATTCAAGAGACTTTTACTCATGCGATACAATCGCTATTTTGAAGGGTTAGGGAATAGAGAAAAATGATAAACTTCAAAGGATACAGTGCACTTTCTGTTTATTTAGGCAATGATGAAGTGGATTTTCTGTTTATTTAATTGCATTTTCTGTTTCTATTTTTTGGGTTAAGTGCATTTCTGTTTCTCTTTTACGGGGAAAAGTGCCATTAATTTTTCTATTTTTCTTAAACCACTACAATGATTCCTATAACAAGCTTGTTTTGTTCTTAGGAGTCAGCCCCCATTTGGTTTAGTGGGGTCTCATGTTTCCAAAAGCCTGTTCTTAATGTGTTATGCTGTTTGACCGACCTGAATGTCCCCACCATACGTAGCCTCTTGTATCCTGTTGTTTGTGGATTTTAAAGTGAGGCATATTTCTTTGGTCAGACAGTGTGAACAGGGTTAATGTTCGTTCAAGTTAATGGCTGAGTTTTATATGCCATTTTGTTTTACATGTTTACAATACACTATGTGGAAAGGCTAAGAGATGCCCTTTATTGAAAATTGAAAATAAAGTGATGAAAGGGCCATGATGTTTGTCCATGTATCTTTGCGGTTAATTTGGACATTTGCTTAAAAAAATGGAAAGTAAAGTAACTAGTAGTGAAGTTACTTTTCAAATGCAGTAACTTGTAAAGTAATCTAGTTACAATTTTTAGTAGTAACTTGTTTACTAGTTACTTTTTCTGAGTAACTACCCCGACACTGAATATAAGTCAATTGTTCATGTTTATGACACTATTCCACAATAAATAGGAACATAAACCATAAGTATGTCTCGAAGGGACTCGAGATTGACTTGAGACAGCACCCAGAGTTTTGAAAATATCCCATTTTATATTGATAGACAAATCCGCTGAGAAACCAACCTTCGCCAAGATACGCACAACATTGCCTTTTATATCCTGCAAAAAAACAACCTTTTTCAGGCCTTGTTTAAACTCCGTAGCTTGCTCTCAGTCTGTAGCACACGCCAGAGTGAAGCGAAGACCGTTCAGGCATTATTATGGGTATCTGGAGTGACTACCAACCTACACACTGTGAAGCAACACAGCGCAGATATATTTTGGGGGCTGCCTGGATCTGCAATATATTTAAATCAGGATAGGTTCTATCTTGTCTTACTTTCAGACTATAGTTTCTTTGTTCTTATTTTGGGGTCGTCACATTGGATCATCTATTTCCATCAAGTCAGACCATGACTGATTGAAAAAATTATAACAGTTATAAAACGCAATAATGGTAATGACTTATTATAAGAATGATAATAGGATAATAATACTATTACGTATTATAAGTAATAATGATACAAAAGTATAAAATAATTGTTTGGTGCTTCCAAACCTCCTTGAGTTTTTGACTTTTCTAAAGGGGTTAGTTTGACTCTAGATGTCTTATTTTTCCAGTAAAATGTTGAGATGATACAGTCTAAGGAATTGAACCAGGAGGGTGGGGGCTTTATTCGGATAATTGAGAATAGCTATATCATGGGTAGTATGGTCATTTTGATGGAAGCAATTGTGCCTATGAAGGGTATTACATTTGACACACTGCAGACCCAGCAATTCAGGGTTAAGTGTCTTGCTCAAGAACACATCAACATGGCCTAGCGGAGCAATGATCCTCTGATTGAAAGACAGACATGCTAACCACTGAGCCACAGTCGATATTGGTGTGGAGAGTAATGGTTGGTGTATGGACCGCCACAACCCAGCTATTAGGGCTAAAGGGGAGAATGGTCGAGGACAGAAACTGCAGAACAAGACGTGCTTCAGTCTGATCGCAACAAGCCGGTTGCTGAGGCATACGGAAATCGCCTTCGACGTAAAAGCAGTGCCGTTGTATTGCATTCATGGCGTGTATTTATTTATCTTTTGATTGACCTCACGCAGGCCGGACTGCGAGAGCCATAAGATGCCCAGGTCTGAACTACGCCGTCTGGGAGAGATTTAAAGTGCAGCACCTGTGTGCGGCAGCATTAAGCCTAGCCTGCTCCAATGCAAAAAAAAAAACGAGTTAACGCATGATAGTTTGGTGCCCAGTCCTTATATATATATATATATATATATGTATATATATATATATATATTACACATATTAAAAATACATATTAATTAATTGATAAAGCAGGGTATGCTCCAAGGAGATCAATTACAGTAAAAAGGGCTCACATGCACCCCTCTTATGCAATTATTCTTAGCCTCACAAAATATATATACATTTTTGGTGTTATGGATATGGTCACCCTAGGCCGATATGTTGGGGTAATGAGGAGTATTGATTTTGTAGGTATAGTAGAATGTCATCTATATAAAGGCTGATCTTGTGGTGCATATCTTTTGTTTGGATTCCTGTGGTGTTCATTTTTTGACGGATGGCTGCTGCAAGTGGTTCAATGAATAAAGAAAAAAAGAGTGGGCATCCCTGCCTCGTCTATCTGTGTAAAGTGAAGCATTGTGATATCAATCCATTGGTGGTGATGAAAATTTAAATGATAATAATCCTCAACTAGTGGATAAATGATTCATTGAAACCAAATCTTCTTTTGTCTAGAAAATAAAAATTCCCAGTTTACCTTATCAAATGCCTTTTCTGCATCTAATGGCACTATGCCTGTTGGTGAGTTTGTATAAGATGTGTAATAAAATAATTGAAATACTCTGCATGGCTATTAGATGAGGGTCTTCCTTTAGTAAAACGGTCTGAGTGGATGATGGATTGAGTTCCTTTTTTGATTTACGATGCTCAGGCCTTGCTAATGATTTTTTAATTTGTGTTGAGAGATATTACATTACATTACATGTCATTTAGCTGACGCTTTTATATGAACCGACTTACAATAAGTACATTCAACTATGAGTACAAACTCAGAACAACAAGAATCAAGAAAGTACAATTTCTTCAAGGAAGCAAAACTACTAAGTGCTATAAGTGCCATTTAAGTGCTACTAAAGTGCTACTTGCTTTATTCAAGGTGTAGAGGGTGATAGCTTGGTGGTGATCTTTATTGGGTTTTAGTAAAAGAGAAATTGTTGAAATTTTCATGTCAATTGGAAGTTGAGATTTTGGTCTAATTTCAGCTATTAATCTGTTGAAAACTAAAATGCGCCAAACGTGTTTATTGAACTCAGCAGGGAAGCCATAAGGTCCTGGTGATTTATTGTACGGCAGAAGTTTGAGGGCATTGTGGAATTCTGTTTTTGTAAATAGATTATCAAGTGAATTTGCTTGGTCTTCATTTAGTTGTGGTAAATCCATATTTCTTAGAAATGGGTAAATGTCTTCTTGGGTTTGTTAATGTTTTGATGAGTATACATTTATATCAAAATATTAGGTCTTATTTATTACTTCAGGTGTTTGCACAATCTTCCGTGCTGAGTTCACAATAAATTGGTTTGCTTGATTTGATTGGCCAGGTATTTTTCCTAGATTTATTACTGCGTTCGAAATGTTCATGTTGAGTCTGTGTAGTAGTTGTCTGGTTTGTGTTCATTTAGTTGTAATTTGTATTTCCGTGAATTATTTTGACATTGTGTTGTAGGATTACTTGCATTAACATTCTCTATTTCCTTAATCTTTTGTTTTAAGTATCGTTCCTGTTAATTGTCTTTCTTTTTCTTGATTTTTCCTCTAAATACTGCTTTCCCTGTTTCCCCAAGTAGTGATTGTGTTATTTCTGGTGAATCATTTATTTCAAGGAAGGACGCCCACTCTCTCTTAATATCATTATCAAAGTCAGGGTCATAAAGTAAGGATGTATTACATTGCCATCTCTTGGATGGTTTGCGAGAATGGTTTATATTCAAGGTGAGGGAGACAGGAGCATGGTTGCTGATGGTAATGTGGTATATTAGCATGTTTGAGATTTGGGAGATAAATGAGTTGCTAGTTAAAAATAAGTCAATACGGGAGTAGGAGTGATGAACCTGTAAGAAGAAGGAAAATTGTCTGCCGTTCGGGTCTTTTAATCAACAACCATCGCCAAAACCAAAATCACTCATGAACTGTTTAATGGTTTCTGTGGTTTGGCAGTTAGGTGTGCTGTTTGAATTATTTGATCTGCCTAATGTTGGGTTTATGATTATTGAAATCTCCTCATTATTATTGGAGAATCAGACAGATTGTAGAGAGGTGGAAAAAGGATGAATTATCATTATTTGGTCCATAATTGCAAGCAATAGTAATTGGGCTGTTGTGTATTGTGATATTCACTGTGATAAATTGTTCTTCTGGATCTGTGATGATGTTGTTTTGAATAAATGAGAGATTTTTGTGTATTAAAATGGCTGTGCCTCTTTGCCTGGAGTTGAAATGAGAAGAGAAAATGTGATTGAATTGTGGTGTTCTTCATTTTTGACAGTCAGATTTAGATGTATGAGTTTCTTGAATCAGGCATATATCTGCTTGAGTCTTTGTGCCTGTGAACCAATTCCATAGATGTTCCAAGTTAAAAATGTTAATGGAGATGAAATGTGGTCTGCTTGAATGCGTTTATGTTTTGTGGCTGTATGGGTATATGTACATGTGTCTGGGTATGTCTTTGTGTTGATGGGGAGGCAGGTGTTCTTCCATAGGTGTGGAGCACGAGAAAAAACAGAGGACCAGTCATAATGTTGTCGTAACCCAATTATTTATCCTTCAGGTTCACGTCCTAATAGCTGGTTCTTCATGGGTTGCTTTTCTTGTGTTTCTGGAAACCTACGATTCTTGTGATTCCAATTAACATTCCTAATAAACAGGTGTAGGAACAGGTCAAATGTACGTGGCGAAAACAGGTAAAAGCAAAACAGGCGTGGCAAAACAGGTAAAATGGAAGTGCCAAAACAAACAGGCAAAAGCAAAACAGGCGTAGCAAATCAGCAGCAGGTGAACCGCGAGCCACCACAGGGCCAGGACTGGGACCAAAAGGGGATGAGGCCATGCCAACAGGTGCCTTTTTATATTGGCGCTGATTAAAGAACTAAATAGAAGAAATGTGAAGTTACATTTTAGCTCTTGTTCTAATAGTTCTGAGACAAACAGTGACTGACAACACTGGTGCATTTAAGTTGGCATGTCTAGACAGCAAATTATTTAAATCTTTCAACCATAGTTCTGAAAACATTGCTGATTTTAAATTGACATTGGACACAGACCTGTTGTCCATCTATGTGACCTTTGCACTACCATTGGTCAGGGCTTTACATTTAAAGTTGGCATACTTCCATTGCCTTAATGATGATGCAACTGCAACACATCTCTGCCAATCTGTGGATCAAAATATATCAAGTCAGTGCCAGAAGCTGCTCCTTAACTGTCACTGACAGATATATTGCACACACAAGCGGTCCTTCTGAATGTCCATCTCTCGCCTCAGTGGCCATTGTGTAGTGTGATTTGCTTCATTGCAGAGATAATGGCATTTGCAATTTCTTGTGTGCAGCATTCTATCATATAATTCTAGGATGATGGCATACGGTAAGTGGTATGAGATGGAGGTTGATACATTTGCAGAAAGAGGTCAGACTGATTGAAAAGGTTCAACCTGTGTTTTTGCTTGGCTGTTTCATCATGACTTTACTAATATGGTGGTAATAGCTGAACTACTTCACTCATTCAGTTATTTCATGCATCTTTGTAGCATTCATCTTTTCCATGATTGGTTTGGTAACTTCTAAGTAGTGTTGCCATGCAACACTATCTAGTGCAGTGTCATCAACCCGTCGATCTCTGAGACTTTCCCTGTCGCTCTCCAAAATAAAATAAAAATAAATTCAGAAACACATTGGACAGACTGATTAAAATCATGTCAAAGTGGAAAGTGAACTGCGGTCAACTCAGCAGACATTCGGATCTCCGTGGTCAAATCAGCAGACACTGACATTTCATTGCACCTATATACTGACATTCACGGTAAACACATTCAAAAGACCCAGAACGGGGAGCGAGGGTTTTTACGAAGTTAGCGGAAAGATCCACGTGACACAACATCCGGTTTTGGGAAGTTAGCGGAAAGATCCACATGAAACAACATCCGGTTTTCAAAATAAGATGTCGACAAATCGTATACTAGCATATATGGAAATCAGATCAAGTTAATTATATTCACATTAACTCACTAGTTGAAGGTCACATGTTTTACTTAAAGAGAAAATACAACTCAATTGGGCGTGAAGTTTATTTATTATTTGATTTTAGGGTTAATGAAGATAATTCATTTAATTATATCTGACTGGTATTTATGTGTTCAGGACATTTCTGACCACATCCAAATTTTGAATTTACCAATTCAGATATTTTACAAAGTAAAAACTGAACTGATTTTGTATCTTTCAAATAGATCATTTCTAACATTTTGCTGAAATTATGCTTAAATTCAAACAGTTGATAAATACAACAGTTAATATTGGTAGTTCATCCAGCCTGCTCATTGCAAATGTGTTTTTTCTTGTTCATATTGTGTACGGTTAACAAATCACTTCCTTTTTATGTTGCACTGAAATTAAGTCATTTAGTGTGTTCTTGGTCACATCAAATTGAAAGCAGAACCAAAGTGTTTGATTTCATTCAATTACAATTGGGCCAAATAAAAAGCCTCAAGTTGTAAATACAGTCTGGACAGTCTTTTTCTCTCAACGTCTCAATAGGTAGATCTTGCATGTCACCGAGGCAGACGTCAGGGATCTTGGGCTTAAAAAGGTTGATGACCACTGATCTAGTTAATGTGAGCGTAAGAAGATCATTGCTTTGTTTCGTTGTTTAGTATTGACACGAGTATTATGCTTTTTTCTTTTTTCTCCAAATCTTCCACATTGCAAGCAAAACCTAATTATATGTTTTTCATTCCATGAAATTACAATCATTTGGTGGATGCTTTTATCCAAATACATTTGCATACACACAACATCCGGAGCTATTTTAGGGTCTGTTGCCTTGGTGAGGGATACTTTGACATGTAGACGAGAGGGAATTGGAGATTGAACCTCCTGAACGAGAGCCCCCCTTTTTACAATTTGTCTAACCAATACAATTGAAAATATCTTTTCTGTTTATCAAACTACTCTTGAGTTTTACAGTTAATTCTTGACCTTGGAAACATCAGTTGAATACACAGACAATCATTTCAATTATATTACATTGACCTTCTTCTTCGTAAATTAGGCCAGTTGACATTGAAATGTAAATGATCAAATTTTGATTTTTGTTCAGAGCCCTTTATGGTCTTTCCAGCAGTGTTAGCTTAAAGTTGAATTTCAAAATGTATTCTAGAGCCAGTAAACTAAATAAACTCACCTGAGAGTCAGTAGGTGATCTGCAGCTGTTGATTGCTTCACAGATGCAATAACAGCAGACAACTAGACAAAGTTATTCTGCTGATGTTATTTGATCAAATGCTTTGAAACTCAACTCGTAAGCCAGCCTGAACTTGTTTTTGCAGCCAGAGGCTAGGGCCCTATTTCTCGTACCTGGCTTACTGAGTTAGCGAGCTAATTGTCAGGATAAGATGACGTAGGTCAGGCGTTCTCGGTTTCTCGAAGCAAGCTTAGATAAATCACCATCGCAACACAGCCAAAAATTTAAACCTGCTCCCGGGCAGGCTTACTGAAATTCACTGGATAAGATGGCCACTCCCACGGACAAAAAAGGCAGCTCCCTTCCTCATTGATGAAGGAGCAATATTAGTTATATTAGTTTTATAGGGAGAGAGTTCTTTCAGATCGCCAGGATCCATCCTTTACATTATCATGACTTCCTGTACGCGGCGATATAGATTTTGCCGGCAAGAATTAATTTATTTACGAGAGCTTCTCGAGCCGCGGACATTGATCACTACAGGCGCAGCTGATCGCCGGTCTGACAGACATAGACCAGCCACTGCATACTGCGCTGTTCTTAAGTTTATTAAGCTCTTAAGAAACTTATGGATGTGTTGAAAGCACTCATAATTATATGTACATTTGGAATATTCGCAGTGCGTTTGCTGTGAATGACTACGGTACAGACTTCCTCATATGCCTTCATGATCATCTCTTGCTTCTCAGCAGAAAAATAAAAAGAGGTTCCTCGGAGTTTATTTGCCATTGTACTGTTAGAACATCGTGGTGTCAGTGCTCCATTATTATCCCTTCTGAAGAGGAGCGGGCGCGCGCATTTATCCAGATGACTGACGTCTGGCTAGAATTAACGAGACCGTTTCAGCGCGGATCAGCCGTGAAGAAACCCAGATAGCCTGATGTCAATCATCTCGCTAATTTAAACTGGAAAATTACATTTGGACATTTGCTTGACTTTGTTTAGCCAGGTACGAGAAACAGGGCCCAGTAGATCGAATGCAGGTTTAAGGCAGTTCAGCATTGGCCGCTCAATGCTATTTCCCTTATTTTCATTTACTTAACAGATGGTACACACCCACAATCAACAATCACACATATGAAGCCAATACAGGTTGTTTTTTTACTCATTTACAATTAAGTAATGACACATTTTTCTTTTTCTCTCACACATAATTACTGTCACAACCACAGCTTGTTAACTTCAAACTTTGATTGTAAATGGATTCCAGCAGAAGCCGATGGTGCACAGAGGCCATGCCAACCTCCGTCCTACTTGTACACTGCTTCCTTCCACTACTTGCATCATGCATGCAGACAGGTTTTATATTATTTTCCTTTAAGAACACATTTGACGGAGCCTCGAATGTGTATGTACTATTTGAATCTACTCTGTGTTGATAACTGTGTGTGTTGCGTCAGAAAGGGAGAGAAACAAACCAAAAAGATGCAAAACAAAGTCTCCAATGGTAAACGACACAATTTGAGACATCTTTGCATGGTGTTCTGTAGCATCCTGAAGGAATACGATTTCTGTCAAATCAGATTTTGAGAGGGATGAGTGTGTGAGAGAAAGCAAGGCCTTGTGTAGCTCCACTGGAAAGATAATCTTAGTAATATCCTGAAGTCTGTGATGTACTGTGCCTTTCTAATCGTGTAGTTTGAGTGAGGTTCATAATTCAAGAGCAGATCATCTGTTACAGTCCTCATTGTGTGTGATGCAGACAGATTTTATATATATATATATATATATATATATATATATATATATGTATATTCATATATATATATATATATATATATATATATATATATATATATATATGTATATTCATATATATATATATATCTGACTGATGTCAGATTATTCTGCCAAGTGCCAACTAACTTTAAATTAACGTTTGCCCTAATGGGTCCATTTTCTTTATGCTAAGATTAGAAAGGCTAATACGGTCATAACCAGGAAATAATTTAACAATTTGCCTTTGGATTAGTTTTGGAACATGAGACTAATTTATGGCTAAACGCTGTAGACATTTAGTTTAGATTGTGACTGCATTGCAACCTTTTTAATCCCGCGACGCCCACATTTCCTAAAGTCACATTTCCTAAAAGATCTCCAGAACCACAAAGTTGATTAATTTCATTTAAATTGCTGAAATACAGTAAAGCCTTGTGGGAAGAGTTCTACCCAAACAGAACAAATTAAACGTACCGTTAAGTTTATGTAATTACATAAACCCCGTAACCTCGCCGTCATTTCCGGTGGCTGTAACGTTTCACTAGATGTTAATAAGTACATTTTACAAAGTCAAATTTAAATGAAAGACACTTCTTCGTAACACTACGAGCTTGTAGGAGTCTAATAAAGTATGATATATCCTTGTGTGTAGTATATTAGTACCTCACCTGAAAAATCCAAATGCGGCCGGACTATCTTTCTCCCACTCGCTTTGAATTTTCCGACTCTGAAGGCTCCCGTGGTCGTGGGAGGTTTCTTAGAACACATCCCATGTCTTAAGCAGAAATGTATGCAAATGTTTATACCCAGCATGCCACAAACGGATAGTGTTTAGACATAAAGGTTATAACTTAAAAAATGTTGAACCAAACGACACAGTGTTTTGACTAAAACTTGTGTTATTGCGATTTTAGGTTATTGTTTAGGCCTTGAAGCATGCATCTGGAAAAACTTGGGGGCGGCTCGAGAAGGTCTTTTTGGGAAATATCAAAATATGTTATAAAAGTGATTTTTTTGGAAAATATACATTTTTCCCACAAATAAAAATTCCGAAAAAAACGATATAAAATAACACAAGTTTTAGAACTCATTTGGGGTTCATACGACTACTTGAACAGACCTCACTAAGGCCGCTAGAAGGGCTTCTCCCCCCCTAAGGTTAAGTTTAACGGACCGCTTGTTATAGTATCCTAATTATTTCACTTGAGAAGAGGGCAAATGCCAAGCTCACTAGAAACGACAAAAGCTTCATTAGGCTTCCTGTCACCTTCCTGTTGTTGTTTCACCCTCCCTGATGAGTTTGCATGCCTGGACAGACTACAGTCTCTGCCTTTGTTTACTTGCAGTGTTTTGATGTGAGCAGCTAATATTAGAGATGATCCTCATCACAGTGTTCTGATTAAAGCCAGAAGTACTGTCACCATAGTAATTAAAGAATACTACTGTTACCACTGCAGGGGATATGCCACTTCTGTTTTGGCACATTGTGTACAAAGGCATTGTATTGTCATGATTGTATTGATATTTCATCAAACCACTCCATGCATAGCTTTATTAGTAGCGCAATCATGTCTCAAACTCACAAGCCTGTCTCGTAAAGACTGTATTGAAGGATGGCATCAATTCAAATTGCGGGATTGGATTGGATCCTGGTTAAAGTTTTACACACACCTCATATAGCTTAGGCAAAGAAAGTAGAGACATGTTCATGCACAGTCGTAATATCTGTGATCTGAGCTGCACATGGGAATCTGATTTGAAATTGAAAGTTTTTTTTAATAAAGTACATAGACTGAGGGGTGGGAACAACAATACACCTTGCACTTTTAGAATACCATATCTGTGCTGTAAAGATCTATTGCACAGTGCATGCCTTCTAAAGGCTTGCAGGGTTGTGTGTGCATGTGGTGAAGCAGTCTTCTGTGGTCTTTCTCAAAACACATCAAAGTGAAGCGGAGGCAATGGTAAGGTCTCTGCATCATGCCCGATAAGAGGAAGTTTCTATTAAGTCGCTTTGCCTCACAGGGATTAAAGAAAAATCTCTCCTTTCCTCCTCTCAAAATGGTTTCGGAACCCTTCCTCTTCACGATTCTTTCACTTTTGTGCTGGTGCTCTTTCTTTAACACTGTTTATTGCTGTGGTGACATCTCTTTTTACACCACACCCACTTTAAACTCAAGGTCTTCACTTGTTTGTTGCTACAATTTGAAGCATGAAACAGATGTCTGAGGGTCAATTTTGTGTGGAAGAGGTTTAGAACATTGCACAACATGTGACTGACCCAGTCAAGATCGTTACATGGCTGAAACAAACTTTACTTGATTGATTCAATATTGGTTCTCATATGCACTCCTGGTGATTCACAGCAGACGCGATATTGGAAGTTACGCAAACCAAGACACAGCCTTTTCTTCAAGATGACCTTAAGGGAAGCCACAATTTGTATCAACAATCACAGCATCAAGCCACACATGTGTGTTAACAGGTTGTACTTGAGTGCAGCAGAGCTCCTCAAAAAGCCATGATTAAGAGTTTTCTTACAATCTTAGCCAGGAGGATCGGGCGTTCACTGGCTCTTTGTTTTCACCCAAACCTCTCTCTCAAACTCATGTGTAAATGATTAGAATATAACTTGCGGTTGTACTATATGGTACATGTTGGCTTGAAATGTTGCAATATGTGATCACGCTTTTGATGCAGAACCTGTTTACAGGTCAGTAAGGTAAAAACACAGTATGTGATAGATGAGCTGGAACCTGACAGAGTCTTAAGTCCTACATTATATCCCTCAGTGGGAATAATAGAAATGATTTAAAAAAATACCTCTCCCCTGTGATATCTGTTTAGTTGCCTTCTACTACATGCATCAACATGTGCTCGTTGCTCCCCTAAGGGCCTGGTCAGACGGAGAGAGTTTGGAAGTAGGAAAAAGTGAGGCTTATTGCACTGCCATTTTTTGCACGATCATACAGTTTGCTGTTTTTTTTTTAATAATTGCAAGGCAAACCACTGAATACGTGTTAACATTAGCTTAACACAGACAATGAACCGTGGACAACATATTAGTCAATAGCACACTTTAAATTATTGAAAACTATTTGCCCGGAATCTTAAGTATAAATTGCTTGTCGGGCAGCGACTTGCATACGTCTATACCGTCCCTTTTATAAGTCGATTGAGCTCGTCCTCTCCTTAGAATGTAAGGTTAGTTGCTAAAAGCTACTAGTGTTTAGTTTTCTTCTTTAATCTTCAGGTGTTTGGGGGGGGGGGGGGGGGGGGGGGCATTAATAAAACGTTGCACCAATTCCGCCGGGCTGGCTGCCCCTCTTCACATAAACATCGTCCTGGCTCTGTGACCGCCTCGGCTGCCGGCTCAACAGCAGAACAACACTGTGCCCCCATTCAATCTTCGTATATTTCACAGAATAGCAAGCTTGAATAACGGTTCAACAGTCCTGCCTTGAACAGGTTGTGTGAAAGGGGCTGTAGGTAGTTAGGTTTAGGCAGTGGTTCTCAAACCTTTTCTGTCACGCCCCACTTTGGAGGAAGAAATATGTTCATGCCCCACCGCCCCAACAAAATTGTAACAAAATGATCCATGCTGAATTTTTATTGCAATAACAACATTTTGTGACTCCTCCATCTGTGCTTTTATAAATAATAGAATAAAGAACATTGCAATCACTTCCAAGTAAACCAGATTGCTCCATCAGACAAAAACTAATCAAATGTGCAATCACTTTGTTAGAACAAGGAAAATAAAGTTATATCTGTGCAAAAAGTAACTAATATTTGGCAAAAATGTATTTGTAGAAAATAATAAGCAATTTTTTTGCAAAACTAAATAAGTGCAGATGTGTGTGAGCCTTCAAGTTTTATCAGTATTATTGGCTGAAATGAGCCTGCTTTCCACTACAAATGTCTTTAAAACGGGGTTGCATGCTTGATACGGCCACTCTCATTTCAGGCTCAATGTTGACCTTAGATCTAAAGAGGCAACAGCAGAAAAGCTGTTAACGGCGTAGTGTAAACATTTACCCGAAAGTACAGGCATTTCGACATGTATTTATTTTTGACTTAGATTCATGTCTGTGCACTTTGTACTTTTGTAATATGTGAAGTTCTCAATTAAGTTCTTGAAATAAAAATAAATTCTGCATTTCCCCTTGCGCCCCACCTGTAATACCCCACCTAAAATAGCAATTGTCACAATACATATTATTGATCTTGGATGACCTCGAACAATAAATCACTGTGGAGGCCCACATTATCTTTTCTCTGTCAGTGTGCTACTTCAAAAAGCATTGTGAGCATACTTGTCTGATTCAGGTAATGATCATATTTACTTTTCATAAATTGTTATGAGATAAAATAAAATGTATTAATCCAAAATCCATCACCTCATTGCTTCACCACTAAAATGAAGTTGACAAAAAGCATCAAACTCTCACCTTATCTAATTGTTTTCACGGGCTGCTTCATCAGTATTTTCAAATCTTCTGATAAGAAGATCATCTTTTTTATGTCTTTAATTAATTTAACCTCCATGGCTCATTTGGGAAGCATATCACCCATCGTGATATAATTAAAGGTATAAATCATGGACTGGTCATATCAAAGTTGAGTTTTACCTTAATATGTCTACTTATTTTCTGCATGAGACAATAAAGTCTTAAAAGTTTATAGAGTGAAGATGTCATGCAGTGAAGCAATTTTTCAGTTAGTCTTTCAAATATATTAAATATATTGGCGATGATAACAGTTTTAAAGTCATAATCACAGTCATAAAGTGAATGGATTTCTGGGTTATTGAAGGAAAGTGAATACTGCCGTACAACTGAAATAATCATGGGCAGACGGGAGGGATGCTGCTGAGCTTTTTGTCTGCATAACTAAAACTACTTAAAGGTGCATTTGAGTTCGTCATGTCCACTACATTTCTGTTTGACCAAGGGTTGGATTTCTGGTTGGATTTACTTCTAGCTTGGTCATTCATTCCAACAACAAACAAAAAAAGGTGTGTTCTTGAGTGGGGAAGCCAGCATCCCTGTTGATTTCTCCCATTGGTCTAGGCATATGTTCTGTCAGTAAGATGAGATCAAATGTGATACTCCCGTGTAAGGCTGCATAGACTCCCAGAATGATGTGATTTATTTCAAACAAAGAGCTTGGGAGCCTGGAGACCATGGTCCCTTCGATAATTTTGGTTCCATATACAGTCTGTAAAGGTGGTACGCAGCCATTTAAGAATTCTGTTAAGAACAAATTGCTTGCATATTCGTCACCCCTTGCGATCAAATGTTAGATCACTGAGCTGCGATAGCAGTGGTACTGCTCGCCTCTTCATCGGCCGTGTCTGTCTGTGTGTGTGTGTGTGGTTTAGTCATTAAATTCAACCCAGAGATGCCGGTAGCTAAAAGAAAAAGACTAACTGGGAGGTCATTTAATTTAGGTAAACAATACATCTATCTGTTGCTATCTTTTGGCTGAAGCTTCAAGACTGGTTCTGTAAAAGCCTCACAATGCAGATATAGATTATTTACATTTGTATTGACTCCTAAAGTAGGGAGGCACCAATTCTGCTTTTTCTTTCCCAAAACATATTCAATATATTGGCCCAAACTGAACCCAAACCAGAAAAAGGGGAAATGCTACAATCGAAATTTAGTGTCTCGATGTGAGGGAGAACAGTCCAAATCCGTTACATTGTCTTTTGGCTCATAGAAAGGTTGTTATTACTGTATTAATATTTAACACTCAAATAACAGCTAATACTGATGACTATGTAACGTTATTGCTGGTGGCATATTTAATAAATGATAATAAAGTAATATTAAAATATGTAACAATTATTAATAATTCAATGATTTTTGAACCCATAAATTAGTATAAACGAATGCTGGTACTCTAACACTCTGAAATAACATTTTGAGTAGACTTCTGTGGTAGTGTTTTCCGAGCATCAGATTCCGTTTAGGAAAGCTCTCATTTTACCGCATAAAGATTTGACAGTCTGCTCCATGCAGTCATGCCTCCCTCCATTCCTTCCTTTCCCTCCATTCCCTCCTTTCCCTCTAGCAAGCCCAGCTAACCGGCCTGGGCCTCCAGCAACATGGTGTCAGCATTGGCAAAGCCATTCTGATGAACCTGCATGATTTCATCTGATTTCGAGTTAAATTCGACCCGGTGGCACTGATTACAATCATTAAGAATACTATATAGAAATACCCAATCTTCTAGTACAGTGGTTCTCAAATGGGGGTGCGTGTACCCCTGGGGGTACATGAAGGCCCTCCAGGGGTACGTGAGATTTCAAATATATATATTTTAAATTAGCATTAATTCAAAAATTCTTTAAAATAGTTATATCATAAAATATAAGTGTAAGTTCATAAACTGAATTGGATATATTCTATATTAAATCAGACATTGATGGCACAGCGCTGTGTATTACATCTTTTTTCTCAACCAAAAATGATTTGTGCTGGTTAGGAGGTATTTGGCTGGGAAAAAAATGTTTATTTATGTAGATCATCTAGAATCATTGGTATAATATGAAGACTTTTTAAAGTTCTTCACAGTAACTTAAAGTATAGCAATTTAGGTATTCACGGTTGCATGGAATCTTGTCATTAGAAGAAAGACTTTGTTTTTCGTGATTTGTATTGCAAAAGGTAGCATTTCTTTACACTGCAGCCTCCTCTTGCTCTGTCATTTTTTGTTGCCTTTTTTTCTTCTGAGCTGTGCACATTATATCACATCACAGAAGGGAGTATATTATCTGCTGGAGGTATAGGGCACTTTTGAAAAAAAAACCTAATGTTTATTAAAATCTAAATGTTTATTTCAGACTCAGGGTCCAGATAACACAGAAAAAAATACATATAATAATATTACATACAAAAGCAAAATAAAAGTACATGGCCTCACACTGCCTCACAAAGAGACAGCCATACCAATGTTTCACCTTATGTTTGATAAAACCAAGTTGATTTAATTTTCATAGTCATTAAGTCTGCAAATAAATGTATACACTTATATTACACTTATACATACATTTACTTATATAGTATATACTTCAGACAGTTTGTTTAGTTATCCATCACCGTGTTTTATCTTCTACTGGCTTGCATTGCTTTTCTCTTCCACAAACCTACTATAATAATGTGATAAAGATATCCAAACCTGGTCTGCACTTGATGCATAAAATATATTTTGATTTGTTCTGGAGTTAATGGGATCAATCCAATCATGTGTGGCTTTTTGATTATTTATATCTGTTTTGATCAAGTCTTCAATTTTTAATAAGTAATTGTCAGACAAGTGCGAAATAAGGTGAAACACGACTTAAAAATGATGGAGTGCAGTGAAACTGGTAGTTTTTTTCTTTCTTTTCTTTTTTTCTTTCCACTAATTCAGTGTCTGAGATAGAAAATGGCCACACCTGGAGTGAGAACATTTACATACTTTGACACCTGAGAAGTACATTGCCAAAGGACACCATTCTGCAAAAGAACCAGACAGGAAGATGTGATGGCTATTATAGAGAAGAGTTAAGAAGTTAGGGATGGAGAGCAATAAATTATGACAGATGTGAAGGATCAAAAGAGGGAGCCTTCATGGAAGAGTAATGACTGGATTAATATACGGCAAAAAGGTAAAATCTTGAATTACCTCGACTCCTTCCTCCTTTGTCTGAGGAACATGTCATTGGATACATGTTTGACCTTTGTCTCCATCCTGCATTTCAATTTGTCTCTTTATCCTAATTTGTTTGTACATTTTATAAAGTTGCTGCATGTGATAACTAAAAGACCTTATGAGTTATTTCGGGAAGTGATTTCGTCCCACATTGCAAAAAATAAACAAATAAAAATAATTTTCTTATGAACAGGGTGAATCCTAAAACAAAGATTGAAAAGCAAAACCCATATAGAATAAGAAAATCCACTTGCAACTATTTTGGTCTATCTGAATAATTAAGGCATTACTCATGACCAGTTATGTCTGGGTCATGTTAATGGAGAGAGAGAGAGCTATAGAATTAAGGAGTGTATGGTATTTGCTGAATAATTAAAGAACTACAGTACGCTGACTACATCATGTATTGGCTATTTCATCTAGGACCGACGCCAAAATAACTCTAAAGCCTGTACAGAAATGTACCCAGTCCATGTGTTTTAAGTCTGTTGCTTCAATAAATGGTGGATCCTTTTATTGAAAAGGTCAAACACACAAAATACATTAGTTATCCTTTAAATATATATACTATGAAATATATAATATAACGTAAACCAACATGTTGTCTCTGTATCAGTTTAGAATAGACACAAACCACAACGTTCTTACAAATCTACATGTGCAGATGTGTGAGCATATCAGTGGTTGTGTCAGTATAATACACTATTTAAAAGCCATTGAATTATATTTAAATATTCCAGAAAATGTCAAAGGGGGTAGAAACCCCAGATTAATGACTTGTGGCCTTCAATCTTCTCCAGGAATCCACTGTCCTGCTCCTGGCTAGCTACTTTTTCCAGTGAGCTTGAATCACTATGAACAAAAGTAGACCCCAAGTGTATTTAACTAAATAGCCCTAGTCCATGAAGTTAAAATACTTTGAACAGCTTGTACAGCCTTATCCAAGTGTTTTGTAATTATTACTCCAGTCCAAATGGCTTGCATGTACTTCATTACCTCTAACACTTAACTCCCTAACAGCTGTTTTATTTGGAAAGGATGAATAGGCATGGGCCTTGTTCCAATAGTCTTTGGGGACACTCAGGCAGTGTGTGAGCAGACACACAGCCATTCACAAACACAGCGCAGAGAGTGAAATAATGACAAAATAGCCAATGCTGTTAGATAAGTTGCCATCAAACATACAGGTTGGTATGGAAGCCCATTTCTGCCAGTAAAAGAAAAAACAAATTATGAGATAGAAAGTTTAAATGATTAGATTAGAAAATCGAAATTATGAGATTTAAAGTTTTTTCTTATTTTTCTCACCAGATAACAGGAAGAAAATATAGTGCCACTGAAGCACATGCGCTAATAATAATAATCTCAGAATAATCTCAGAATTTTGACTTTTTATCTCATAATTCTGACTTTCTATCTCATAATTATGATTTTTGATCTCATAATTTCGATTTTCTATCTCAATCTCTAATTATGTCTTTTTATCTGACATTTTTTTAATTTTACTAAAATTTTACTCAGACTTGTCACTGGAGAACTTTGACAGCATAGTAAATCAATATTGTAAAAGACCAATAGTAAATATTAACATATTGCTATATCAAACCAATAATATCGGTTTGAGATGAGTTTAAATGTCATTGTCATAACAGCATTCATTTTACCCTGACTGAGAATGAGTGCCCAGTTTCTATTGAGCATGTCTAGTTTTTAAAGGAATACTTTAACATGTTGGGACATAAGAGTATTCGCTCTTTGAAGGAAAGTTAGATGAGAAGATTAAAACCACTGTTATATGTCTATTAAATATTAGGGTCCAGCCAGCAACTGATTATCTTTCTATAGCTTAGCACAAAGGCTGGAAAAAGAAAAAAAGAAAAAAAATGGCTTACCAGCAACTTTAAAGTTTTCTAATTAACATGGTATATATTTTGTTCTTTTAATCTGTTGTGTTGAAAGTGTTAAAACCACAATTCACCACTTTACAAGGGGTTATTTGCCAGATTATGTCTTGGCTCTGAGTAGTTGCTAGGCAACCAGCAACGTCTCCAGGTCGCCTGTCTTCGAATGTCTGTCTGACTTCCCATTGATGAAATGTTCATGTGCAAGAGGACACATGCAGCGAATTCAAGGCAAATTGCTATAGGTGCTTTGCTTGCAGCATGATCAATGACGTCGTTCACGTTTCATACGATGCGTTCGCTGTTGAATCTTCTACGCTCAAGATGAGAAGAGTGTGGCGGATAAAGAATCGAAGAGGCTGTGGTGTATCTCTGAATACGTCAAGGTATTTCAGAGATAACCAGTCATGACTTGATATTACTTTCACTCTAGCATTCTCACATGAAGCATAACACAGTGATGGCCTTCCTGTGAGACACAATGGCACGGTGTACATTCAGGGTTCCGGGAAAATAGTTGTTCAATATTCCAGGAAAAATTAGAGAAGCAAGTCAAATGTCCTGGAACATTTTCATACTTTCCTTTAGCTGAGAATGAACTACGGGGCTATCTTATCAGGGCTACCCAAAACAGATAACATTGCTGTATGAAAGGGCAAAGTTATGTTCAGATCAAATGGTATTTTAGAGAGTATTTTTAACAGGTTGCTACATTATGGAAAAGCTGTGAACACAACGCCGACTGTCATCATAGCCTCCTGGGAACCGAGGGAAAATAGTGTCTTCCAAACACATATTTTTTTGTGATTTTCTACCTATTTAGAGTTAAAAAAAAAAAAAACATCTTACAATTTAGACATTTTAAAAAATATTTATATTTTTAATTTTACAGCATGTCCACTGTAGTGGACCACAGGACAATTCTCGTGTGAAAAGACAGCCAAATATAGAAGATACAAAAACTAACATCTATGGCTATAGGCTGATATTAAACCAATGATACATTTAACTTGATTATTAAACAACATCATTCTTCATCTTTGAATGAATGCTGCTAAATCTTCAAATAATTTGTTGTCAATGTACTGTGTAAAGTATTGAATTGGACTCCAGGCTGCACAGGTTGTAGAGTTATCTTGACAGTATAGAAGCCCAGGTAGTACAGGTGTGAATCTATTATGGAAAATAACACCATTAAATGAAAGCTAATAACAGGAATAATAATTAAGCCTCACACACATCTATTTGGATCAAATGCAGTCAGGTTGTAGTGCATCATTTCGGATCAAACATCGGCCTACGTGCTGCTCCTGGCCCACAGAGCACCACGTCGTTCCTGCTCATCCCTGTCTGTCTCTGAGTCTGTCTGCTCATCTGAGCCTCTTGTATCTTCTTCTTCCTCACAAGGCTCAAACTCATCCTCATCTCTCTCATCATCTGAAAGCTCCAAATCTGATTCTCCCTCAACTATCTGGTACAGCATCCTTTATGCTTGAGTTGTGTCTCCAACAACAATGTTGAGTCATCAAATACATACATTTTGTCCTGGTGTCCACTATAATTGGCATTCATAAAATTACTATTATTTAAATAAACAAATAAGTGAAATGTTTCAGAACTAAATATATAATTCCTGACATGTTAATAAACAAGAAGATATATGAATATCATAGTAAAAAAGACAATAAGTCAGCAATATTTGACTTTCCATAAAATGTGCTGGCTGATCGTGTGTCGAAAGAAAGAGGAAGTTGTCATGATCCCACCTCTACCCATGTGGCATCAATGGAAAGCCCAGGATGTGCTCTTCAGAGTACAGCAGGAGTTGAGAGGGTAACTCAAATGAGTAAAAGGAGAGATGCAAAACCATAGTGTCCACCACAGAGGACGCAAATGAATGGGCTGGGTCTCAGGAGGATATGGTAGCACATGCAGGTTGGATGACGTTAGAACTTAAGTGGCAGAAACCCAGAATAAATCAAACAAATTATATAAACCTTGGGGCAAGTGAAGAATTTACTTCAGACAAGTATCTTTAAGACCCACTTGCCCAACTCTCTCTCTCTCTCTCTCTCTCTCTCTCTCTCTCTCTCTCTCTCTCTCTCTCTATCCGTCTTTCTATTTATCTGTCTTTCAGTCATCATTTCTCTACTGCACTTCTGTGCACAGTCTCTTGTTACCATAACAACCGATGAATCCTGTGCCCTTCAAAACAATTAGCATTCAGTACTGTTGCTCCTGCCAACACTAACCGCATCCACCCATCCTGATCCACCCATCACAGGCGCTCATGGGTCCTGGAATGAAATGCAGCGTTACTTAGTCTAGGTCGGATGTGTTTGTGGGGTGTATAGGTCCATAGGCCAGTATTGTATTCTCTGTATGCTGAAAGTACAGCAGCCAAAAGGTCATTAAAAGACAGCCCATGGCCTCCTGCCCAATATAATCTAAAGCAATGAATTCATCGCTGTCATTAATGTCGTGATTTCAGGGCGATCCTGGATAGATAAATGCCCAAAGCTCTTTCTCTAAGCTTCTGAATACAAAAGTGCAATGTTCAGAATGATGACTTCTAATTGCTTTAATGTGTCCCTTTTTCTGGGGATATGACAAGCAAAGTCTAATCACCTCGACTAAGAGATACTGCTTTTAATTGAGGTGCATGGGACAGGCTAGAGCCCCTGGGAACGGAAGGTTTGTCATCAGTTTAGTAATTTTTTGGCTTGAAATATAAACAGATTTTTTCAAGGTTTATTATCATGCCTGGCATTGGATTTGAGCCTATAGTAAAACAGTCATTTGAGAGATACTGTAAATGAGTTAGTTGAAAAGCAAAAACAAACGGTTAAGAACCTCTTGAGTGAAGTTGTTGCTCAAACTAGATAGAAGTTGTACATGCTGTACATATACACACATTTCCATTAAACTAAATTCATATTATACAACCATAACATGATGTAGAGTAGCATCACCTCTACAGTAGACAAGCACTGATCAATCAACTTCCGATTGAAACGGACGTTTTTTCGACCATGACTTGTGGTTCAGTCTCATATCTGTTTATTTTCGCCGTATTTTTTGCTGTGTGGCACATGATAGCCGACATGATAGCCTACAACGGCACACACAGCAGCACTGAAAGTAACGTCACAGACTCAATGTGTCAATATGTGGCGACTAGACTCTGGGTGGGCCTTTCTTGACTAAATTCCATTTTGGGGTTAATAATCCGAATGACTTGAAACCCACTCATACTGCTCCGCCAAACTCATTGTAATCTTTTTTCAAGTCAGCTCTCCTTGCTGTCCATAATGTGTATATGATATGTAAACTTTATTTGACCACAAAGCCAAGTTCAACTCTATTATGTGTTGGTTTATTAGTGAAGTGCTGCGTTCACACCAAAAGCGTTGCGAATGTTACTTGTGCCTGAAAGGGGGCGTGGCTTATCTCCGTGGCTTATCTCGGTAAAAACAGTTTCCGCCATCCACCATGGAAATAACCACTAGTTCTGCTTTAGACTTGTTATGTAAATTCCTCGAGTTCTTTCGAGTTGAAAAATGTCAACTCGAAATGTCAAACGTGTCATTCGCACTGCCCGGTGGAAAATGTGCTTTTTCGCAACTATTTGCGTCTGCATTGACTTTGCATGTAATCTACTTGTGCGTCAAATTCGCAACGCTTTTAGTGTGAACGCAGCATAAGAGCTACTGCAGACTGGATCTCTAGTGTGAGGTTGACTCATGTGAAACATACAGGCGTCGTAGCTTCAGTGAGAGACGTCACTTGCGTGGCTTTTTGGCATCTAATCTTTCTAATTACGTATTTTCACGTCTTATACTTCAACAGTTTTATGACAAAATTAGACTTTCTTGACGTGCAAAATTACCTTTTAAATGGGCAAACATCTACAGTATGTGTAATTTATGGCACAATTCAACCTCCTTCTGCTTAATGGATCGTGACTATCTGGATCATGGACCATGCCTACTACTCATTATATGAATCATTTCTGTCATATTCATTGAATGTGCTGTAACTCCGTTGCGTTGTTCATTCTGGCCACATGACATCTATTGCTTCTGTCCATCTGGGGAGAGGGATCCTCCTCTGTTGCTCTCCCTCAGGTTTCTTCCCCTTTTTTTCCCTGTGAAAGGGTTTTTACTATCTTTATTGGGGGAGTTTTTCCTGATCCGATATGAGGTCCTGGGACAGGAATGTTATGTGTACAGATTGTAAAGCCCTCCGAGGCAAGCCTATTTGTGATGTTGGGCTATATAAAATAAACTGAATTGAAATAGGGTGTGACTTTTCGTACGTATTTACCCTAAAATAAGACCCCATGGAGGTCGACCCGGAAGTGGTGGAACTTTGCTTCTTTATTTGGTTTCGCCGCTTAAAATTCGTCATCTATAACACCTCAATGTTGTCATGACTGATAAAGTTCACATCACAATAAATCTACTAATGGGCTAATACATATGACAATAATTTATCAAAAAACGATGCAAATCTTCTTTCACAAATAGTTGTGTACACATAAAGCTGTTATCCCAGTAAGAAAGGGGAAACAATAGTTTAACCACTATGTTTAAAATGTTTATTATACCATTTTTTACAACAGCATTTGAAATAGTCTTAAACTACAGGGAACTTACTTATATACTTGCTTTTAAAAGGGTCTCTTTAACAAAAGCTGTATCCTTTGCCAAGTTATCAATAATTAACAAATTAACTTAATAACGTCACATACTGTATTAATTTACTTTATTCTTTTTTTATCAAAAATATCAGTATTCCCAAAAGGGATTGGTTAAGTATAGCCTATAGTGTACTTGAATACATCACTGTAGCCTTGGGGAACATGTGAAGTTAGTTGAAGAGGTTTTTTCACAACTCTGCACTGCACCAATGACAAGTAGTGAGAAGCCTTTTTGTTAACAAAAATAATATCTACAATATAAGAAATGTTCCCAACAATGTATTCATAGAACTTTCTTGTCAAGGATTCTTCTCTTCAAACCTTTTTATTGAGCCAACGTAGTTACACTATACCCTCAACATTTAATTTACTGATGATCTCTGGCTTTAGTCGCAGAAGCAGCATTAATTTTCACTCTTACAATTATGTGTGTTGCGAATATTCCTTCATAATAATAGTTCATTCTTGAGATAAAAGAACACAAATGTTACAAGTGAGTTTTTCTGTAATACTTCAAAAGTATTTCACTGCGAATTGTGAACGTGTTTGAGTAGAAACATTGTCTGCTGATATAATATCACTTATCAATAAACAAAAGCATCAAGGACTACCAGAACAGAACACAATGCAATCTATTAAAATACATAAATGCATTACAAAAGTAAGTAGATATGTAAAAACAATGAAAGTAGTGATGAGGTGTATGATTACTCATGGTTGCAGGTTTGATTTGCTTTAAGTCCACTTTGAGCTTTTCTTAACAAAAACATCATGTTGGTGAGTCTCTGGGGGTTTCTGTGTGAAAACAGTGTTGTTTATGTTCAGGTGGACAAATATGAGTTGCTATTTCAACACTCAACTAATTTTGCTTTTACATTGTCATGAAAATAAGAGTTAGCTGTTTCTGTTAGGTGCGTGGTGTCAAATCCAAATGGCATTGGTTGCAGAGGGTATGGCTATGTACAGGTCAGCGGTCAGTTGCATGGATCCCCATTTCTCGGCCATCCTGGACACTCCAGGTAAAATATTGATCAGTCGATTGTTCCTCACAGTGGTTTGGTTACCTGCCTTGACAATGGCTGTTACAACAGCTGGCTGACTTCAAACATCCTTTGCTTGATTGAGATATTATTCAGATGAGCAATGTGGCAGACTAAGGCCTCCTTATGTGACTAAAAAAAATAAGTATAATTTGCATTTGACTGTATTAAAGAGCTTCTGATGTTGACCAGGACTGATTCAGATATCTCCGTTGTTCTAAAATATTGTTTGGTTTCATTGATAGAGGCACTTGCTTTGGTTCTATAGGAGAAGTTTTGGGTCAACTCCTCTACTGCGTTTATACAAAAAAAGGTGTTGGAAATCCTTCCTATCGTGTCATGATCCTGGTTAAGATTACTTTAAATACCTTTGTTTTCTGATCAATGTTACTTCCAGTTTTTCCAAATCAGTTTTACATTTCCCCCTTGCATCATCAATTACTCTAAAAAAAATAATACAAATCAACTTTAGACTACCAGCTCGAGATGGAAAAAACTGACAACAACCACAAAGGTCATTGGCGCCTTTTAGCCAGTGTGAGGTAGGCGGGAAGAGGATCATCATCGGCAGTCATTTGAAAGACTAAATACTGTGACAGAACGTGGTTCGAGGGGGAAACGAGGGGATGCCAAGAGCCTTCTATCAAGTTTCAAAATCTGTTCAGCTGCACTGCACACATTGTTTTCAACCGAGTAAGCAGTTGAGAATAGAATTCAATCAATTAAAGTGACGTTGTTGCAGGCTGGCAGTCAAATAGAAAAATTAAATCATCTTTCCAAGTATTCTGGCACCAATACACATCCATGGAGGGAGATCATTTGCTTGCTGAGAGTGATGCAGATTAATGCCCGAAAACATCCTAATTGCTTAATGAACCATTTTCAAACAACAGCATTGTGTTTTGAGCTATAGAATCCCTGGAGAAATGCTACAAGTCAAATTCAAAGAAACTATGAACCTAAGTGCTATCTGGCACATTTGAACATACAAATGAACATGCAATGTTAGAAGAGGGAAAAATGAGTGTGTTCTGTATAAAATTGTAATCAGTTAAGTTTAGTTCATGTGAAACTGGGGCAGACCCGTGATAGGCCTTTGGGGCTTCTTGCCTCCACTTCATATTTCATTGTCATCCATGTCTTTTTTGTTAAATATTACTTTTTAAGTACTATTAAATACAAAGGAAAAGAATCGTAACATGAATGCAATAGAAGTATGTCCAGGACGATTATCTTGACTATAATAGATATATCTCTGTTGCAGTTTAATATTTTTGTGAAGCTGCAAGATGTTTCTCATCTTTGCTATGTATTGTACAGTATCTTCACTAATATAAACACTCAGTTGTCTCACTTGTCTACAGTGATTTATTTTTGAATGTTCAGAAACTGTCCTCATACTGTCAATCAATATGCCTTGAGTGTAAACTCCACCAAGAGCAGAGAAAACAAATTCATCATCAAGCAGCAGCTATGGCTGAGCTAAATTCATATGCATAATTTAAGTGTTTGTCATTCTTCAAATAAATCATCATATTGTGTATTTGTCAAGTGATCATAATTATAATTACATGGCTATGTAATTGCTGTTTTTTCAAACATTACTAATGTAGACAAACATGTAACAGCATCAAAGAAGATGAATACTGTAGATTTAATGTTGGTCTGGCGTTAGCTTGTTTTTTTAAAAGAGTTGCTGGGATATGTATTTTCTTACATTTGCATAACGGTTGCATTGTAACCACAGATACACAGCACAACAACTTCAACTTCAGATTGAATGTACTGTAGGAGGTAATTTAATGTTAAGTATAATTTCTACAAAATATATATTAACACTATATTTTCAGGAGCCAGTGACAATCACAGTGGCTGTGATAAGCCCATGGCTTTATATTCCTTGTTAAGTAATGTTTAAAATACAGTGCCCAGCTGTTTTAGGACCATATTTAACCTTCTAAAAAAAATATAATGTGTTTTGTATTTTATGAAATTGTTTTTACCTAAGACTTCTGTAGGAAGAAATTGGCTTTGGGTTGAGTGACACAGTTAGGAAAGCAGACTCATGAAGTATTGAGAAACAGAACAACATGTTCGTTTTAGTCTTCTCTTGAAATTTGACAATAAATAGGACAAATGTGGAGATGCCAGTCTCATCACTTTAGTATTTATTGTTCTATTTTTTTATTTGTTCTGTATGTGTTATAGTTAACAAAGATGCAAACTGCAGGGATCAAAATCCTCCTCTTTATCCAGCCTTTTATCGTCCAAAACCATCTCTAGCTGGTTTGCCATGATGGGCGAGGGGCTAATACCTGATATTCTGTGATAGCAGAGATTGTTGTGACCGCAAACACAGAAATGGGTGTTTTAACCAAAGAGAACTGTCGGGGAATACAGGGATTATTTGACAAAGCACTTGGACCATCATTTTGACTATAACTCAGCACATCGTCATCAATCTTGGCACTCTGGAAAAAGGGTGGGCAAGTATGACCTGAAGCTACATCAGCACGAACACCTAAACACAAAAGAATAGCTGGACCTCGAAAATACTTGCAGTGTGTTCAGAAAAAAAGAGAATGATAGCAGTATATCTAATGAGGACAAGAGGGGGATTCATTTTTTTTACACAGTCCAAGATTGTGAGAAAGAAGAAGTATGTCATGTAAATAGATTTTACCATATATATATATATACAGGTTACGCCTCTATGGCAAACCAGGCAGATATAACTTATATATATATATATATATAGCAGTGAGTGTTTCAACATCATAATCTTCTTTTTTTTCCTGGAGTCACAGGATCTTCCAGTCCTGATATGGAAACAATCACTTGAAACTTAAAGAAAGGTTTGCAACAATTATCCAATAGAATACTGTAAGGAAGTGCATTTTAGATAAGATTTGGTGGTAAACCATACAACGTAACATTAATATTCAATAAAGAAAAGCTAGCCACAACAATTGCGGTGTAAAATGAACTGCTGGTGTAGAGAGTTAATTAACTGAGACTAACCTTTTATGTGTGCTTCATTTTAACTGAACTGTCAATGTCACACACTCCATTGTTTTCACAGTAATCAATAACTGATGTAAGACATGTTGGAATCAATTATTTTCCTTTGTATCTTGTTTTTGTTCGTTTCCTTGCTCCTTGCTCATTGCTCTTTGCTCCTCGCTCCTCGATTGAACCGGAAGTGGTTCTCAGGCGCCATATTGACGGCCATCCCAAAGCTCTTATTCGGGGGAGCGAGGTGCGAGGAGGGATGATGATCGAGGAGCCCCGAGAGCGAGCTTCCAGGAAGTCTTTTAACGCTGGACACGCCCCCTCGCTGTTCATCAGTTATTTGATTGGACGCTGCAGCTGAGCGGACTGATCGCTGGATACCAGAGTGAAGACGATCACAGATTAAACTCAAGTTATATATTAGATTTGTTTTCTGATTCAACATCTGGTTAAAACACTTTTTACAACATGTATCGTCCTTTCATTCAGTCACATGAGGCTGATCGTTCCTGACTGTCGGTTTGATGAGTTATATAATTTAAGTTTAACCTGAAACATTAAGGCCTAAACAAATATTCCAGTGTTGAAGAGAAACCATAATCATATTGTGGGTTATTTTATAACGATGTGACAATCAGAATTTCAAAACATACAGACGTAAATAATAAAAAAAATAAGACGCATTCTGTCGGTATATATTTATACACAGTGTATGGTATGAATACCACGCCCTTTTTTAAATTTTGTATATATCTTTCATCCCTGTTGCTTCTTTATATATTTGATCTTTTATGTTGTGTGTTTGTATCTTCCAGTGGTAAGGCGCTACTGATGACAAAAAATTTCCCCATGGGGATTAATAAAGTATATATTCATTCATTCATACTCTTCACTCTGTTCATGTAAGTTGTAAATTGTGGCTTGTGAGCTAGCCGTAGCTAGCATGATCAATAATATGTAGCTATGTGCCAACAAACTATGTATCACTCATGCCACGGACGGGCATGGCCCCCCAGCACCATCATATTAATGTTCTTTATCACTTTGTATTGTGTATATTTCCCTTTTCTGTTGAAGATAACTGAGAGTTGTATTAGCTTTGAGCCACCGCTTATAAATGCTTTGTAAAGCATAGATAGTCTTCACTTTAGATTAGGTCACTGAACATACTTAACTAACCAGTAGTAACTACTGAATTAATCATGACTTTGTTATGCTTTGTAAGGCAAAACTAGTCTTCACTTTAGATCAGGTCACAGAACAAACTTAACTAATACTTAACTAATGGGTAGTAACTACCTGAATTAATCATGAATTGCAGCATTTTATTTATCATTTACTAACACCTTACAAATGATCTTATTAGTCATCTACAAATCCTTAATACTTCATTTACAAATGGGGAATCCATCATTTATAAAGCATCACAACCCAAGCTTATTAATCAAGAATCAAACATTTAGAACTGTTTATGAATTGGATACTAATGAGTTACTAATGAGTGTTCATGTTGGAATAATGCTTTATAAATGATGAATTCAGCGTTTATAACTAATTTTTACTAATGCTAAATAGTGTGTACTTATTATAAAGTGCTACCAATAAATCTAAGGCTATTTAGTTACTAATTGACTGAGGATGTGGGAAAAGTCTGAATCACCTCCTTCTCTTTTTCCTGATAGTCACTGTGTTGGTCTAATTAATCACACGATTAGTAAGGCCAGATTAGTTTCCCAACCAGAGACAGGGATCATTTTTCAATTTACCAATTGGTCTATGTCTTCCAAAATGTCATGTATTTCAGAGCACAGTGCCATCGTTTTGACTGAGGTGGTTGTCAAATGCGAAAAAACATTAGTAGTTAAGTCTTAAATGGCGAGAGTTTTCACATTTCCCTCGTCCGTATTAGTATTAGATGCCAATTTATCTTAAGCAGGATGGCACAGCATCATGTTGAAGCTTTTCACAAAGTTTTGTGAGAGAAGCCTCCCAACGGATAAAATACAGCATGGAATGACAGGTCATCGAAAACTAGCTAGCCTGGATGTCGGGCAGGACTTCAGGCCTCTATCACTGATTTCTTTGGGATGAAACATAAACATTTTTGCCTTTGACTGCTGTTTTGCTGTAGTTACTAGTGGAAATGCAGTTGTAATTTATTTTCCTGTCATGGCTTAGCTGCAGCTTGCCCCACTGCAACAGCTAAATGTGCCATGTTTTTGCCACAGCTGGTTGGACTTTGGGTCAAGGCATTCTTACTGGCTTAATTTGCTCTCAGATTTTAAGATGGTAAAGACATTTATTTTGAATTGTGTTAACAATATAATCAGCCAAAGGACTGAGGAGATCACTGCATGCTTTACTAGCTTTTGAGCCTTTCTCTACTCTTGCAGACTGATATCCATTTGGCTGTAAATCCCCTCGAAAGAAGGAACATGTGTTGGCAGCACAGACTACATCTTTCTTTTAATCACATCTTTCTTGAACTCAGCAATTGTATCTGTATTAGAAAGGACAGTGAAATAGTTGCACAGATATTAATCAATTGCTATACAAGCATGCCTATATTTTGCCACAAAATCATTTCCTACTTCTATTTGATGGACTAATCCCACCATTTCCTGAGCTGCGTCTTTTCTTGAAAAACGATGATCATGTTGTTTGTTGAGACTTTTTCATTACGACTACACTTTCAGTCATCCCAATTTTTTTTTCATTTCAAGCATCCTGCTTACCTAATTTAGAGAAAATTTAGAGCAAATTCATAACAAATCTCTTTGAATAATTAAATTGCCCAAGATGGGGAATCCAACATATTTGTGCTTTTGATACTTTTCTGGGCTCACAATTCGTGCGGAATTATTAATCACGGCTATACCCACCCTGCAGTGAGATGCAATCAGACATCCGGCTGAATGTCACCATAACAAAAAACGAAAAATGAAATTGTATTTGTAGTACTTTGTAATATTACTTATAATACATTGAGTTTCTTCTTGGATATCGTTGACGTATGAAAAACATATAATTATTTCAAACATTCTAGGAATTTTGCATCAAATGTTTGAGAAAAACAATTTACAGAGGCTCGATACAATTTCTGACTGTTGGTGAATTTTTTTATGAATTTTCCCATGAGAAACTAATAGAAACATCGTCAACATATATTGAGAACATATTGTACACTCTCCGTAAATATTGTTTGCCATACCCTTCAATGTCTGACCTGCTTCTTCAGCAGCGTGACAGCACAGCTTAAACTAAGCACACGTTCATGATAGAGTCCTGTCTTTTATGTTCCTGCTTCTCCTTTTTCCTGTAACAAGCAGAAGTGCATCACTAATGTCTTTAGAATAGGACCGAATCAAAACACGTTTAGAAAAATGTCATTTCTGATGTAAAGTTTAGGAAATATAAAATTAACCAATTAACACACACAATGACTGCAGTTCATCTTGGCTTTATGCAGCTTCGAAGTGTCATTCAGCTCATTTTGATTTGGTTGTATAGCCCACAGCTTTTCTTTTTCAATTTACTCTCACTGCTCTTACCAGAGTTGCTTCCATACACAGACAAACCTTTGAAAACCCTGTGTATGCAATCGGACAAAGTTAGAAACCAGTTGATGAACATAGTGAAGCATTTTTAAGCCATAGAGCCAGAGCCTCCATCAGGAGTTGGTAAAGGAGCTAAAAGAGGGTCAATTTTGCACTTCTGTTCATCTGGTGACCAGAAACAAGACTTCAAATGAATTATGATTTTATTCACCACATAAATTCATCAGCTTTAAAGGTGAAAATATGTTGGCACTGTGTTATAGGTTATTTCCCCTGCTCCCACATGGCAAAAAACAACTAAACAAAACAAGAAAACCACTTTATCCTGGTGCAAGAAGTTGCAGGAAATGAGCAAGAATGAAAAAAGTACACAGGTTGACAAAAAAAACTAAACCTACAAACAAATGCGACCAGTTAAGCCATCATAGCAAGAAACACATATTGTGATACAAGAGAGCCCTGCTCTGTAACCACCGGGCATGAATTCAGAACATCATTTTTCACAGACAGTAGATCAGTTGCAGCTGTACTGTAGCCCGGTTGACTGAGTTTGGCTCCTGGAAAACATGTCTTCTGCTGGAGGGGAAACAAGTCACCACTCCTGTGTGTTGTACCGCTATGTGTATTGTAGCCCAAATATCTAGTTTGTTCCATGTCACCAGTTATATGGACATATGTAGTTGCCCTCTGTAGATTGTGACCAGAGTGATTTGCACACGTGTGACTGACTGGCAGCATGCAGGCGTTCTTGAGCACAACTTGTTTCAATTACACAACCATGACAATAGATTGCGGTTGAGTCCCCGGGCTGAGAGTACTAAATGTGATTTGTAATTACACTGAATAGTGCTGGATTTCTTTTTTGTGATTGAAGTTGGTATCATTTGAAAACAAAGTCACAAAGTCAAGACATAAGGTACACTTCTGCCCTGAATATGCCTTCTTAATTATGATTTGTGGTTTGTCATTGTATAGCTCATTATATTTGCTATGAGAGCAATTGTGAAGTGTGCGACTTGCATGTTGTATGATAATCCATTTGCTTTTGATGTAAATGGTATATCTTTATTTTGAATGGATTAAAATGATTGAGATTTGTATCATGTCAGAATTTGTAAACACAATGATTAAATCATTCAATTGAACGTTTATTTCAAATATTTCATTATGACATACCAAAGCAAAAAAAAAACCTTCAGGCATGTTTCCTGACAGACAGACGTTATTCTTGTCGGAGTGGTGTCTTGCGCAGTCAAACAGGCATGAATGATATACTGTGTTTTATAAACATCATAAATTCAGAATTGAGAGAAAGGCTATAGGTGTTTGATTAAGTGTGATGATTTGGCACCTTCTCTATAAACCCAACTGGTTCCAGGGGAGGATTAAAAAGGCTTACATAAAAAGAGGTCACTCTGAAGGATTGACAGCTTCATTAGAACCACAATGTAATAAGGCCAGGACCTGTCCATGCTAGATTTACAGGGTAGTTTTAATAAGGAGCTTCCTGGCCATGGACACTCTCTTTCTGACACAAATATGTATTACTTGGTCTTCAGCAAGGAGTTTTTTCCTATCCAATAAGGTCAGCAAAGATGGAAACATATATACTGTTGCATTGTTTCAATTGGGGTGGCATTTGTAATTTCCATAGTATGTCTTAATAAATCAGTGATTTGTGAATACCGAACCTCTATATTTTCAAATGCATATATTCTGTGATTAATTTATAGTCACAATGGGAAAGGGTCAGTGTTGGCATTTTGGATCTTTAGAGACCCATGAATTAAAGTTGCTTTGTGGACAATAATATTTATATGTATAACACATTTAAGTGTGTGTCTCTTTCTCTCAAAGATAGTAGCCTATATTAAACTATCACAACATGATCTATATATTCCCCTTTCTCTTTCACACACTCAATCACTCTCTCGCTGTCCAACAGTTAACTATCTAGCGTCACACTGTTTCTCTGAAGCTCATGTCCTCCGAGCTGCTGCAAAATACACTGATTGATCCCTTTGCACAAAATTATAGTGGTGTCATCATTTGCTTCAGGCACATCTTCATTTTCAGAGACACTGTTGTCAAAACTCCCCAGCCCAGCACCATCATGTTACTGTGACAGCACACTAAATATAAACAGCTCTTCTTCCTTTTTTTCTTTTGTTGTTCTGCCCTATAACTTTGTATTTAAAAATCAGAACATCAGAAAAACATTTGAACAATTTCACACTGGTAAATTAATTACAATAAAAAAGACAAGGATTTGAGGCTTAATGGATCAAAAGGAATAATTTAAATAGGGTGTATTATGGCCCTCAACCTCTATAGACCAGAGGTATGTATTTAAGGGTTAAGGTTGATGACATAAAGAACGTCTTCAAAATCTAATTGAAAAGTCAGACATTTAATTACACACTTTTTCATATCTAATTAATTTTTCAGTTTTCCTTTATCACATTCAGAAGTATCCTCAGAGTCGTTCTTCCTGTAATGTGAATTCTGAACTTAAGTGTAGATCTCTGAGTCTGAGACATCACCTTAAACATGTTTATTGTAGTTTTAAAGCCATCTTTTTTTAATCTCACTAAAGAGGGATTCTTGTCGAGGATCTGAAACCTGTGTCAAGCCGATAAATTGAACTGGGAAATAGTTGAAAGGAAGTGCTGTATGATATGATGGACTTCATATCCCCAGGGAAATTGAACCAGCCTAGTGTATCAGCCATTATTAGAGCAGCGTGCCCTAGTCCACTACAAACACAGGCAAACTGTGCTTTTACTTTGTGCAAGATATTTTTCATGTGCCTCTGGAAAAAAAAAAAAAAAAAAAAAAACTTGAATCATGTGTGAGAGAAACGAACCATGCATTATGTATGATGGATGTTTTCTGAACCATTTTGTTTTGAGGATTAAGGGAAACTTCAAAGATACCTCTTTTTTTCTTTATTCCCTTGTTTAACCAACTAAATTAAAATGCCCATTGCTTTTATAAATGGTCCAGTTTTTAAATAACACAGAGATTTCATGATATTATCAGCAAAAATGAATCAGTCACAGCTAAAACATAAAACATTTTCTCATTTTTTCTAAACATGTACTGAGCAGAGGCTGATTTAAATACCAGAGGATAGTTTATTGTGGTTGGTTGCTACAGATCTCTAATTCATGTCGAGAATTACAGCAGCAGGGAAGATGGTGATTAATCATCTGATGTTATCAGCCACTCCCTAATGAAAACAAGCAACGTCTTCTCTTGATCATTTCACTCATTTCATTCCGCCCCCGTCCCTCTGTGTGTATTGATATTTTTCTGTCAATTATAGCCGTAAAATAAGCCTCCTGTCTGATTCAGCAACATTTCTCCATAAATATCAATGATCAATGGCATCAGAGCAGCAGGGCTGTGAGGACATAAATGCGCTCACAGAAAAGTATTAGCACTCACCAAAATGATGACAGGGTGTAATCCTGAAATGGACAGCGAGGGGGAAACATTATGTTTGTATAGCACCCATAGGATACTTTTTTTTTAACATATTTTACCTTCATATGATCGACATTAATGCATTTTTACGTTACATCCTTGCATTGTAATTGATGGTTTCTACAAACAAAAAGATTCAAAACGTAATATATTTGTTACAGGAAACTAATGGGTGTGCTTGACCTCCTTCCAGTCACTTGTTTTTGTCATTCATTTGCCCGTAAACCCCACTTATTGCTTTCCGGCAAAATATACTAACAATGCATCTTACTAAAACACTCTATTCCAGTATTTCCCTGGACAAATGTCTTGTTTGTTGTTAATTACTAATCCCACACACTGGAATCGCTGCTTCCTTTGATTTTATCAGCAACACTTTGACGAACTACAGGTCTTCCTCACACAAATACTTGTGGAAAAGAAATTAAGGATATACTGTTGTCACGCCGGAGCACAAATGAAAGAACCCAAATGCACGACCCGAGGCAGAGAGTAAAGTTCACAAGGATTCCTTTATTGATAAAGGTAATATTGCAACAGGATAGAGTCTCTGGAGAAGGACCGGCGAAGGTTCTCCTGATGTAACTGGGGAGGGACTGAGGCCGGTCGGCAAGGCTCTGACCCGCTGTGGTGAGAGCAGCTGTCTCACTCAGGGAAGAGTAGAATCGTCAACGTAAACAGTCCAGGGTCATTCACAGGAAGGCAGTCAAACTCGGCAGAGGTACAGGCAGGGATCGGGCTTACTCGGAAACGAAGGGACGTCGGAATCAGAACAGGATATCAGGCAGGAAAAACGCTGGTAAGTTGACTCACAGGTGAAGAAAAACGAACTGGCAACGAGACAAGTGAAGCACCGAGTATATATACACACTGGGAGGGGAGTTAACGAGACACAGGTGAAACACATCAGGGCAGGGAGAGGTAATCACACATGAGGAAGTAAAGACAGCAGACATGACACAGGAGGATGATTTCAAAGTAAAACAGGAAGTGACAAGACAACAAAATAAGAGCACTACCGTCTAGTGACGGTTGTGACAACTGTATACAATATAGTACAGAGTGTGGTTGGCATTCAGCATATAGCAACATAAACAGTGCTATCATAATCATCTCACTACATATTGCACATACACTGCCTTTCAAAGAGGTCTTGCATAAACTGTGAATCCATAGTCAAAAGAAATCTCCCACTAATTTCACTTAATTAATAGTAAATAATCAAATAAATTTAAAGAGCACTTTTCAAAACAATGTTCTTTACAAACAAAGCTTTAAAGTCAGGAATACAATAAGGCAAATAAAAACAAGACAAAATTAAAATATACAAAAAAATATATTCTAAATACTCCAACATAATACTAATAATGATATGAATAGTAATAACAGATAAGACATGTAGTAACAGCCACAAGAAACTAGAAGGCAGTCAGATTTATTAAAAAGCATAAATATTCATAACTATCAAAACTACTTTAGACTGAGTGGAATATCTCAACTATCTTTGATATACAGATTGTTTTTATTGTTGGTTGAAATGGTACAATACAGATTTTCATGTGAAATGAGAGACTTTATAGATTAAACGTTTAAATAATCAAACAAACCGGCTTCAAGCTTCAGGTTTGTCCAATTCATCAAACTTCATAATAACATCTGTTCCCATCATTCCCCGTCTTCTATAAACTGCTACATTCATTACATAGAATTGAATATTTGATACTATTCTACAAAACCTGAGGCAGGCTGTGCACTGATGAATATTCAGTGACTAATTGCATAAAACTGTTAAGGCTCTCCATTACTATGTGTGGAAAAGGTTCAGTCCAGCAGTATAGTCGCAAGGTAAGGGAAGCCAAAGATTAAGAGATGTGAGCTTGCTTGTGGAAGAGGTAAATGAAAGATCACTGTCACTTTATGTTTGACCCAGACTGTCTCTTTTCGTAAATATTAATTTTAGTCCAGCACCTGTAATAAATGTTGATTGGAATTGACCTAATCTCTCTCTGTTTCCAATGTATTATGGGCAATGTCTAGTGAGAGGGCTGGCCTAAGATATCTAAGTCAATTTAAGTTGTTCCTAGAAATTAAAGAAAAGTGAAATAAATCACACTGCATTAAAAATGGGGATGAATAATAATCTATTTTAGTTTCATAGATGATGTTCTTCAAATAATGCAGATATTTATATAGATATTATTGGAGCTTACACTATTTTGAAAACTCTCAAGGCAAAGGTGTTATTCAGTGCCTAAGTGACTGATTTGAGGTAGCTAGTGTTATCTTGAAAGTCCTGTTCTCACTAGACAGGAGAACAGTTTGCCAACCTTTAGTCCACTGGAAATGGAAATGGTCTAAATATTATATTGATGCAAGGTTGTTGCCAAAGCCACATCAAGTCCAACAAGGAAGCATAGTCCAGTTTGAGACCACTCATTTATTTTAAAATATCAATCAATAGAATTAAAATGTGTAGCAGGAATAGAGTGTATTCTATTATCATAAATTACATTTTGGGGAAATGATGGAGCTCTTGCACACACATTCTGGTAATCTGCCTCAAAATTTTGGTGAGCACACATGTTGCCATTAGCATTTGAAATGTCACATGCAACCTTTCACAGACCTGAGCACACATGTCACTTGATTTATCTGTAAATATATATGCAACTATATTACGGTTTCCTGAAGGGTATTTTAGGTTTTCCTTTTTCTGCCATGAAACAGGAGATCGTCTTCAACAGTAAAACGAAATAAAAAGTTAAATGTTGAGGTGAATATTTAGTTTCCTCAACCCTTTGAAATCAGCATCCATAATTATACCAAACATTACTTGGACATCAACAAGTCCCCAAATTGAACAACAATTAAACAATTTTATTGTTTAATTGTTGTTTTTATTGTTTAATTTCGTAAAGGCAGGCTAAAGAAGATAAGTTAGGAAGCATGAAGCTCTTTTCCTTTGCGTTTAGAGAATTTGACCGGCACTTATCATGGAGGCCACTTCGGTACTTCCGGGTCATTTCACTCGGTTAGGAAGGTTCCTAACCAAAAAGGACTATTCGACTGCAGCCTTAGTGTTTGAAACAGAAAACGAACAGCTGTCTTCCGTTTTTGGGGAACTTCCTCTGTTTCCATATTGGAATTACTGCACTGAATCTAAAAATCAAAATATTAACGTGTTGCAGAGTGAAATATAGAAATATTTCAAAATACTTGTCCGGTGTGTCTGTTAGGATTGGCGCCAAGTGACCATTGACCATTTCGCTGAAAGAAACGGTGAGCGACAATGTTTCATTGAAACTGAGAAAGATTGATTTTGCTAAATCAATTTTAGCTGTGTCTGCAGACCATTTGTTTTTTATGTCACTCTTCTAGAAGCACCTTTTCCTTTTGATGAATTGCTCCGAATGATTTTAGCAAAGTCCTTTGCAAACATTATGTGCTTGTGCCCTGAATTAGTCTGACATTTCATACTTGAATGCCTTCATGACATTTAGTTTAAGGAAATATCATGGTCTGCTGAACTGTCCAGGGGTAACCACAAACACAGATGAATATGGAATTCACTGGAGTCCTGTGCAGGGACACTTTGCAGTTCTTCAGTTTGATGTGTTTTAATTAGGTGCGGTCAAAGAACTGATCGGGGGAGCATTACAAGTACATCACTGGAATATTTTGCTGAAGCATTTCTATGAATTGCTTTTCTGGTTTATTTATTTTCTGGTCCTAAGATAAACTGAACATGTTGAAATGATGAACAGATCTCCTGATTGCTTTGAGGTTGAAGAGGAAATTGTCTTTCTCTCTTACTGATTAAAACTACATAACTGCAAAAACCCAAATGACAACACAGTCAAGGAACCTTGACAAGATCACATTTAAAACCGGGATAATCATCTATACAGATGTTTTATAAAATGTGTTCATAGCCCCTTTTTTAATTATTTCGCTGCAATCCATTGTACTCAGAACACGGGGGAAAAAACACGAAAAAGGCAATGAAATAGTCATTCAAGTCGGAAGTTTTGACTTGCCTTGGAATGCATTGCAGCAATACTCATGGTTAGATGTAAATCCCTATTTGGCAGGTTTGTAATAGTTTTTTTTAAATATAAAAGATTGGCATTATTAAATATTGGCATTATTATTAAAGGAGGACGATGGTAATTCAATTTTTTAAAATATATATATGTTTTTATTATATACCTGCTCATGTGCAGAGTAGTATAGAAGTATAGAATTTCAACATTTGCAATACAAATAAACATGCTGTCACTTTCTGAATCTGTTTCATGTTAACAATACACACTCATAAATCAGGGAAACTGTGTCATACTTCTTTTAGTAGAAATTTCAGCACATGTTGTGACGGTCATCCCACTCACAGGAGAATAGCGGGTCGCAACAGGCACTTCATGTTCTTCATGTGTTGGTAGCTAGCTAGTTAGATAGTCAAAAATATGTAAGCTATAGCTTATTATATAGATACAGTACTGGACTTAGGGCACGGAATAGTCCGGGATGCCTTTCTGGTGGGCATCACCTCACTGGGGAGACAACAAGCTAGCTGCTGTTCAAGGTTCTGTCAAGGTTGTCTTTGTTCCAGTGGACAGCACTTGCTTAGACTATAACTGATGGAAGAAAAAATAAGTCTGAAAGGTTTCCTGTCTTTTAAGAGTTAAGGGTTTATATATAATTAGTCTGACTTACCAGATGTCGACAGGCTGCCATTGGCAACGGCAATGCACCACTAACATAACATAGTTTCACAAAGTGAAAACATGTTTATTTGTATTGCAAATGGGGTTGATCCAATGGATAGTCTTTTAAAGCATTCCATTTCCTTGACAAAATCATGCGCCGCTATTACCCACAATGCAACCCAACCGAAAACAGCTTGGTCAGAGATTTGGATGTCTAGTGAGGATGTTACCCTAGTACCTACCAATGTAGCCTGAAGCCTCTCGCCTCAAGCAGAGATGAGGAGCAGAACACAGAGATCTAGTGACCTCACTTCTTTCTTACTCGAGACGAGACCAGCCAAGATGTCGAGTGACATCACTTGAGGCGATTTCTTAGATTTCATGGAGCTCCCTCTGGAGCAACAACTTTTATTTTCACCTCAGCAATAGTACTACCTAAGACATTAAAACATGTTTAAAATCCATGAAGTTCCCATTTAACAAGTTAGGAAATAATTTTCCTTCCTGCTTAGCTGTCTAAGGCATTGAAATCACTCCACCTGCCACAGAAATAAAGCCTGTTAAAATGTGCACTGAAGTCATTTTATTTTACTTTTCACTCATAATGCGAGTGTTTGGGTCTTTTAGTTTAGTTGAGATTCAGTGTCCTGATCCTGCATGTGGAAAAGGGTCAAATGTAAAGATATACAATTGTTATGTTGTGCAAAAGTTTACTTCAGGGATCAGTGAACACGTTCAGTTAATCTTTCATCTTTTGACTCCTGCATCAATCCTATGCTGTAGCTCTACTTCAACTGCAATCTACAGAGCAAAGAGCCTTCCATCGTGCATTATGAGTGAGTTTATGTTACATAATGTACTTTCCGCTTCCCCTGATGTCTAGTTACAGGTCTACAGTGCACCCTGATGACAGAAGATGGCAATTAAGAGCCACAGTTACCAGCACCAAGCGAGAGGGGTCATAACAGCAGCATGGGATTGTCATACAGTATGTACCAGAATCTTGGAGACTTTTTGTGGTTTATTGGCACTAGAGAGGAATACAGTGTCAGAGGCTAAGAAGGATAAGTGAGGTTGATGCAGTGCACAGCTTAGATTTATTTGATTCTCCCGTTTTCCTTTTTTTATGTAATGCCTTTATGGTGACTAAATGTCTCTGACACCAGAGGTTAAGGTGGCAAGTGTCAAGGAAGTTCCTTGTTAGTTGATACACACTCCCTTTCACCTTCCCTCCGTCACTTGATAGTGAGTGTCTTTTGAGACCTGAACCCTTTGTCACCATTTGTGGTCATATAACTCACTTCATTTGTGTTAATTTGGATATTTGCATGGTCATTTTTGCTCTGTCCTGTGTTGCTGAGTGTCCCTCCAAAAAAAATAATCTGTATAGCTGCAGCCCTTATGGAGTGGTTATGTGGCTTTCAAGTGAGGGAAAGTAAATAACTTATTAACTAATGGATCAATTAGGTCAGGGATCAAAAATAACCGTGCTGCTTGTATTGGTTTGCTGTGGAAAAGAGGCAGATGCAATAAAGCAGAATGCACATAACGTATTAATATATTCACTGCAATTTCTTGTTTTTCCATGATGGTGATATCGTTCTCTAAGTGAAGAATGATGTCTTCAAACAATGCTGGCTATTTTAAACATACAATGAGTCTTAAAACCTGGATGGCTGGTCCTTTTAGAACTTCAGCATTCTCAAAGCAGTCCCACCAAATGTATTATTCATGAACAAGTTTGTCATTGTTTATAAGTGTGCAAGTCCCACTGGGTGAATACATCCCTTTGAATGCAAATTGTTAGAGCTACTGGGACAATAGAAAGTTTTACTGTGTTTGGGAAAGAGTTTAAAAGATGGTATATGTGTATATACCAATGCAGTGAGCTCTCCAGTCGTCAAAATCAAAAACACCTGTTTGCTTTTAAATTTGTTTAAAAACCGAAAATGCAGTGGAGCACTCCACAACTAACAGGATAAATCAAAAATATTGGTATTCCAAGAGACGCAGGTAATGTGCTTATTGTGAGTAACAATTTATTTTCTTTCACTCCCTTTGAACCTATAGAGAGATAAAGTTGAGTTCAATCAGTCCAACACGTGTGTCTATTTTGTTTATTTTGTTTTGTTTATTTTGTTTTAATGAAAAAATTAAACTCTTGCTAGTTATTGCTGGAAACTGCAGCTCTGATAATATAGTATATTGGAGGCTCTTGACTAAAATGATGTATTAGATAGTTAATCATTTAATATTAATATGTAATGCAGGCCCACATGCAGGCTTTACAACAACATTATAGTAATCCACGACAAATCAATAATTTTAAAGACTTGCATTTAACATTTAGAGCATAAATATAGCAGCAAAAAACTATTTTCTTTGTAAAGATATACTGGAGTAATGCGTATCTGAGAAGAGAATGAAGTCACTCGTCCTCTGTATATGTTGTTATCCGAGCTTCTCTTTGCTTTGTTGAAATACCTGCCACATGGGCTTTTAATTAAGCACCAAGCTATTTTTAGGCTTCTGCTCAAAAATTGCATACCCAAACTAAAAAGGGTGTATCTCTGCAACCACCATGTTAATACTTTTGGTGTTATAATAAACAAGTATAAATATACTAATAAGTATAAATATTAATATATTTCCTTGTGATTTATATATATTTTTTGCAATAAATTAAAAAAGACACAGATCTGGGTCTATGGAGTTTATGCATGTGAGCGTGTCCCACTGGTTAGCTCATGCCGTTTGCAGCTGATAATGCCACCCTGACCGTCAGTGTTGTCGCTACCAAGCATTTAATACCAACATCAGATCAAAGTGTTAAACTTGAGACCGTTTGTCCTGCACAGACATGGAGCCTTTTTTTTGTTTCTTAATTTCATATCATGTGCAGAGAGGATGTAAAGGGCTGAATCAACAATGAGAAAAACACAAAACAAAAGACAAAGATTTCAGGAAAAGAAATATTCCACTGGCTTCTGTAATAGTGTCTTGTCGTGAATTGCCATATGATGTGCTACCTATATTGATCTGATGCAACATTTTCAATTTGTTGCAGTATATATTTGAGCTGATACCTGTGTATTCTTAACTAGCTGCAGCAGCATCATGAATCATTTTCATGGTTATGTTCAATACATTATATTTTCCCAAATTGTTTTGGATTTATTTTGAAGGTTGACTTAATTGTGCCTGATTTTTATTTCATCACAGTACAATTGTTGCTTTGAACAGGTTATCTTTCATTGAGTTGCGGCTCAGTGATATCAAATATCCCAGGGCATTATGAAATTGGAATTCACCAATTTTCTGGCCTTGGAACAAATACGCTAGACGTTTTCTCAATACATATTTCTTCAAAGGAGACTTTTAATGTGGTAATCTGAAAATAGAAAATTATTCTCTCTCTTTCTTGGTTTCCCTTTGTCCCCATCCAATGTTACAAAACTGGTCTGCAGTTCTATCACTTTCTAGCACACCTTCCTAATAGATTTCAGGATGCTTGTTTTTGTGAAAAAGTGTTTGCGTCCAGCTCTGGCACAGGCAGACAAGCACTAACTGGCACTAAAGCTCAAATGTAATGCACACATTATGGCTTGCTGGAAGGTGTGCTTTTTGAGCAGTGTGCCCAAAGTGGTTAGTGACACGGTTGAAAATAATGTCAATTACCTCCTTAAATATTTATTTAAGATATATATTGTTTAATGGACTGAAAACAAAATCACTTCAGACACCAAAATGTCACCAGTGTCATCAGAGCTTTTCTGTTTGAAGATGTGCTACTTTACTAAAATTAATTACCACAAAACTGATATGATATGCCACAAAGCAGCTGTTTCAAAGTGACCTTGGCCTGTTGGTGATGTAACATGGTCATAAAAATGAAGCCATCTCTTGTTTTAAGTGCAGTTTTATCACCCAGGTAGTGATTCAACTGCAAATATGGACATCTTTTCATCACATCCATCTAAAAGAACTATTGTGGTTCAGAGCACTTTATACAGTAGACATCACTCCTTGTTAAGAGTCTTGCTATAGCAGGCTTCATAAGTGTTTTTTATTGTATACCTTTGCCTTTCCACTTCGTCTCTGGTAATGCATTTTTTTTCCATTTCAAGGGCAACATTTCTGTTAATTGGATCCCGGTAGTCAGTATTTTATCCTTAAATTAATAATTGCTACATTTGTTTCCTCGAATTAACAATTTGTTGTCTTGAATCACTAAACTGTGCCCTCATAGAATGTAATCCAGCCATTAAAATTAGGCTACTGACTTTCAGTGACAGCATTGTAGCGATAGGAAGTGAAGTTAATTAATGCTTTGGCCAGAGGAGCACTCCAACTGTTAGCAGACTAGTAGCTGTGTTAAAGTGCGGGTATGGCCTCAAATTACTGGACCCATTGCATCAAAGTAAAATATTTACATTATTTTATTCAGTGAATCTGTCCTTGTTTAAACTCTCGTATAGCTTGGATATCACCCACTGATTGTTGCTCCTTGTTTATAATCTCTTGCTGGTTTGGCTTTTAGGTTTAGCTGCTGCAGTGCATGGCACACAATGCATTGTGGGTTGAATGGTTTTAGTTTTATTTTGAACGGAGATAGTTGTTTGCCATCCCTTAAAGGTGATACTATGTGCCAATGTTTTTGTTTACAGCTTCTCAGCTGCCTCCCTCAATCAATGTATTTTAGGAAATAACCGATTGTTTCCGTTCAGTCTAAGTGCATGAATGCTTACTTCGTGGAAACAAATTAAGTTATTTGAAGGCAGAGGTGATGAATTTAAGTCTACAAATTACTAATCTGTGTAGGCTACTGCAAATTATCAGAAATTATATCTCTGATATCAGCCAGGCTCTGTCATTTTAGAGCACACAAATTATGTTTAAAAAGGGTGTATCTCTGCAACCACTATGGCTAATTTTGGTGCTATAATAAAAGGCTACACATGTGAGATTGTGTTCAAATGTCTATTTGATCAGTCTATATGTCACTGGTTAAGAGTAAATGAAGATGACACACAGCAAAAATTAAAAGGTTTCAGGTCCGCCTAGAAAAAGAACACTTCAAGGATAATTATTTCTTTGAAATGATGCAGCTGCAAAGGTTGGCTTTGATAAAGTGAAGCAGAACAAAGTTAGAGAGGGTTTAGTGCAGAGAAAATTCAGGCGAGGTTTCAAAAATTTGCATTGGGGCACATTTGCGCACATCTAAGACATTTGAATTTTCTCATGTACCAAACCATATATTTCACTCATATATTACTTATAGTGTTCAATACATCCAAATACAGCAGTTTTGGTCTTTTTTTCAGAAAACAAGCTGTGATCTACAGTTTTATATAACAATGGCTCAGTTTCCCCCTTAGAGGGGGATTGGTTTTGAATTGGTTAGTAGATTCATTATTCCCTTTTTTTAAAGCTTGCCACTACACTGGTTACTTATTTTTATAGTGTATATTTACTAAAGAAAAAGTCAAACATATAACAGCTGACCGACAGTATATATGTAAATGTTTTCAGGTAATAGCCAGGATAATAATTTAAACACAAAATGTATACAGTCTCTCTATTTTCCTCCAGTTTATTATGCCACACGATCCGTGTTAATTTACACAGCTGGTAATGTAGCAGTTTCAATGTAATGAACAGATGTTCATGCAGAGCGGTGATATTTACCATTCTGCAGCAGCATCTCTATCAGCCGTCGGGCTGTGCAATTCGTGGATGTGCTTAAGCACAGCGTGAATGTGTTGATATTGGTAATATCTCAGTACTTCTCCTCTAACATGGATGTGCAGCTAAATCTCTCCTTCCCCTGATGACTTCCACTGTTGCTTACATAAGCTGCTTCATCCTGCCCTATCTCCAAAACAACATCCAGACACACTTGCGGCAGATCAATGAACATCGCCAAAAGCTATTCACATAGCAGGACAAAACCATAAACATAAACAACAACAAAATAAAAAAGACACATATGCAGATGTAAAATGCAAACTAGCAAGATTTCTAAATCAATGACCTGGATGTTAAGATGTGTTATTATTTCCACCAGGAGATAATGACATCGGATACATGTGTGCTTGAGTGAGTGAATACCACAGCTTTATCTCTATGCTAATCTTGCTAACTGCTGCACCAGCCTGCATAATATTTTCAATGCTCATTTATGTTTACATGCTCAAAGACCTCCTGTGGTTGCAGTGACTCACACTTTCTCAAACAAACTTTCGTTGAAGCCATTGATTGACTGCTGATACGTCAATCAGTGCACGTAACCAGCCAGTAGGGCCACGAGTGAGACATAGAGGGGAACAACTGTTTGTTTAGTTTTATTGTTCTGGATGGTCAGCTAGTTGAACTACACACAAATCACTGAAATCATTATTTTTAACTTGACACTGAAAAGTAAATTACGGCTGTTGTGATCCCATCTCAAAAAAGTCAGTTTAATACTTGAACTTATTAATATGTTTTCTCTGATCAATTATTGTTTTTTACATTTTAACAGAGAGCAGGAGCTTAAAACAAGTTTGGTTAAAATATCTAAGATAGAATACAAGAGATGTTTATATATTTAAATACTACTGACATTTAAAACAATTTGTCAAATAAGTGATTATTCAATCAACCAAAACATTTTAAGCAAAAATACCAAACATTGCCAACTTCCAACTTGTCAGTTGTTAGGATTTGCTGCTTTCCTTCAACTCATGTCATAACATATATAAAATATCTTTGGGTTCTGGAGTTTTGGTTTGCTGGTATTCTCTGACATTTCACGATACTATCAATAATTTGAGATAAAAGATAATCACAGATTCATCAAATTGAAAAGAATCATTAGTTACAGCCCTAAATAAAATCGTATTTCTGCAATCAGTTATCCTCAGTTAACATACATAACATATCATCCTCTTCACTTGAATGGCATGAAATAACTGATAAATTGCAGAATTAGAGGCAGTTTTTACTGGTCTCTTTGTGTTCATTATTCGTTTATGTGCTAATGAATAGCTCGTATTTCAACATATGGCAACATGATGTGCCGCATGACTAACCCTGGACATCATATTTATCTGTATGCGTCAGAGCTTGAATGCAGTGTGACCCCTGGTTTACTGGGCACAGCTCTGATGGGAAAGAGACCTACCTTTTGACCCGAGTGCGCTTCCCTAAAGTCATCTTATTATGTAGTCATCTGCCCTGCTGTTTGACAGGCAGGTACCTTGTGGGTTCTAAGTCCTTATATATTGCTAATTAACTGGAATGACAAGATAATGATGTGCTGCTGAATGAACCCATATCACAATTTAATGGTTTAGCAATTCAGTGAGAACAAATAAAAAATTAAACCAAGCATCACCCCTCTGCTGAATCTACTCAGCCACAAGCAATCCAAAACTGAATTGGATTATTGTGCTCTCTCCCTTGTTTAGTTTTTTATCATTTAATTGATAAACAGGATGGTTTTAAGACAGTTAAGGCAGATCCCTTATTAAGGGATTCATACAATGTTTGTAGCCCATGTCATTTCAGATACAGAATTAAATAATGATGACGTAAAACAAGAACATATCAAGAGGGTGTTAGGAGTCCAGAAATAACTTGGTGACCAAATCCAATGCTATTATCTTAATAGTATATGGCAGGCATAGAAAGTGACGATATTATACATACACTTGCCACTTTGATAATATACTTTTTTTAACGTACTGTTATTTGCTACTAATATATAGTGTACATCTGAATATTTTTGCCTTATTTGACTGTCCCATATTATTGCACTGTTTTTTGTTTATTGTTATGCACCTTTCACCACTTAGAAGCACTTTGAGTTTCTATCCCCAATTTTTTATTACATTTAAGATATCCTTCTCTCGAGAGATGACCGAGGCTTATTTTTCTGAGTCATTCTTAAAACATCAGAAAGTGTTTGGCTTTGTTTTCCACTAGTATTTCATCTCTCTGGTGGCCGTCCATATGTTCAGCAGGCAGTGCAGCATAAAATGCAAGGGGCATTTCCATCTTACACCTCTTCATCTGACATCAAGGATAATGGCCTCTGTCAGCAAGTTAAAGGTTGGTCCAGCAACCCCCCTGTCACATCCCGCATCAGCCTGTATTTCCATAACCTTGTCACTTTTATTGCAGCATAAATCAGTGTAAGGTCAGCCACGTCCTGGCATTGTGGATAGCAAGGGGGCATGAGGTTAATTAAAATACTGTGCAGATGTACCCTTTGCACCCCCTACCTAAAAGCAAAAGCATAACACATGGGTACACACACATGCTTACATCTAATCATAGAATACATTGCATGTGAAAGCCTTGATGTGTATACCAACACCCAGTATTGAACACTTAAACCCAGTGTAGCATGTAGTAGATCTATGATCAATGTGAGCTCCCTCTTTCTGTTTTGTCTGCCAGTGTGAGTTATGCTCACTTCCTAGTAATGGTTCTTCCAGGCTTGAAATTAGCACAATTTACGCCACGCTGTGGCACGTCTTAGTGCTAAAAACCCACTGGTTGCGCCACTGCTGATAAGCCCATACGACAGAGCAAGCCAAGGTCGTAAGGGAATATAAAAGTTGTCAGATTACATGACCAAGTAGTGTTGTGTGAAATGACTTTAGCCCGACATTGTTAACGCTGAGCGGGCTGCCTCCGCCATGCTCGATAAAGGCAAATAAAAGGCCAGATAAAGCCCTGATGGAATTCAATGTATGTGTGTGTGTGTGTGTGTGTGTGTGTGTGTGTGTGTGTGTGTGTGTGTGTGTGTGTGTGTGTGTGTGTGGGTGCAGGGGTATAGAGTGTGCCATCTAATCCTTGCCCTCTATTATAGCCAATGTTTAGCAACACAGACAGCCTCTGCTCCATTCACCCCTGAAGACTTTCTCCTTCTCTGTGTCACACTCACTCTACCATTCTATCACTCTGTTGACTCTAGACTGATAGTGCCTGTACAAGAAATGCAGTTTTTGAACGGCGAGGTTAAAAACAGGTGTATTTTTCTATTCTGATACTGTTAATCCATAAATTTGTCTGTCATACAGACTGCCTCAAAGACAAAAAAATAGATGAAATCACTCAAAACCAAAGTGTTTCAGCAGGAGACAATATGTAATGTATGATTGAAAGATCCCTGTTTAGAGTGCATCTGGGGACGATGGTCACAAGTCATCCATCTATCTTCGCTAATGTTGCTCTGTATTGTCCAAAAGAAAAGTTTCTTTCAGTGAGATCTAATAGGAAAGGGTGAGCAACAGAGGTCTGAGTTTAGGCCCATCCAACCAGCCCCAGAGAAAAGAGAGAAATCATAGACATGACAAAACCATGAGTCTATTTGATTAGGACATTCTCACTGCTACTGCCGGCCATTTGCGTGTTAATTAGCATGAGTACAATTCATTACCCAGGGAGACGTGGGATTATGTCTCTGGATCACTCAGTAGCTAAAAGTTTTGACACTCCCTAATTTAACAGATGGAGAGCTCACTTAACTTTGCCGGCTCCCTGTAGGCAAGTGGTGTTAATGAAGGGCGGGGAATCATGCAATTGTGGGAATGTGTGTGTGTATGAGAGAGAGAGAGAGAGAGAGAGAGAGAGAGAGAGAGAGAGAGAGAGAGAGAGCGTAATGTTTATGTTTGAGATACTAATTGTGTTTGATTGGATAAGCAAAAAAAAGCAGCTGTTTCACAGACGGAGAAACTGCGGCTGATATGGTTCCATATCACATCACAAATCATCCGAATTGTACACGAAAGAACAGTGTTACATGATGAGTAAACATCCTGGAATAAGACCAATCACACATTATTTTAGTTTGACTGCCTTTTTTAGTAGTGAGCAGTACAGTAGCATCAAGTGACGTTTTTGAATTGGCTCATGTCATGTTATGTTGGTGTGCACAACACACAACAACATACAGCAACACAACGTAGAGGAGTAACAATTCACTCTCAAGTGAACACAGTATTAACAATATGAATACTCATAGATGCAATAAAAGACAACGAATTAATCCACTACTGCCCAATTGCCCTATTCTTTTTACACTTTAAAAATACAAATATAATGCTGCTGAAAGATGAGTATCACAAGGTCAAGTTCAGACATGTAAGAGGCATGGAAAGTGACTGCAAACTAAATGAATGCGAGCATTATACTTATTATATGTTTACCCCTGATAGATACAAAAGAAAGTTAAAGTGTTGTGACAAGTTGTCAAATGAAAATAGGCCAAAACTGCACTTTTACAAAATGTAGAAATCTAATCTTTTACACGTATACATGTTGCTCAAAACATCTCATTAGGTGAGTGTTTACCTCTGTCTGTGTCCTGCAGACAACCAGAGCCTACTCTACTCTATTCCAACACAACATCTGGAGCTCTCATTTGTATGTGAAAAGGAATGTGATCAATTACTGTTATTCCTAACTTTGAATATTTGTTTTTTCTCTTTCTTCATTCACTGAAGTCCAAATGTTCACTTTTATCAGTTTGAGAAATATGTTCCCAAATACTCAAAGTGAAAAAGACAGAAGTGATGGTGTTTGTCTCCAGAACAGTAATTGATAACAGGCAGGCTGACACACCCTGACTGCCCTTGGGTCTCATATTAATAATACACTCATACTAGTACAGCTCATGCTGAAGGTCTGCGCCACCCTGCTATTGCTGACATATATATATACGTATATATATATATATACGTATATATATATATACATGTATATATATATATATATATATATATATATATATATATATATATATATATATATATATATACGTATATACAGTCCAAGAGTGCGAGATAAGAAAGAAAATGACAGTATCGTATAATAATTTGAACAGAACTTTTAAGGATGGAAAGGTCAGTTGGTCCAATATTTGGGTCTAGACTGACATATTTTATTAACTATGGGATGCATCGACAGAAAGTTTGGTGAAGTTTTTGAATTTCCAGACTAGCAATCCTCCTGACTTTGAATGAAATGGCTCGTCAACAATCTGATAATTATGACATTCACTGTAATACTGTAACACTGTAATAATAATGACATCTTGCACTATTATCAGATTTTGGTTTGTGATCAAACATTGCAAATCCAAGTGCAGGCAGTGTTTTTCTGTTTCAGTGCAAACTAGTGCATTTTAGCATGCTGACACTGAACTTAGCATTGTCATTGTGAGCATGCTCTCAGCATTTATTCTTGTGTATGTATAGTATGTTGCTCTATATAGGCTGTAAGTTACTTCATGTTGTATCATATAATGGTGCACTGCACCACGTCATATATTCTGTGTGTTGAGACAGAGAGGAAATGGAGAAAAAATATAGAGCAGCATTATGCAATGTGTTAACATTCTAATAAACTGATGGCTTGCTGCTCACTTTGACTGATCATAAGGCCAGCTGTATGTTTGCAGTATGAGTACTAGTGAGAGTTTACTCAAATGTTGTGTTTCGGTGCTGTGTGATGTGTGTTGTCATGTGTAAACTATGAAAACATATAATCAGAACTTCACAAGCCAGATGAGACTAGACAGTTGATCACACAGTGAAACACCAATAGCCTCTTTCTCCCTCGGAGAAAATGAACTCCAACTCCATTCAGGCTTTTTAAAAGTTTATTAAAATGAGACACAGTAAAGCTAAAAGGAATATGAGGAAACGAGTGGAGGACTTATTTTTCTATTCTTAGGAATCTGTCCTTTTAATAATATACATTCAACTATGTGTGAAATCTGGCCATCAATGCACGGCCACTTCACACCTATCACGATGAGCATTAGAGCGCTCACGGTCGTGTCTTTTCGCCTGTCTGCTCTACTGAACGTCTCCCTCAGTCACGCATTACCACCAATTTAATTGACCACCACTCAAACACAATAAAGAATCAACATGTTCAAGGAGAGCAGACAAGCCTGAGGAATAAAGTCTCACATTAAGATTTCCACTCAAATTTAATGACTGTCAAACATTAAAGTCTACCCTCCTTCAAGGCCCTGCATTTTGCTTATCGTTTCTCTCTTTTGCTCTGTCACACGTTTTCATGCTTACACGTTCCAACTCCATCCTTCTTCCCTGTAGACCCTTATCACTCAGTCAGACAAGATAGTTGTGCTTGTGCTCAATGATTATTTAAGCTCTGACCAGAGCAACTGTCACTGATTATGAAACATCAGCTCCCCTTCTTGCCTTCTCCAGTGATCTCTGAAGTCCGCTTTGGAGGAGCTTTTTGTCAGCTGCAGTTGCTTTGCTTTGAAAATCTGTCTCGGCTTTGTGCAATGAATACCGATAGTGGGGTAGCAAGGTACACACCCATCATGATCAAGTAGTGTGCTGGCCAGAGATTTGTATTTCTAGTTGGACACAGAAGAATTGTCGTGGAGGAGACTTATAAATGGAAGAACTGGCGATAGTACAGACAATTGTGGCTGGAATACCAATGCAGGTCTGAACTGTATCCCCAGTCTTCTAGTCCTGTGCATGAGGACAGTACTTTGGACTCTTTTGTTCGGCTGCTTATAAGTGGAATGACTTTTCAAAACACAATGCCGTTTAAAACTGTTGTGGTCTAAGTAAATTACATTTGTAAACAGTTACGGTTAGACAGTGCTTCACAGATACACATTAAGTTAAATTAAGAAAAGTATAGTAGACATATTTAATTCTTGGAAAATATTATAATCTTCAGCAGGAACCACAGACAGGATAAGACAATTGGAAAGTATTTATAGATTAACTAAGTGGTTCTCAACCTTTTTTCAGTGGTAAACCCCCTGTGTAATTTTTTACAGTCAAGTACGACGACCAGCACAAAGCATTTTTTTTAAAAAAAACTATGTAATACACAGCGCTTTGCCATCAGTGTCTGATTTAATATAGAATATGGACAATTCAGTTTATTATTATATATATTTTTGCTAATTTCTTCATTTTTTTACAAAATAAAAATGACATGAAATGATACTAGTTATATTCTTCCAGCAGGACATCTCACCTTCTTTTTAAAGTGTGATACACTTTCTTTCCTCCTGATATTCAATCACTTAACCCATTTTAATAATTAAAAATGTATTTAACCTTGGTCTTAATATTTAGATGGTCCTCCTCCACCACTTGTTTCCTTCTTTTTCTTGCGGCCTGTTATTAGTTTTTTGGGATAAACTCTGATATAACAACTTGTTTTTACCTGAGGGAAACGACATTCAACGCCTTTCTGTCATGGTTTAAGTTTTTCTTGTTTCCTGTTTTATTTTGAAGTCCTTAAATCGTGTGTTCTTTGTATCCCTGCACTTCCTGCCCCTGTGATTGTCTGCCCTGTCACTTATTGTGTCCTGGGCCCTGTTTCTCGTACCTGGCTTACTGAGTTAGCGGGCTAATTGTCAGGATAAGATGACGTATGTATGGCTTTTCGGTTTCTCGAAGCATGCTTGGATAAATCACCTTAGCAACACAGCCAAAAATGTAAACCTGCTCCCGGGTAGGCTTACTGAAATTCACTGGATAAGCTGGCCACTCCCACCGGACAAAAAAGGCAGCTCATTTCCTCATTGATGAAGGAGCGATATTAGTTATATTAGTTTGATAGGGAGAGAGTTCTTTCAGATCGCCAGGATCCATCCTTTACATTATCATGACTTCCTGTACGCGGCGATATAGATTTTGCCGGCAAGGAATCATTTATTTACGAGAGCTTCTCGAGCCGCGGACATTGATCACCAGGCGCAGCTGATCGCCCATCTGACAGACAGAGACTATCACCCGCTGCATACCGCGCTGTTCTTAAGTTTATTTAGCTCTTAAGAAACTTATGGATGTGTTGAAAGCACTCATAATTATATGCCAGTGTTATTAGTACACCATACATATCATTATTGTGGAACATGATTAAGGTGATCGTGATGAGAATACAGAGAATCACACACAATTTATTTTCACTGCTTCAATTGATTGAATTTCTGATTATGAATAATACATTCATAATGATCCGCCTATGCACATATTCAAACTCCTAGTTATATGGTAATCTACACATACATGTATATACACATATATCGTACATGATTCATACGCGCATACAGTACATATATCCTCATAAGTATATATTAATTCGTAAATATAATTTGATTGATTTGGGTGATGAAGCACTTAAAATTTGCTGATACATTTTCCCAACACTGACACATTTAACTTGTCTGATATATTTGCGACGCTTATGTCTCTCAGCGGGGGCGGAGTTAAAGTTGCGTTCACGGCAACAACGTTGCAAAAACTTTGGAATATTTGCAATGCGTTTGCTGTGAATGACTACGGTATTGACTTCCTCATATGCCTTCATGATCATCTCTTGCTTCTCAGCAGAGAAATAAAAAAGAGTTTCCTCTGAGTGTATTTGCCATTGTACTGTTAGAACATCGTGGTGTCAGTGCTCGATTATTATCCCTTCTGAAGAGGAGTGGGCGCGCGCATTTATCCAGGTGACTGGCGTCTGGTTATAATTAACGAGACCGTTTCAGCACGGATCAGCCGTGAAGAAACCCAGATAGCCTGATGTCAATCATCTCGCTAATTTAAGATGGAGATTAGGACATTTTCTTGACTTTGTTTAGCCAAGTATGAGAAACAGGGCCCTGCTTTGTCTAATCACCTGCACCTTCCCTGTGTATTTAAACCATGTCTTGCCCCAGTGTTGGTTCGTACTTTGTGAATGCCTGTTAGTTTCCTGTTCGTACCGCTGCCTTTTTGATCCGGTCTTTTGGGAATCCTCGCCTTGTTTTTGCTTAATAAATGTACTTCGCACTCTGCATCAGCGTTTGGGTCCTCTCTCTCAAGCCGGACGTAACTCTTGCAGTCCAACCCTCTTCTTTATGTTATCATCATCACAGCATTGTAAACAAATCAGAAAAGAGTGCATTTTCTGCCTTTCACAAGTGGCCTGTGCACTTATCTTGTGTGGTAAGTAATAACATGTTGACACACATAGTAGTGAATGACCCCATTGTTTGTCTATTTTATCTATTACTGCAAAAAGATTTTATAATTTATAATAAATCACCTCTGGCCAGATCCTCCTTCAATTGAATCAATATCAATAACCCTACATGTTCTGCTCTGCTATTTTATTGTATTGTATATATTGAGTATTTTTCATACTTAATATGTTTTTGTTTACTCTGTAACTTTGCTTGCTGCTGCTACAAACACATGGCTTCCGGGGCATGAATAAACTATATATCTATCTATTTTCCCAAAATTAGCAACATAAAAAAGTATTCACAATACAGATATATAATTAGGAAAGTATGCATGTACTGTACTTATACTGTCAGAACAAACATACAGGATTAATCCCTTGAGAGTCCTAGGAGTGTCAATGATAAGCAATGCCGTAGGGAGTTCACACACAAGGATAACAAGTGCTCCAAAAGGGCCCTCTCGATGTCAGCTTTAAACAGATGGTAGAGGGATTGTGTTACATTAATGAAAGGTCCCTGCTTCACTTGAGGTATCTGTCTTCCTGACACTTCATGTCCCTGTTGAGGCCTTATCAAAGTTCCCCTATCATTTATAAAGAAGTTTCACGTCACCTTCATTGCCAAGTGTACTAATTTTTAAAATCCTCAAGGCCAGTCAAATGGGCGCAGGGTTATTATGACACCCCTCAAGGAAGCCATCTGTGTGTCACTCGATGGCAGATACATTCCCACATACATGCTCAATATTTTCACAAAATGCACACACATAAACACACTGATGAAAACCACAAAAAGTAGCAAAATGATGTAACAGATATTTCTCTCATTGCAGCAACCCTTTTAAAATGATTGCAAAAATCGGTATTATGTAACTTAATTAGCCTTAATTTAAATCAAAGTAATGTATTTGGACTGCACAAAACTCAGCAGAGGCAGGAAATCTCATGTGCACAGGTGGTGATCCATGTATTAGAAAACAAGGTCTAGAGAACTAGGGTACATTTTCAACTGTGTTATGTTATTGATAGAAGACACGCTGCTTAATAATAACAAGGGCTTCATGCTGTGTAGGATCTATGCATTGGTGCGGTATCTATGATTTGAGGATGCAGGCTGATGAGATATAATATGAGTATATATAGTAACAAACTTATATAAGTGTATATGTGTCTTACTTGGACATACACTATAGATACTCAGGCATGCACTACAATACATCATCTAAATACAGTATTTCCAAATCAATGTATCGATTTTTGACAGTATTGAAAATCATAAATTCGCTTTTTCCAAATACTCTGATACCTCCCACGCCGAGACACGTTCCCTTGTTTGCTTAGATATGAAAATTAACTTTTTCTGCATACATATAGGATTGCACCCCTCTTTGCAGCCTCATTACACACAAAGAAATGTTACATTCCATTATCCAAACCGCTTATCTTATTTAGGGTCACGGGGCGCTGGAGCCGATCCCAGCTGACATTGGGCGAAGGCAGGGTTCACATGGACAGTCGGCAGTTTATCGCAGGCCACATATAGAGACAGACAACCAGCTAGCCCCGCAAAGACATGTTTTTACGATTAATTCAGTACAGCACTCGATAGTGCTGCCTATTGAAAATGACAGATTTTAAGAATGCCTGTAACATACATTGATAATATATCTAGGCACTTTTTGTTTCTGCTTTTCTCATGGTGTTATGTTTTTAGCTATTTGCTCTGTTCATGGATTTTTTGCCAGCAGTTGATGATTGATAGTTACAGAGATACATCAGGGGTCTGATGGTCAGCTGAGTGTGATTTGTTTATTCATGCTGTCATATTTAAAGCAGACTGACACGTTTGTCCTACAGCAGAAGACTTCTAGCTGCATAGCGTTCGTTTCAACTGTTGCTGTTTATGTAGTATTATTATGCTGCTGACAAAATGCACTTGTGCTGGCTGTTGTTTTGTTGGGCTCTGACATTGCCAAAAATTTGCAAAAACACATCATATTGTGTGTGAATACAAATGGACATGTATCATAATCTAAAATACATTTATATTTTTGAATACAAAAACAGTGCATTTCCTGGAGGGGATAAGATCAGAAATTCTACATATACTGTATATTATCTGAAGAACACTCAGACACAATACACGGGCTTCTTTGTGCAATGGCGCGCTCACTGGACTGGTAATGTAGCGACTGAGAAACTGAAAAGATGTAATCACAATGCCACATGTGATAAACAAACACATACATTTTTGTTCTACTCCAATTTGCACAAGCCTTGAGGTTGGAGTCAGGGGATGCTACAGAAAATTCAACAATGATGCTTAACCAAGTGCTTCAGTCACCTATGACCATAACCACAATGTAGTGTCATGGGGGAAGATGTTGTGGAAATAATCACACACTGGCATTACACTTACTTAATTGTATAAGTACTATTTAATTACTCCACATTTAAAAAGTAAGATGAATCTCAAAAGTCCAGGAAAGAGAGCAAGTCAAGGGAAATAGCAGACAATCGTTGGAGAAGATCATTTCTGATCTATTTTACAATTTGCAAGACAGGCTTTCTGTATGAATCTTGAGAAGGATTTTGATAGCAGCTTTTACTTGTCATTCTTGTTCAAAGGTCAATATGATAAAATAGCATAATGTTCTTATTGCCAACTTTTTTCGTCCTGTAGACAATTTATGAAGAGTATATATTTTGGTTCAAACTTCTGAACCACAAAGCTTTAAAGCGGCATTCAATCTTTTAATGGGTGTCTTGTCTAAACACACATCTTTCAAGCCTATTTTGATGGAAAACCCAGTTTGTTTTTTTAAACAAATTCCCTATAACTGTGATCTAAAAACAAACTATTTAAAACACTGTGCAATTCTAACCAAAGTCACGGAATTTTAGTCCGATTTTGGACTTTTGTTCTGCAAGTATTACGTCTTATCACAGTTTAATATTTGTTATGGACTGGTATAGTTTATTTAAAGTATATCATTATTTGGTCATCCACTATAACTAGTGTGTTGCATTACTGTCATTTTTATAAGATGAATTAAGGCAAAGATGATATTACCTGACTTTATTGTGCTATACTTAAATACATGGGATTTGTTCCTATAGTATCATGAGCTGTGTTTTCCTATTTTATTCATATAACTGAAAAGATTCAGAACCCATTTCAGATTCACAATACACTGTAAATATACGGTAAACTGCATGACAGTTTGCACATTTGCTATATATATTATACTTTTGAGTGGAAAGCATAGACCGCATTAAGCAAGGGCTGGCAATGTGTGAAGGGGAAGAGAGTGCTGAAAAGGAACTGTTCACTGTTGCAGAATGTCCTTCTCACCCCAGTGAATCATTGACTTCTGATTCAAGGGAAGCTAACCCTGCCCTTTCCCCATTCCATCTCCACTAACACGCACCACTGACACATGTCATACCTTGGTCACCTGGGAGGACAGGGAAGAGAAGAACATGGGGAACCATGGTCCGGGTGATAAACTGGGGCGGCTTTACATGGGAATCCTTGCTTTACAGTATGGTCATCACAGACTTTTAACCCCTAGAGAACCTCAGTGAGAGCATGCTGACAGCTGTAAAGCCATGACAAGCTTACAGAGGGGAACAGAGCTAACGCCATGCCACTCTCATAGTGAGATAATTTATAAAAACTGATATGATGTGATTTCTATTGAGGTGACTGGTTAAGAAATGAAACCCCACCGTAAAAAGGTTATCATTTAAAGGTCATCAGTTTTATCCCACCTCTGTGGCTTTCAAAGTCTTTCAAAATGCTTGTACACACCCACAGTTTAAAACAAGTAAAAGTCTCTTTCTGAGGGAACAAACAAGACAAACAAAGTGGAATTCAACAAGACAGAAAATGAAACCTTTGTCCATGACGAACTTATCAATAGGTCCTGAAATTAACACCCGCCAACCTGCGAAATGGATCCAGAAGAACGCATCACTGCATCCTTCTGAAGTGGTTTTAAGCCACAACTCTCCCAGGCCTAATCCTCCAATTTTTATGAACACCATGTTGTGATGTGTATTACTATCTCAGGCTTGCTGTGATGCTGCCTCTCAGTTGTTGTGTGGAGTGTGAAGGAATGACAACAACTGCCCAAGCTTTCAGGAACAGTCTTTTTAACAGTTAGCTACTATGATGAGCATTATATAGCCGTTGAAGCAGATTGTGTGGAGATTTTTGAATGGGGCAACAAAACAAAAAGAGAACAAGGACGAAAAGGAAAAGGCTAGTGATGAAAACTGTCATTTTATGTCAAAATTAATTAACCACAATTAAAAAATTGGCACTTAAAAAGTTAAAGCAACTTTCTGCATTTTGAAACAACAGCAAAGATGACAGCGTATCAAATATCTTGCTTGGTTAGTGGTTGTGCTTTGTTTTTTGTATGTAATGAAACTATCATTGAACAACCGGTAACACTAATACATTTTTTCTTGAAGCTATGAAGTTGGACGGTATCGGTATTTACAAATGACAGGTACCAATAAAACCATCTCTGAATTCAACTTAATTAAATTGAGTATTATGTATAGAGCCCAATATCACACATTTGCCTCAGGCTTTTACAATCTGTACAACATATGACATCCTCTGTTCTTGGACCCTCACATTGTATAAGGAAAAACTCCCCTTAAAAAAACCTAAACAGGAGAAACAAATTGAAAAAAAAATCAGGGAAAGCAACTGAGGAAGGATCCCTCTAGATCAGGGGTGGGCAATTCATTTTCCCAAGGGGCCACATGAGAAATTTGGACCCTTATGGAGGGCCGAACCAATAGTCTGAACTTAATTCAATTAACTCAATATGAATGTTATTACTTTTTAAAAAAACTGTAAATTATATTGTTTTGAGCTGCTACTGGTAAAAATACATGTTACAATAAGGCTATGAAAATAAGTAAAAAAATGTAATTTAATTTTTAAAGATTTTTTGATGTATGTTAAAGACCAGCAATTTAGTAACTTTAGTAACTCTCCTCTTTGAGAGAAGAATAGAAATCCAGAAGTGATACTGACTTAAAGTGCTCTGCCATAGTGGGCGGCTTTGCGCGATTCATTTTCAATCTGGAGGCGGAGACTGCAGCGTGAGGCTCCTTGGGAGGCGGGGGTCTCGCCGCAGCACCCGCTGCTCGCTGAGGACAGAAACTGCATAACAATACGCTTTCACTTCAGTCTCCAAGTCGGCAACACTGCCCGCCGTGAGGCTGCTTAAGCGCGCGTGTGCGCGCACACATAAATAAATCGCCTTCAAAGTAAAAGCAAGGCCGTTTGTATTGCATTCATAGCGTGCACCTTATTTATTTATTTTTCATTTTTCATTGACCTCACGTGGGCCAGACTGGGAGAGCCGTAAGATGCCCAGGTCTGCTCTATATAGAGGTCCAATAGATGTCATGTGTACAGAATGAACAGCATAATACAATTTCAACATATCATCCATATCACAGAAATTACACACACTGTATAATGAGAGCAGTAATAGCACAAGCAGTCATAGTACCAACCCTTACAACATTTGCTTCTGGAGAATAGATATAAGACCCCTGTCAATATCTACTTTATAATATCTCACAAAATGGTGGACGTAAATTGTATCTGCCATGGACCTTTGCCAGGAGGGGTTGCTAGAGCAACATATTGTCACCAACTGCTGATGATGGATCAGAGTTAAACCTAAAAACATATCACGTCATCGCCCACATATTGAAACAATTATGTAGAGTCGCTAGAGGATGACTTGGATTGTGATGGAGGGTGTTAATGATGCTGATACCAGCGTCAGTGATGTCCACCCACATGCAGACAGCAGGTGGCACAACAGTGAATAAGAATCACATGTTATTAAAAAAGGGCAGTGCTAAAATGGTCATATGAGAAATAATATGCTAGTGATCTTTAATATAGATATTTGTCTTCTTTTTATTTGGTAATTATCGGCCCATGGCACAAATCAAGAGGACTGTTTGAAGGGAAATTATTATGTGAACATGCTTTGACCATAATCAGTCAGTTCACATCTCACCCCGATCACTTTATTTAAATTCAAAGCCACACAGACAACCGCTCAGTCACAATGAGTTGGCGAATGTAATTTGTGTCTTAAATTTGTTGTTTCAATTGCTTGTCACGTTGTATGTATAGTGACCTTATTGTAATTTATCCGGGAAATCATGCAGCTTAAAGAAGGGGTGGTTCAATTGGAACAGAAGCAGTTTTCCCAGGGGACTGGTGGGCTGTGTGCCCCCAAGAACATATTTTGCTGTTTTGTAGCTCTGCATTGGATCTGTTGTTCTACTTCACACCATCCAGCTATCAATTAACCTTTTACTGCCATCCGGTGCCGGTTGGTAATACAGTGGAAACCTCTTTTCACGTCTGTCAAAGTGATCACGATAAACAGAATAATTATAACCATTATCTTACTTACTCTTCTCATGCCATCTAATTGCCATTTGTATTTATTAAATTAATTTAGTTGTCCTAATGAATTTGATTGACTCTTTTAAAATAGTACGCTGTTTCCACCCCAGCCATTATGAATTATGGGAAGGGCCACAGCATTTTCCAAATTGGAACCCTTATCCACACCCATTCCAGTTTAATGATACCAGTAGCCTAATATTTACTCGAGCTAAAAACCTGAGCCTGCTACTACAGGTTGTATTTGCCAATCTGCCTCGCTTCTCACCTTTATCATATTCAGCTTCGCCTGTCGTACATGATGCAATTTTGCACTTTAATTGGCAAAAAAAAAAAGGCTATTGCCTTTCTGCTTTTCTCTCTTTTTTAATCGGTAGGTTACAGTTCGCTTCAGCATTACACATTTTTATATTTGCGCCTCGGGGGTGAAGTATCAGATGACAAGTTTAAATATATTTGAATGGTAAAACAAATTTTGTATCATGTATATCACCAGGCAGCAACAGCCGGTTCTGAAAAGTGAAGCCAATGCGGAAGTGCCCTAAACCTTCATTCTCTCTACTGGAGGAGATCACAGGACGACTCCGGTTGTGCAAAAAGAAGTTCAAATGTTTTGGATGTCTTTGAGATATTAACCCTCACTTGAGTTACTATCTAAGTAAGCATTGATCACATTACAGTGAACATGAGTTTATGGTCTCACGCGCTAATCTTCTTCAATATAGCATAATGTTTATTCTGTAAATGTATCGTCCAATTTAGAGTAAAGCAGACAATAGCGAGTATGCTTTAGGATGTGGCTCCCTTGTGATTGACAGGTCTCTACCAGAGTCAGATTTGGAATCCCTACCATGGCGTTAATCTTCCACAGTCCAAATATGGTCACTTTCGTTCACTAGTGGCAAAAAACAAACAGATGGCGACATTAATAGAGCAATCTGGTTTACTTGAAAGGGATTTCAATTTTCTTTATTCTATTATTTGAAAAAGCACAGATGGAGGAGTCACAAAAAGTTGGACCATTTTGTTGGGGCGGTGGGGCCCGACCATTGTTCTTCCTCCAAAGTGGGGCGTGAAAGAAAAAGTTTGCGAACCACTGTGATTACAGTGCAATATGCAGTCTTGATACCTTCATACGTTCTCTGAAATAGTGACTTTGTTAGATTTTTTTGTAAATTAATCTGAATTTAGATGGAACACAGCTTATATTTGACATTTTGTTGGGCTTTAATTTTGAAATTCCACATTGTCTGAGTGACACTCGGGGGTCTGCTGTTAATATGAAGTCATTATGAAGTCATTATGAATTATCATAATTGTATTTATTATTTACTCACAAAGAGAAGTTAATCAATGACACTTTGAGATGGTCTACTGTGATGTTGACAGAATGACTGAGTGGATTGAGCTGACATTTCAAATATGGAAGAATTAAAAAAAGTCAGTAACTATGATTAATAACTTTGAATCCTGCACACCAGATCTCTCCCTCGCTACCTGTGATGCACCAACATGCTGAAGATTCATTCCAGCAATTATTGCGAGCAAGAGACTCTAAAAGAAAAGACTCCTGAAAGACATTTTAAACTGGCAACGGTACCATAATGACCCTTGCTGCTATGAAGGGGGGTAAAAAGATGATTCAGCATCCCGCTGAGAAAGAGAACAAGATGGAGACGAGGACAGCAGAGAAAGCCGAATCAACTGCCACAGAATGAGAGATGGAAGAATGCGATTCAACAAACTATCAACTTTCAAGATGTAGAGATGGAGAGAGGAATAACCACCACTGAATACAGCTTAACCTCCCGTCTGCCCATCAGAACAGTCAGGTGAAAACTATACAATTTCCAGATGTAAATAGTTTGAGGTTCTCGGAAATTAATTTAAATCGGGTAATAAATTAGTTTTAGAAAGAAATATCTTAGTCCTAAAGATCCAAATAAAATTGTTATAAAAAATAAATATAAAGGTGCTTCACAATCTATCCTGGTTAGTTTCAAACTGTCAACTGCTTAACGGTGTATAAATCATTTTATGTAAAATGTCGACGCATTTAATTAATCAATGAGTCACTGATTCAAACTGGTCACATGTATTCATTGTACTACCATACTATTCTTTATTCAGTGTTTATTTGATCATTTATCCATTTATTTTGTTTAGTAGTTTAGTTATGTAGTTAGTCCAATAAATATTTAATTTATAATTAAATAACTTCAAGATCATTTGATTTGTGTATATATGAAATAATAGGTCCCTGAGAAAAACTCTGTAACAACCCTGAGATTAAGAATTAATTGATCAATAGCAAATTTTTAAGATTTTACTATTTTTCCAAAATTGGGTGGCATCCTGTCACGGTTTTGGGTTGTTTCGGGTTTCCTTCCTTCGGGTTTCATTTTGAAGTCATTGTCTCTTGTGTCCTCTGTTTCCCTTCACTTCCTACCCCTGTGATGGTCTGACCTGTCCCCTGATGTTTCCTCCTGTGTCTAATCACCTGCAACTTCCCTGTGTATTTAAACCCTGTTTGTCTCCTGCCCCGGTGTCAGATCATTTGTTTAGTTTGTGGATTAGAATGCTGTTTAGATCCCTGCATATCCCTGCCTCAATCAATGTTGGATCCCTGTTGTGAGCTCAATTCGGGAATTACGTTACTTTTGCATTTTGCATCAGCATTTCAATTCAATTCAGTTTATTTTGTATAGCCCAAAATCACAAATAAAATGGATAACTTAAGGCTCTGGCCCCATCCTACTTTTTAAGACTCTGGGAACCACAAGTAGCCAAGCATTCTAGTGGGGTAATATGGCACTATAAGCTCCTTAAGATATGATGGTGCATCACCAGTTAAGGCTTTGTAGGTAAGAAGGAGGATTTTAAATGTGATTCTTGATCCTACAGGAAGCCAGTGGAGAGCCGCTAATACAGGAGTAATGTGATCTCTTTTCCTAGTCCTCGTTAGTACACAAGCTGCAGCATTCTGGATCAACTGGAGACACACAAGAGACTTACCAGAGCAGCCTAATAACAAGTTGCAGTAATCCAGTCTTGATGGAACAAATGCGTGAATCAACTGCATCGCTTTGAGACCAGATGTGCCTGACTTTTTTTAAACGTTACGTAGGTGAAAAAAGGCAGTCCTTGAGATTTGTTTTACGTGGGAGTTATATATCGATAGATATAGTTGTTGACCATTTTGCCAGCTACAATGGCAACTGTTGCCATTGGCAGATGTTTTTGATGGCTAACAACAAACAGCTGTGTTTGAAATGAGAAACTTGCAATCGGGTCTTACATATGTATTTTATAGCTACATTCATGATTTGCTAATACAGTGCTTTGTAATGATGCAAAAAAGACTGAGGCTAAAGCAGTGGTTCTCAAATAAAGGCCCTCAAGGGGGGTACGTGAGATTACAAAAAATATATATTTAAAATTAGCATAAATTCAAAAATCCTATAAAATTGTTATTTCATAAATATTCAATAAAAGGATCTGGCCAGAGGTGACTTATTATAAAGTCTTATAGCAGTGGTCAGGAATGTTCTCCTGTATCTGTCCTTGTGACAGGGGAGCAAAATCTCACAAAATGTTCTCACAAAACATTTGATCCTAGTACGGTATTGATGTTGTTTTCTTCACTTAGAATGATTTTCCTATTCTGTGCAGAAGACATACTACAACTTATTGTCCTGCATCTCAATTTATAACGAAGTATAGCCAAGATAACTGTAAAGCAGGATTTGTTCACAATATGTGATGTACAGTACTGTTATGATGCATGTAGAGTTTTGACAAACATTTACCAGCAGAAAAAAAAAGAACTTTTGAATCAGGTGCTCAAATATGAAATCTGGATTCCATGCTGGCACAGTTTGCCAGGCGATAACATGCAGCAATTCTGTGTTTTCTGGCAGCACATCACTTGTGAATCAATACACCCCTCTAAGATGGCAAAACATCCCCTGAGACTTTTCTTAAGAATGCAACATGCTGAGTCACTAGATAGCCAACCATTTGGGTATCAGATATGTAATTTCGAAACACACACACACACTCACTCACACACACACACACACACACACACACACACACACACACACACACACACACACACACACACACACACACACACACACACACAGAGCATTTTGCCCTCTATTCATGTATGGTTGTAGAAAAGCGGTCCTACAGAGAGTGAAACTGAGATGACAACCCAATCAAATATGTTTTCCCTGACTCTGATAGTGTCTGTGCCTCATGCTTTTCCAAATGCTCATGTAGATGCATGTATAGGCCTTTGCTGTGTCTTGAAATTGTCAACATGATTAAACTTGTTCTTCCCTTGTTACATGTGATTTATGTTCAAATGAGACATACATGGGTTGTTATTACTTTGAGGTGTAAAAGTGTAAAAGTGATAAATTACTTTATTGTAGTTGAGTTTGATTTCAGGCCATCTGAGAGGAGATGGTAAATTAGTCTCACTAACATGACTGATTCAGTGGCGGCTGGTGATTTTTTTTTGGGGGCGGGGGAGCGCAGTTGGGCGGCGCGGTTTAAATAGCACTCTACAATGAGAAGAAAAGAGGTTTCGAATAGAATATTCTAAAAAACAAAGCTTTATTTCAAGAAAACACAGTACTCAACACTGTCCAATAACAACTATCAACAAACTGTAACTTTGGGCATGAGAGGTTCAGAGCAGAATGGTTTAAGAAACATTGGGTTGGGTTTCAGAGGTTTACAGAATAAAAGAGGTGCCCAAACCCTCACATGAAAGAGGTTTAGAGCAGAATAGATTCAGAAAGAGAGACATCACATTTTACATTGGGTGTTTGACAGAGTAGGCCCCACTACTCGTAAAGACATTTAAACTGGGGGCCCTGCAGTAAGGTGGCACTGGTGAGGTGGTCTTTGAAGGCAAAGCGTTCCCTGGTGTGTCCAAGTATGGTGTCACCAACCTACAGATAAATATATAGAGAGAGACAGACACAGACAGATAAGATATGGGGAAATATCTACTACAAAAGTTGGTCACATTTAACTGGTTTTAAGTGGTTGTTGACATGGGCTTACGGTCTCCCACACACATTTAGCGCGTCAACACGGTATATTTCGTATTTAAATTATTTGATATATATATTATTATTATTTTTTTGATCGCAAAGTTTTAAGAGGGGCGGCGCCCTAGCGCCCTCTATTGACGCACCGCCACTGCTCTGATTACCTTAACTGATAATAAATAAATATCAATAATATCAATAATGTGATAGTTGTGGGGAGTCTTAACTGTAAGTATGCAAGTAATATGAAAGTTGCTGAATGGAATTGGTCAATTTTCAAATCTGTGTGATACCACCATTGATATCAAGATACATACGCTGGTTACTCAGTCAGCCTCTATACCTGTGAACAATCAACTTTTCATAGTTCAGATGTTTTCGTGGTTCATTGTTTGTTGAAATTACATCTTCTCTTCATCCAGCATCTAGTAAAACACAAATAAGGTGTTTTAGTTTGAGCAAATATTATCATGGATAGAGCATTAAATGTATTTTGGAAGCCTTAGTCAAAAACATATTTCGCTGAACATCACCTTTTTCTTGCCTTCAAAGATAAAACTGGTGATTTAATTTGTAATAAAGTGCTCTTATCCTAAAACACTCTGTTGTGTGCTTCAGCTTCAAGACCGGCGCTCTAAGAGAAGGAAAATTTATTTTACTGGAGAAAACTAGATGACACGCATTTCCTTTAATCACTTTCACCAGGATCAAATACTAAAGGTCACCACACAGTACTGTCGAACACAGATTATTAGATTAGATTAGAACATTGTCTTAATCCCCAGTGGGGAAACTCATTTGTCACCAAAATTCATATAGACAACAACAGACAAAGTCCACAGTGCACAGCAGACAAGATTTGCCAATCGAAAGAGGCTTCTTACTTTGTGAAGTGGGACCCGATGTGAACAGTTTCGGTGATTGAATTTGAGAAATATCTGTCTATGCGTTTTTTGTCAGTGACAGAACTCAGTTGGAGAAGAGCTTAAACGGGTTTTAGCAGTATTTAAATCACAAATGTGATGACGAGGGATGCTAATTTATTTTTATTATTTTTTTTACCAATAAGTGACCTTCATTAACCAATCAGTAAAGTGTGCCAAGACTAGAGCCTTGCATGCATGGGTCCTGTGGTTGACGACACCCAGCTGCAGTGTATACACATAACAGGCAATTCAGTCCCCAGTTCGCCCATCCGAGAGTCAGCAGCAGCAACACATGCAGCCACTTTTCCAGTTGGTCTCTTAACTTAGCTGCAATGTTGTCAGCTGTGTCAGTGTCTAGTAAGCCTGGCAGCCCGCTGTGCGTGTGATGTGAAAATAAGTTGCGATATGGCTGAATGTTGTAGTGCAGCGTGTGTACAGTTTAGAATATTTATTGGTGAATAATGCTACAACCCCTCATGACCCAAGCAATGTTACTGTGTCTTGCTTGAATTATTTAAGTGAAGGAGGTTTGCCCTGAAGTTAGCCAATTTAAAAAAACATAGCAAATAGTGCTAAAGTTTGTTTTATAAAATTTGGCTTGAATAATGGCCAATCTAGTCACAAAAAGAGGCTTTAATATTTTCCAAAAAATGGTCAAAACGACCATATGTGTACTGTCCAGGTAGCTGTTGGTTTCCCCCTTATTTTAGTAAAGCATTCAAATTGACTTGGGGAGACGTTCAACTTGGTTGAATTAAATCATCTATAAATACATTGTATTTGAACAGTAACACAATTGTTAATGACTCACCACCACAAAATGTAACCTGGTCAGTAAACTTACTGCTGGTTAGAAATATTGCAATACATGCCATTTGTAGTGTGCTGTAACTCCTACATGTGTGTGTTAAAGTTCACACGCTAACCTCACTAAGAACACTAGCAGCCCAATGACAAACCTCAGAGTCTTTTCCATGGGTGACTGAGCCTGTGATAGAATACATGGACTGGTGCTGCAGAGCCATCAGTAGCCGAATTGATGAATGACCGTGTGTGGGATGAAGAAGAAAGACATGAAGAGAGAGAGAGTGAGACAGAGTCTGCAGTTTAGAGCAGGGATCTACCTTGTGATTCTTAATGACTCGGTGGCGTTGATCTGTGAAGGAAAGAGAAAATGGGCCATTTAGGAAGTGAAACAGTCAACCTGCTGTGTCATGTCCATTGTCTGGGATTTAATTGAGAAAATCAATTTGTCATGACACTTTGCCGATAAATTTAATCCCCCCGTTCTGTTTCCCTAGCCCTCATCTGATATGCAGACTAGGCTCAGCACCAAGAAGAGGGTTGTTGGAACACTTAAGAAGCTTTGCAAAAACATGCCCTGTGTTTCCATTTTTGGACAGACTAATGCCCATATTCACAATAAAACACATTACCTCAACACATACTGCACATACATAATGTGTTGGCTAGTTTAGGGTCAGGGACATGTAACCACGGGAAAAGTAAGCCAGTGAGACTGTTGATATGAGAGAAAGTAGAATGTGGATCAACTCTAACAGTCCAGGGCACCATGTGTCATGAAAATGCACCACATGCCACTTGCGTCTCCCCATAGTACTTGAGGGAGGAGGGAATTTATTATCAGGCAAGAGATCCAGTCATGATGGCCAGCCTGACAACGTTTTCCCTAGGTTCAATCAATCACATGTGTCCTCTGTGAAGAGGCACCACCACAAGGGGCCCTCGGAGGCTTTGCCAGCAGATTAGTCACAGCCAAGTCACATTTCTGCAGCTGCACCAGTAGAAGATTGAATGATGAAGTAGGGAGTGAGAACGGAGTGATGGGTTAGAGGTAGGCAAAAATGAATTGATGGAAGGTTTGAGACAGGAGAATGGATAAGGAAGAAGGGAAGACAAAGAAGGGATATGCTGAGAGTGAGTAGAATCCTGGGCAACAAGAGGTAAAATAATAATAATACATTGTATTTGTATAGCACTTTAAAAGGTACTCAAGCTACTTTTCATGGTAAAGGCAAGCAATATTATTTACCATCAACAATATAAACAAAATAAAAACATAAAAGATAAAGAAGAAAGGAAACAAATCATTGGTGAAAGAAATAATGATGAAACAGTGGAATGAAAAAAGATGAATAAGTACAACAGAAAAACATTTGAGGGTAACGTTGAGATTATAGCATGTGAGTTTTCAAGCATTATTGGCACAGTTTCTGGCCTCAAACAAACATGTTTTCATATGCTAATGTTTTGGGAGCTTTTTTCAATGTCCTCATTACAGTTTGTTTGTAGGTATTTAATACAGCATAGTAACATAATTCAATTTTTTATGAATTATGACTTTATTGCTGCAGCAGATCACTCACTACAGGAGAACTAACAGTGCAAATGCTCGTTCATTCATTTATCACTGTGCAAAAACATTGCATCAGAACTGCTAACTGGATTCAACCACCTAATATAAAAGCTGCTGACTAATGTGTTAATATTTCCCAGTGTATTTTGTTATGTTGGTCAACATTACATATGAATTTGAAGTACATACCGTTATGACTACATGCAACTTGCCAAGTGGCAATATATTGGATTAAGTACTACATAATTACATGGTGTTTGAAGTAGATCAAATATAAATTATTTACTGTATATGAAGAAAGACACAGGACTATTATTTAAATTGTTTTCATTTTACAATTTTTTTTTAAGTGAGTAATAATAATATATAAATAATGTATAAACACATACATTAGTATAAAAGAATGATGATACTTGGCTTATGCCATAAGTCACCATTTAATATGTATTATTATTTAATACTGTGATAAATAATGTTAGTTAAACTAACTAACATAATTTAACATAAGATTCAATAATAATACATACCTCTTATATTTTTTGTACATGTACAAAAATATTTTTTGTACATGATCTTGCTATTCTTTACTTAACTCGAAGAGTAAGCAAAGCAGAGCTCTCCACTTCCCGCCTCAGCTCGGACTGCAGGTGAAAGGCGGCAGCTAAGCCGGATCTGGGTTTTTCTGCAGTGGGCTGGTCGCACAGAATTCAACCAGATGACACATATGACTAGCATTTAAGGTGCAAAATCAGAGATTTTGAGCATTTCTATTGCCTCTCAACGACTCTCAAAATGTCGAGGGCGAACCGCTGGCTCATAGCTAACGGTGCCATTAGCTCTAACAGTGTAAACTATGACGAAACTGCTGACAGTTCCTCACAGTCACTTTTAACGTGTTCACTATTGATTGTTGTCAAGTGTTTAAGACTACATTTGGTGACTGAGGCTTTGGCTTCTCAGCTCTCAGAAATGGTGCCTTGAGAATGATGATCCTGTATGAATGTAGTTTCTGGCGTAGTACATTCCTGCCTTCATCACAGTGATGATAACAGCTCAATCTACTCCTTACTTAAACCTTGTGGGGGAGATTGGAGCCTAATCTGCCACAAATCCATCCCACAATAACTCAATCTCTCCAATATCATGTCAAGACTGATACACACTGGTTTACACCAGATTTTAACACAGTATGTATGAACATTGACACAGCCAGACACACGTTTGTGTCTCCACTCCATTTTAGGCCCTGTACTTGCAGCATGTGAGTGTCTCCCAGGAGAGCTCTTCTTTGTTAATCCTTATTAACCTCTCGGGTGACCAGAGCGCTAGTTCACAGTCTTGGCCACTTAAGATGGAGCATGACCTTACTTTTTGCTTACAACTGGCTAATGTGTCTGCCACGGCTTGGCTGCTCCCCTGCTCAGGTTCTCATCTGCCCACCCCTGAGCACGTGGAGAGGGAGGGCATGAACAGGTACTTTGAGTACTTTGATACTTTCAGGAGGTTATATGTTGAGGATGAATAACAGGAAGTAGCATGTCTTTAAAATGTTATATTATGAATTACTGCTGAATATAAATATTAAAAAAATAATACATACATAAAGAACCCCCTTGATGCAAAGGAACAGTGATTTGATTTTAAATTCATCAAAATGATCTCATGTGAGAAGAAGCCCTCCGCTTTAAATTATGCAAACTGAAAAAGGACCAGTACAAGCAACTAGTGGACCCAAGACAAGAAGGGAAGATCCAGAGTGACATCATTGCTAATGTCAGCATGCTAACATGGTCACAGTGGTCATACTAACATGCTGAATGTTTGACAGGTATAATGTTTAATAATATGTACACCATCTTATTTTAGCATGTTAGCTTGCTACATTCCCTAATTAGCAATACAACATATTTTGACCTTATGGTGGTGCGAGAGAAAAACGTGAGGAGATCACTGGAGTGACTAAAGTTAATGTGTGTAGCAAATTTTCTGGAAAACCATCAAACAGTAGATAAGCATTTCAATCAAAAGCACAAATGCCAACTTGTCAATCTAAGGGTACTAGAGGAAAAGTCCGGGATCACCAAAGTCTTCTTAGGCTTCCCAAAGGGTTGATTGCCTTTGCTTCCAAGAATAATCAGCATTGCTAGTAGTGAAAAGGTCTTTCTACCTTCATTATTACCCTCTAAATGGCCAATGGGAGACCAATCATGCTACTTCCATCTGTGTTGATTTTCACTGAGCAGCAACATGAAAAGGGAACAAAAAAGAATTGCTCATGAGGTCAATTGAAGGACACAAGGGATTCTATAAAATACACATTTCTATCAAGAAATGTGTATTTTTATTTTGCTCATATCTTTTCTGGATCCATCTACAGCTATCTGAAACCATGTATTGTTCGCGGTGTTGTTAAATTAATCATAGTTTTCTTTCAGTGAGATATTTTTGGCTACGATCCACTTCTTTTAGCTTGTCCATATGACATCATCGTCACTCACCCAAGATTATTGTCTGTATAAATCAAACCGCAATTGCAATTTCCTGGGCCCCTTCTCCTGGAAAGGTATAAGTACATTTGGGTATGTCTCTGGAGAAGATAATGAGGACAGGCGACGGGCTCTATTTGTTTTAATGAGTGGAACGATGCAACTCTTTCCTTAAATTAATGCTTTCTGCGCCCAAGGCCACCGATCTCGACAGTACTTTCTTAACTGATGGCATAAAAAAAACTATGTACTGACTGTGAAGAGTTTTGAGGTGACTTCAGTTTTGGCTAATGCATGTTAGCAATCGTAAAAAACTGTAATAATCATGGTGGTAATTTTAAAGCAAGCCATTAATAATTATATTACCTGGAAAGTAATACCTCTGCTAATTGTGCTTCCCTGATGTGCAGCCAATACCTCTTGTGTGACTTGGGTGTGTTGTTCCCCCGTGAGTACATTCCATTAAGACACTATAAACACAATAAAAAACATTGCGGCCAACAAAATACCTTGGGTATTTAAATCCATGGTTTACTTTATTACCGTGTTGGTTATCTTTAAGAAAGCGACTAATGCACCTATTTTGAAATTGTGTGTTTTTACAGGCTAGATAGTGTGTGTGTGTGTGTGTGAGTGTGTGTGTGTGTGTGTGTGTGTGTGTGTGTGTGTGCGTGTGCGTGTGTGTGTGCGTGTGTGTGTGTGTGTGAGATGTGATCATGAAGTTAGCAGTAACGTTAAAACAGCTATTTTAATTTGTGTGACAACATGTTCCCCAGCTTTGACAAGACCTCAAACAAAAGGTCTATTTTTCTTCTTTTTTATATCGATCGCAGGCCTCTGAAGCTGATGAAACTTGTGATTCAACCCTAGTAAAAATACAATCAAAAGCAAATGTGTGTCATTAAGAACAATCTTTCAATAATAATTTCAGCTATCTTAATAAATCAGAATAATTTGCTGAATGAATATCTTATTTTTATTAACATACATTTAAATATAGGATTTGAAAAAAAGGAATACTGTATGTGGATTTAAATAAATCAGAATATTTTGAGCTGAAAGTCGAAGAGTAAAAACTATTGTGTAAATGCTGATTCTTAGCCTTTCCTTTTACCACCAAGCTCCTTGTTTAAATGAAACATTGTTCTTCAGACCTTGACCAAATCAAAACATATAGCTGTGTATAAGCTACTGTTACATCAATGTTTTTTTCTTTTATTCATTCAGGAATAACCAGCTCAGTAAAAGTTGTCTGTTTCAAGGCCTTTATGCATGAATCAAATATTTTCTCTACCGACTGCTGAGGGTTATGCAATTCTTTGCAACATGTTCCTGACAGATAAAATCATGAATGAGGTCTCCTTCCTGCACTCCCTATCCCCCCCTCGCCCGACTACATAATCCAAACTGAACAAATACTTCCATCTTCCTATACAACTGTGTTCAAACATATTGGACTTCAAAAGACTGTTCGTGCCGTGTATAAATACTGACTCTTTTTAATGTCTACAATGCCATATAGATACACGTTTTTTTGCAAAACACCATAATACAGTAGATGCTACTAGATAACTGATGCACACCAAGAGCACACAGAATGACGTATAATTCCAACATGAGAATGGAATTCATCATAGTTACACACACCGTCCATTGCAAGATGGATCAAAGTAAGTTTGGTGCAACATTCATTAATTACAAATCATAGTTTCTACCTAGTATAGAAAAGCATGAAATTAGTTTTTAGTAATTTAAACATCTGGATACGTGTCAAAAAAAGAAGAGTGTGAAAAAATGGTGTTTGGCGTTTCTAGACTATTGAAGAGTGTTTTCATGGCTATCGGCTGACTAGCAAATGATTGCTAGTGAATAAATCAAATCTGGCTTTACAGGAACAGTACTGTTCCATAATTTCACTGACTTCTGTTTTAATAACCATTTGATGTTGGTTGACATTTTCACAGGGATCCAGATCTGGATCTGGATCTGGCTTTATATTTTTAGCATTATATTTTCCCTTCTGTCTGATTCTCGTTAAAATTGCTATTGCATTTTTTATGATACTGACACATTTCATTCAGCCAGATAATCTTCACAAATAAACACCACTTTTCGAAATTTTAAATTGGCAGAAGCAGAAATCTAGATCTTTAAATGAATACACAACAGTCACATTAACTTGAGTATGTACAACAAGGCTCTAAAGGTGCACTAGTAATGACGTTTTGTCGTCTCATTTAGCTACTTGTTAGTCTTTTTTACGACACATAAAAGCTTCCAAATTGACCATAGGGGTATTTGCTGATGTATTTCATATCATAGAACAAAACGTTTAAATCTGTTAAGCTTGTGTTAACCATATACTTTATTTCAGGGATCTAACCCCCAAAAAAACATAGAGTTCAGTGTACAAAAATGCTTACTTATTTCCATTTTGTAGGACTCTTTCTGACAGCACTATTGCGCCATGTGTTAGGATTTCTAAATGTATGCTACTCTGACATGACCTTTACATCTAATCGTTCTCTACTACTAAACGTGTTAGTCACATTTTGCTCTCACAGAATCTGAATTCAAATCTATGTTCGATGTGGTTGCATTGTGAGACAAAATGGAACCCACAGTATTCTACCAAATGGATGCCGAAGAGAAAACACTCTCCATGTACGCGCTACGGTATTGAATAACAACTCCTTTTAAGGGAAGCATCCGCCACAGCTACACGAGAGGCCGGAGTGATGACGTAAATTGTCGGAAGTGAGGAGACGCTAGAGTACCATCTTTAAACCAACTCAAATGCTGCCTTTACCTCTATGAAACTTTTAGCCAATCGCACGCTGTAAAGCTAAACCAATGAGAGGTGAATACGCCCAATGCACTGAACTTATCTAAACAACGGTAACTTGCAGTTCAGGGCCCTATTTCTCGTACCTGGCTTACTGAGTTAGCGGGCTAATTGTCAGGATAAGATGACGTAGGTCAGGCTTTCTCGGTTTCTCGAAGCAAGCTTAGATAAATCCCCATAGCAACACATCCAAAAATGTGAACCTGCTCCCGGGCAAGCTTACTGAAATTCACTGGATAAGATGGCCACTCTCACGGACAAAAAAGGCAGCTCCCTTCCTCATTGATGAAGGAGCGATATTAGTTATATTAGTTTTATAGGGAGAGAGTTCTTCCAGATCACCAGGATCCATCCTTTACATTATCATGACTTCCTGTACGCGGCGATATAGATTTTGCCGGCAAGAAATAATTTGTTTACGAGAGCTTCTCGAGCCGCGGACATTGATCACCACAGGCGCAGCTGATCGCCCGTCTCAGACACAGACATCAGCCGCTGCATGCCGCTGTTCTTAAGTTTATTTATCTCCTAAGAAACGTATGGATGTGTTGAAAGCACTCATAATTATATGACAGTGTTATTAGTACACCATGCATATCATTATTGTAGAACATGATTAAGGTGATCGTGATGAGAATACAGAGAATCACACATAATTTATTTTCACTGCTTCAATTGATTGATTTTCCTATTATGAATAATACATACATACTGATCCGCCCATACACATATTCAAACTCCTAGTTAAATGGTAATCTACACATACATGTATATACACATATATAGTACATGATTCATACGCGCATACAGTACATATATCCTCATAAGTATATATTTATTCGTAAATATAATCTGATTGATTTGGGTGATGAAGCACTTCAAATTAGCCGATACATTTTCTCAACACTGACGCATTTAACTTGTCTGATATATTTGCGACGCTTATGTCTGGCAGCGGGCGCTTTTAAAGTTGCGTTCACGGCAACAATGTTGCAAAAACGTTGGAATATTCGCAACGCGTTTGCTGTGAATGACTACGGTATTGACTTCCTCATATGCCTTCATGATCATTTCCTGCTTCTCATTAGAGAAATAAAAAGAGGTTCCTCTGAGTTTATTTGCCATTGTACTGTTCGAACATCGTGGTGTCAGTGCTCCATTATTATCCCTTCTGAAGAGGAGCGGGCGCACGCATTTATCCAGATGACTGACGTCTGGCTAGAATTAACGAGACGTTTTAGCGCGGATCAGCCGTGAAGAAACCCAGATAGCCTGATGTCAATCATCTCGCTAATTTAAGATGGAGATTAGGACATTTGCTTGACTTTGTTTAGCCAGGTACGAGAAATAGGGCCCAGGTCCCATAAGTTAAAGCCGGACAGTTAACTATCTACAGTCAGCTGTTAATGGTCTGTGGACCACCGTGACTTATGCTCCCTCAGCTGAGAACTATGCTCTTTATCACCACTGAATTTTTTATTAAATCTGTTTCATTATAACTTCCTGAATCCGGATCTTTTCTTCGAGTCCACTCAAATACTTTTGAATACAGCAATACTTTGTCACAAACAATGTCATAAAAGGTTATCGTGTAGCATGTAATGAGAAATGTCATGAAAGTCATCATATGGTTGGTCAAGAACCATGTCACCAAAAGTCGGAGTATTGATTGTCACTGATAATCTAGAGTTTAAGTAAATATATGCTATAATGCCAGCTATATTTACACTTGCGATCATTGCACAGTAAGGGACTTGCTGCAAAAATGTTGGGGAAAAAATAATAATGCGATGAAAACAATGAAAGCAACTTCCGTTTGTTGTATGGTTAGCTCGCTGAGGCACTGAAGCGCAGGTAGAAAATCCACGGCCCGCCACTGCTTTTGGTATATAACAATAGAACAACAGGTCCTCACTTGCAGTAGAGCCTTAATTTAGGAGATGATGATCCTAGTCATAGGTGGCACAAAAAATGGCACAAAACCCCATTTATAATGTCATGAAAATGTCATGGAAAAGTCTTCGTATTGTGTGTCATTAAAAATGCAGTAGAATAAAAATCAGTCAGTCAAAACACAACGACATTTTAGAAAACACAATGACATTTTAAAAAAACAATCACATTTCTGCTCAGAAAACCTCTAAAGAGAGCGCCCATGAGGCATACTGATCAGATGCCCAAACCACCTCAGCTGGCCCCTTTTGACACGGAGGAGCAACAGCTCTACGCCGAGATCGTCTGGATATCTGAGCTCCTCACCCTATCTGTAGGGCTGAGACCAGCCACCTGATGAGGACGCTCATTTTGTCCGCTTGAATCCGCAATCTCATTCTTTCATTATATCAGGTAAAGGCCGACAAACCTGAGTTCGCCTAATCGGTTTCTGAGAGATAAAAGAACGGCAAGTGGGTTTTCCCATAGCAGATATGATTGTCTTTGCTCTGCTTTGAATGTTTTTCTCTCAGTCTTCTTTTGCAAACCCATACTTTCACACACACCAACACAGCCCCATGTGCATCCACGAACACCTTATACACACAGATAGCATGGCAGTGTAACGAAGCTTCGCTCCACACTTTTGTGTTATCACAGGTGTGGGAACCATGTCCTTCATTGTTGCTGAGTTAAACAACAAAAACATTATTGTACTTTCAAAGAGCGTTTTTTTGTGATTATTTGTGCATATGTATAATGATAACCTGGTTGTGACAGATTCAATCATTCACTGTTCATGCCCACCTTTTTGAGAGGGTATCAACAGTATGGTTAATAGCCTTGATCCAAAGGTGGTGTGCTGTTATTGTTTGTTATTGATACTTTTATTGCAATTGTATTGTCTTACTATCAACAGTTCTATTGATATTAATATTGGATATTTAAAATGTTCTAACAACCAAACCTGTTTTAACCAGAACACAAAAATATATAATCTCAATAATCCATTACAACTGTCGTTCTGTTGTGTACTGCAGGCTGACCTCAACTCCTTTTTGATTTGTTATGTATTCCGTTTAGTCATTTTTAGAGGGGGCAGTAATTACAAATTATTTGCTTTTAGAAAAAAAAAATCTCAGCAGAGCTGTGCCCATGCATAGATGAATGCAGCACTTAGTCCCCTTTCCACCTGTATGCCACCCACAGACAATGTTTTATTCACCAAGCAGCTCCCTCATTCATAAACGATGTATGGTTTGTGTGCGACATCTCTTGGTCTCATGAAAACTCATTTTGCATGTCTGCAGCAGCATATGCATTCGAGGCCTTACAAAGTACATAATATTGTATCTTTTGTTTTTACAAATCAGTTTGATTTAACGCTCCAAATGACTTATTGTGTCATTGCTCAGGCATATGGTCTTTCATTAATATCAACATTTATTTATTTAAGTAAGTCCATCCATCCATTATCTTTAACCACTTATCTTGTTCAGTCTGGAGCCGATCCCAGCTGACATAAGGCAAGGTACACACTAGAGAGGTTGCCAGGGCTGACATGCGACACATTCACGCTCACATCCACAGCCTACAGGAAATTTCAACCAACCAATCTAAGCCGCATGTCTTTGGATTTTGGGAGGAAGCTGGGGAACACGGAAAGAACCCACACTGCAACGGGGAAAAACCATACAAATTCTACACAGAAGGCACGTCTAGCCCAGGAATCTAACCCGGGCCCGCCTTGCCATGAGGCGACAATGCAGTCCACCAAATCACCGTGCAGCCATCGACAGATGTCATTAAGGACATAAATAAAAATGTTTGTGCCCAGCAGCATTCAGCAGGGCTCTCAAGTTTTTAAGACAGGTAAGAGTTCTCTCTCTCTCTCTCTCTCTCTCTCTCTCTCTCTCTCTCTCTCTCTCTCTCTCTCTCTCTCTCTCTCTCTCTCTCTCTCTACGGAGGCGCGGCCGGGGGGGAGGGCGGGATTACATTTCACCCAGATACAACAGATACGTTTTTCTGATTGGCTATTCGTGTAGCCCATTTCTTTTTATTGATTGGCAGGAGATTCGGGGGAGACGTGCTTGATTCCTCCATGGTGAGGGCAGCGCGACCAGGTCATGTTTGTGCGCTGCGGCACATTAAATAGCCTAGAGTTTTTTTTCAGCGTGAGAAATACGATGTGTGGCGGGAGGGCGTGACTTAAGACCGAAATGCGTGACAGTCACGCTCAATGCGTGACACTTGAGAGCCCTGATTCAGAATGGTCACGTAAGAAATATGTTCTATAAGAGTGTGTAACATCATACAGTAATATATTTAAATATGTTTATTGGCAATATTATAATGATGAAAATGGACAATTTCATATTTTAAATGCAGTATTATTTGCATCACTAATTATACTGTATCAGACTAGCTTCTGGCTTTGAGATGAGGGAGTGCTGGTATGTACAAATTATAAAAATACACCAAATTAACTAAATGTATTATTTCTTACATGGTGCATTTATATTGCATATTAACTCAAAGTGATTTGTATTTTGTATTATTAATCATAATAGCATTCACATTATTGCACATGTTATAGACAATGAGATGAGTAACCTTTAAGTAAAGCTAATGATGTCTTTAGTAGTAGCATTTAAAACTACATGACAGGTGTCAGTCTCCACTTTGGCTGCTAAAATGGGTTGTTTTAATTTCACTAAGTCACTGATTGACTGATGCAGTCTCTTTTATGAAACCAGACTTAAGTAGATCTCTCACACTGCATAAACCCTGAACTTTAACATACTTTTGACTGACCGCTCCTTTTTCTTTGCCCACAAGGACCTCTAAAAACTCCATATTGATCACGGAGACTTTGAAAGAATCTGTGTTTCTCAGTCAAGGGCCACTCGGATATTTGGATCAATGTTAAAAATGGATATGTGATGAGAGGGAGAGGGAGACGTAAAGTGCTATAAAGGCCAGAGACTCAAACATTGACAGAACCTGCTGAGTGTTTAATAATCACTTTAGCCAGATTTAGGTTTTAGTTTTGTTTCTGTCACTTGCCCAATCTATGCATTGCTCCTTTCAATTCAGCTACATACCTATTAATTGTTGTAACACATGCAGTATTATAAATGTTGTGGCCACCTAGGGACAGCGAAAATCATCTTTTAAGTTGATATGGGACTCTTGTCACTTGCAGGTGAAATCCTCACTGGACCCGGAGTGGACACCGCCTTTATCTACCTGCTGCAACGAGTTTAGTGTCACCTGGATTTCAGTAGGACAGGTCTGTAGAAGGTGATGGAGAGGAGGACACCGAATAAATTATCATCCATATTTAATAACCCGGACCCTCTCCACCACTTACTGCAGGAACAGCAGAGCACGTTTCCCAACAGACTCCTCCAGCTCCACTTTCACGAGGACGCATATGGGAGATCATTCCTGCTAACTGCAATAAGACTATATAATAAATCACTTTTGGCCAAATCAATCAACTATAATACCGTTACACTGTTGTTTGTTTGGCTACATCTTTCTACTATTGTTTTGTTGGCTTTTTTTTGGTAATTTAATATCATTCTATTCCATTTTTGTTATATATTGTGTATTTTTCTCATTATTCTATTCTATTGTGTGTATATGTTGTGCATTTTCTTATATTTTGGTGCTTACCTGTCTGTATAAATGCTGCTGGAGCAGAACAAATTATATCTATCTAATATTATGGATATACAACAGAGTAAATGCATCCTAGTTTGTCTAAAACAGTTTCAATCTTAATTAAGTCGCTTTTAAATGCTGGTGGATTTTACTTTCTGTTTGCTTCTATCTACATTCATGCACACACATACAAACATTTATGTGCAGCCACACACTATACACTTTATATACTAAAATGCTGTTCATGTTCAATCTAGCATTAGGATAAAAAGCAAGGATTCAGATGAAAGCTATAATAACCATAGACCACGGGTCACTAACAGGCGGACCACGGCCCGGATCTGGACCCAGGCGCCGTTGTATCTGGACCTTGGACCTATGACCAATGTTCCCTCTAATTTTTTTCAGCACTGAGCAAATACATTTTTTTCTGAGCGCACATTTCAGCACTGAGCAATTCGCAACCACGCGATCTGCCGAAAATAACCACAAGCCTGTGTTCAAAGAGATGACAGCAAATCCATCAATATGTATACAAGGTTGATATTTATTCAATATCCTTTATAATGGCTGGACTTTGGGAACATTTTAATGATGGTGTTTTACTAGTCAGTTTAGTTGAACTTAAAGGATCTTTGTTGAACTTCAATAAGGGGAGGTTATGACTGGTTCACTGGTTATGACTGATAATTATATATATATATAAAAAAATAAAAGTATCAAAGGTGTTTAGTCATTTCTCAGCAGGTACAACATTTAAGTGGAACTTCATTGAAAGAAAAAGGCTAATGCAGTGCTTAACAGTAATTAAATTGACATGGTGTCATTTTTCCTAACGGTAGCCTATATAAACAATTTAATAACTTCATATTCTTCATATTTAAATATGTCTGAAAGTTTCATCCTACCTGTGTCAGTTTGGACTATTTCATCTAGCCACTCATGTTTGAACGTTAGGCAGACCTATTTCTGGGGCACCTGCTCTGCCTTTCTTTTCGCCATGGTAGCCTATAGCTGCTGGAGCAGGGCCCGCCAAGAGGAGCCTAAACAGCGCCGGCCCGAGCTCATGTGGCGCTCTGGGCGAGCTTCATTCCTGGCACCCAGAGGAGGACAGCGGGGGTGTAGGTGCTAACGGAGGCAGAGTGCTAGCAGAGGTACAGAGAGCGCATGTCGAGAAACGGGACGCTGATTGGCCAAGAAGACTCGACACGTCACATCAAAGATCTTATTATTGTGAAGATGGCTCACTCCTATCTCAGAAACACTGGCGCAAAAAAGATTTTTAACCCCTGAAAAAAAATCGTTTGTGCGGTCTGAAAAATCTATTGCGCGGCCACTTCGACTGGCCTGCGTGGCCGCGCACGCGCACTGCTTAGAGGGAACACTCGATCGATAATTGAGAATTATTAAAAGTTGACAGAGCGCTAATATTTTAACCGGCGCAGCTTTTCCAGCCTTTATGGCACTCGTTCAGCAGTCCAGAAAAGACACCGACCAATTACATGCATGTAAATCACATCACGTGATGCTACTCGGCCAATCGAATATTTGGATAAGCATCACGGCTTGAGTGAGATAGACACAGACAGGAGAGACTGGTGAGAGAAGTTATTTCACATGGCATTCTCCAAAAAGAGAAATGTGGATCAGAGACCAGACTCTTCAGCCAGACTCTTTTATGTTCATTCTTCTTAAAGGCAGTTCAAAACTTGTATGTTATATATGTGTTCAGACGATTATTAAAAGCGCAATGTGAAGCTTTGCTGCAAGACAAAGCACACCTCTTTTGAGCAAAAGTATCGACTCACACCCCAAATGAAGGAACAGAATCTAAGAGCCAATATGATCAGAATCCTAACAAATACATTCACTGTCCAACAATAATGTCAACAGAGAGAATAGAGCTGAAAAAAGTGGTTTCAATAACAGATAAAGTCACACATTTTATAAGAGAATAATATGTCGGGGCTTTTTTGATTGACATCACTAGACACCTGAATTAACTGAATTTAAAGCTACAAGGCAAAGACAAATAAGTTACATTTATTTTTGAAATTTTTTACTTTATTTTAAGATAAACAATTTTCAAAACCTTTTAGTAATGTTTTTTCTTCTTTTCCTTTTTAAATCCAGCCCTATTGTAATTGAAATGAGAGAATGAGAGAGTATATATATATATATATATATATATATATATATATATATATATATATATATATATATATATATATATATATATATTTGAGTATTTCTAATTCATCCAGTTAAATTTGAAAACTGATAATACATTTTGTGGAGATATTATTTATTTATTTGATTTGACAGTCAGTTGTTGACTTCATATAGATGTTGTTCCGGACCTTTGCATGAGGACATTTTCTCAAACTGGACCTTGTTGAACATTAGTTGAATACCCCTGCCGTAGACCCTTTTCTGCACAAATTACGGCCATTTTGTATCTCCTGAAGGTACTGAATATAAGAATCCCTGGAACATTTTCTCAAACTAGTGAGCTATGTTGCATAAAAGGCAATTTGATATTATCAGAAAAAAAAGGCATAGCATGCAACGAGGTCTTGACCTGTATGTTATGAGAGAAACATTGGGGTGTTACTCCCAACCAGTAACCCCTCCCCCTCCATATGCTATTTATGCTGATGCGGAGGAGCCGATTAGTGGTTGACTCCTGTGTTAAAATAGCCCGTTAGCACAAATACCTGCCTCATGTTCTTGCCGAGCTACATTAACTGGGGGATGTGACTTGGGCTCATGAAGTTAAAGCATACTTTGTGGGCCACCAATGCCTTGCAGACTTCCTTGACACTTCACTACTATGCAAATTATATCCATTTTCCCTTTGACTGCATTTGTCTGTTGAGCATAGTCCTCCCATCTGCTCACTGTTTGTGGTTAGAAATTAAAATTTTAATGCAAAGCTGTGAGGTATATTAACAATTATGCAAATATATAAGAATACCTGATAGGTTTTTCCCCAGCTGTTCTAGAGTGCATTGGGCTTGAGTAAAATGTGTTCAGGCAATTGCAGCATGTGGGGAATTGAGGGAAAGAAAATCACTTATGGCTGTAATATACTGTACCATAAACCATACTGCACAAGGAATACCAGAGGGCTAATTTATGCTGGGGTCATCTATAGAATGAAGGTATACAATAAACACTGTTTGTTAATCTACAGTAATTTCAAGGTCCTTCAATGAAAAGAAAAAGTAAACAAATAAAAAAAGAACCAGGGAATAATAAATAATGAATAAATCATTATGGAATGAACGCATATTTGCATATTTACTGTATAGAACAAATAGACAACTATTAATATTAGAAAACTAATGTTCTAATACAGTGTGTCTGTGCAACAACAAGCAAATACCTTTTGGATCAGCCCTTGTGATTGATTATAGTTTTGCTTCTTTTGTCTTTTAAATACTACTCACTTTACTTTTTCCCCCAATTTCAGTCCACACATATGCAACAGTTAATGTTTTGGTATGCATTTACATTCAGGTTGCTATTATCTTCTATCTTTAACTTGAAAACAATGGATTTAATTTGCATGTTTAGGAAATAGTAAAGTATAATGCATATTCTCTAAGTGGAACACAGTCACTTTTCAAGAAAGCTATAGATTCATTCATTTCATCATAATTTTTTAGCTTCATCTAAGTTATGTTTCAGAGCTTCTATGAAGTCGCAAGAGGACATGTTGATGCAATGTAGTGCTTCTTGTGTCTTGTCCAATCGATTAACATGCATACAAGAGTATGCGCCAATTCACGTGTGCTGTATAACTTCACCAAGGTTTTCACTGTACGACAGGCATCCCACCTTATAAAGGCAATCAATTTGCAGCAGCTTGCTTAGAAGATCAATAACTGGTTTAGATGCAAAGTGTTACCTCACAGTTATGCTGTCTGTATATTTATTTTGACCGTTAATAAAATTGGCAGCTCTGCCACTTTGAGAAAAAATATACAGTGACTCATCCTGAAATGACGTCTCTTGAGCTCAGTGGTCAATCAAGTTCTTGCCTTTATCTGATGTAACTTTTTTTGCTTTTTTGTTTGTGTACTGGTAATGATAATCAGTGGAAAATAATATATTGTTCAACCAATCGACTTGGCGGGTGAATTTCTAAGGACCCAAGGAAGTGCAGTGTTGACTGCAAGCTTTTGAGATCTATGGAGCGTTTTTTATTCGTAAAGCGTTTTAGACTCACTGTGGAGTGTTTTGAGTAGGCAACTGTTACACCGCCAAACGTTACAGCATGCTGACCTTTGCTTGCTACAGTATTAATTGTTCCGCTGAATGGCATGCTGGGAACAGCTCACTCTCCATCAAGGTTTGTGTGAACTTTTGCACCCAAATGATGCGAATACTCTCACATTACTAAGGGATACAACACTGTTTTGGCAGGTGTATTGCTTGGGACCAAAGGAAGCACAGTGTTGAGTGTGAAGTTATTTGAATGATTGGCAAACAGTTGTGAGCAGCAATACCAGAGGCCGAGCAATCGGCCATTTCCTAACAGTCATCGTTTACAATTTTACAGGCATAATACAATTAATGTATATTGTAAATTGTACACTTTTCAATCAGAAGAAATCCAATTTTAACTTTTTAAAACTAGTTGGGTCTCCCTTTTAGGTCTATCCCCTGAAACTTGATGAGTCAAATCGTCATTAGTGACCCCTCAGTCAAGAACTTCAAGTCTGCTGGCCATTTTATCTGTAATTTTTTTAAGAGGCTAGATCTATGAATAACATTATGCTCCTGTAAACAATTTAATCATAATAACATTGTTTGTATATATATTGATGGTGATGACCCACCAAAAAAGGTCACACCCACAAAACATGGTAAACCACACAAGATCCATGTTTCAAGGCGAAGCTGCCACCTCTGGTGCTGATAAATTAGACAAACCTGGAAGGGCCAAAAACTGCAGTTCCTCCATTTCCGCCATTTCATGCTGGAACCTGAAGTGTGTCACTCCAAACACTCCATGTTGAAATGTTTACAGCCTGGTACAAAAATGTGTTTGGTCTCTATAGCGTATTGTCTACCCCTGTGCAAGGGGGAGATTTTATTTTACATAACCTCCCTGTAGAAATGATAATAAGACTTAAAGTTATGCATAATTAAGGGCGTGGCTGCTTTGAGCGACCCGGTGGGTGTCGTCTCAGCTTTCTATTAATTCGCTCTTTCCTCTGCTACGTCATCCGGTCCAGCCTCAGCTCCACCAACAATCCACCTTTTTAGATTACCTACAGGAGTACAGCTGAGTTGTCACTGCAGAAATGGTGACAAATGGAATCACCAACTTCTAAGGGTGATGTTTCAGAGACTATGTTTACCTGACCAGGGGAGTTTAATCACCTCGTCAGACTGCATGGACCCCAGCCATTGAGAAGTGTAGAAGTATCTTTGGTTCATTATGAAACTGTGGTGGGCTAAATTTGATTATTTTAATGTAGTCGTAATCATCACTGAAACCTATGTCAATTATTTTTTTGATTGCCACATAGTCTACATAATTTTTTTTTTTTAAACTGCTCAATCTGATTAAAATAAAAAAAAATTCTGATTCAGGGTTAACCTTTCTCACTTTTCTTTCTTCGATAAACTGTCCAAGTTGTCTTGTTGTAACTGTTGAAGTTAAAGCATCTGCTAAGCACAATCTCTCTTCAAAGTGCTTTTCAAATATATTAATATAATTATATAACATATAATTGAAAACTTTATAAATTCCAAGTTCATCACTACACCTCCCACTATCAGCCGCTGCAGTAGTGGGAGTCAAATTAGCTGTGTTCCTTTATAATAAACTGAACTGAAATACGTTGTGACATTTTCTTTCTTCCTGTCCTTATATTACTGTTCCATTTTTTTATTTTTTATTTTTTACAAGAACAGGGACAAGCTTAAAAAATGATAATACCATCCCATTTACTTCTCTCCAAGCCTGCCGACTTTCACCAGCGAGTCTAAATTTGGAACAAATTCCTGGGCAACTGCATTCAGGTCCTACTCTGAAAGGGACTGGCATATGCAATGCGCCTCGAGGGACTCTTGTAAGTCTTGGTCTTCGCAATAGGTGCAGAACCAGCTTGGCTTTCCACAATGTGTGCATAAACACACATACACACTTGTCTACAGCCCAGAGTGAATTAAATACCATTACTTTAATTACAAGTATTGTGTTTGGAGTCCACTGACCAGCATCTGGGAGAATAAGTGAAAAAGAAAATGGCTTCGGGATAAATACTTAGGGATGACAGTGAAAAACAGAATGACAGAGGGATAATGTGTCAAACGAGAAGAGACACACTAAGAGACAGGGAGGAAAACTGGGAAAGAAAGAAAAATTATTACTTATTGGTTTTTGGTTTGTGAGATAACAGATTGCATTTTTACTTTTGGAAATAAATTAAACAAATTGCTGAGGAAATAAAAAGGTTGTGACATAAAGGTTCTGCTCAAGACCACTCCAATTAAGAACTGTGTGGCCTCTACAAAGTATAGCACTGTGCATGGTCTGTGTGAGCTGAACCTTGAATTAACAATTATTTTCATTCGTAGAGACTATATTTGTCCACATTTCCTTGGGGAGGCAAATTGGGCTAAGCCCAAGGCGAACATTGCTTTGGGACTCCCACTGCTTCCCAAGATTTACACTAATGTCCGTTGGTGCACCTCTTCCTCATTTATCAAACTATCAAGTAACCCATGTAAGAGTATGTTTGAAAAGCTCTGAGGATTCTTCCGAAGAAAAAAAAACCTTGGGAACTTCTGTAAAGATAAATTAATAGTTGAAGAGGCTTTACCGTCATCCAAAAACATAATAAAAAAACAGTTTGACATATTTCTCATATGTCTTGGTACATATTTGCCTTACTACAAATTAAAAACAATATTATTCTATATGTATGAGGCTTGGTACAGTTATCACATTGTGATCTGAATTATGTTGCTAAGAAATACATGGAAAAGACAACCAAGCAAATAAACATAAATAACCTAATAACATGAGGAAACCTTGTTGCCTGGCAATTGTGTATTTGGAACAAACAATAATCAACTTTAAAGCTGGGTAAAATCGATATATCATGCCATGCTGTTGCAAATATTAAAGCTTATTTCTGTGTCCACGCTCCACATCAGTGAGAGCTCTACAGCAAAGATGGCAGAATTGTTTGGGATGATTGCGTGAAAGCCTGCTGATTATTTGAATCAATCACAAAAACTAAGATTACACACCAGCTGGAAAAGTGTGATACTACACGGATTATGCTTAATTTTGAAGAATGAAAACAAAAGTCAATGATGTATTTTCAACCGTTTTCTCACGAGGTCTGAGAGATCCCACGACTGCTGGTATGTGAAAGAGGACAAAGCTACCTATGTAAGGCTTCCCATTGTGCAGTTCCCGTCATCTCCACGAAGGGTTTCAGCACCCGCTCAGCTCATCGTATTGCTCTGTTGGGGCCTTAACTTCTGGATCACTCTCAGCAGTCCCATCAGTGTAATAACATCAGCAGGCAATGTTATCAGTGCTCTAAACCCACTGTTAACTACCTGCACTATGAATGAGCCAGAACATTTCCTTTTGGAGTATGTGGAGACCAAAAGAGATCTAAGGATAATGTTGCTCCATATCTGTTGGAAGTGTAGATAACTGTGGCCATTTTTTTAAGCGGCACAGATTTACAGATTGTCTCAGCTCGGGAGTGGTCTAAAAGCATGTGAATACAGGTGTGCTTCAATACAGCTGCAATCCCTGCCATTTTTTACTAGAAATATATACTATACAGTGACATAGTGGACTGTTAGGGTCTGCCAAAATGCTGGTGACCATATGTGGCTTAACAGTGTGGACACTGTGTCTATCAGGAGTATAGAGTATCAACAACTGCAATTGTGCTATTGTTGGTGCTTTCACAATACTTCACCACATTGATGGACATATTAACAATGAGACACATTTCAGCACTGGATTTCACCTGTGTTGTACATATTCAATCAATTGTGTGCTTCACATATTTATGCCACACTACTTTACCACTACACAACAAATAGCTAAACAATAATTAATAATTAGTAATGCAACTTTAAAGGCTAATAAAAGCTGTGCTGTAATCACTTGGCTACACTACACGTATGGCCATGACTGTCTGTTGTTCTGTGCTCCATATTTTCTCATCAATCCATTTCAAACCCACAACAGTATATTATTCTTTCATTGCCCACTTGACTAATGGATCTCCATTCATGTGTTCTTGCTACTGTTTAAACTGTTTAGCTTTAGTACAACAATTGGGAGTTTGAGAGAGGTGAATTCACACACACACACACACACACACACACACACACACACACACACACACACACACACACACACACACACACACACACACACACCAGACTGATTTCAGCAGTAGAGCACTGATTTTGCTGCACCCACTACTACTACTCGGAACCCATTGACCCTCCTTGAGGGAAAGAACATATACAGAGAAAAGATGAGAAGACACAGCCCGGCAAGAAATAGCCAAATGATAGTGACCCTATATGACAAGGGTAATGTGCCCAAAGGCAAAATAAATTAACTGCGATGCGCCTTCATGGTGATGTTATACCATAAATAATTAAACAACCCATTCTTAAGGAATAAAGGAAGCGTGAAGATGTATCAGGGTTTGTGCTGAGCCTCTCACTCAGCCAGCAGCCATATACATCACAGCCTCCGTAATGTTCTTAATAAGCATCATCCAGCATTTTTTCAAAGTAATCAATGTGAATAATCAATGAAAATGCTTTAAGGGAAATTCCACTGTCAGATATGTTTGAACTGTTACCATCAATCTGTTATATCCATGCATTCCATGAGTTATAATGCAGGAAAATGCTGCAAATTCCTTTTCTCAAACCAGATATGTGTAATTCTCCTTCTGGCTGCGATTACAGACTTCAACAGAATGCCTTCCGGCAACCTACAACGTGTGTGGATAAACATTGATTTGTTTACGGTGAGAGACTTTTGTCTAAACTAAACTGTGCAGCGAAAGCAGTGACCGATTTTGTAGGGAAACACACACACAAACAGACATTGACTATTCAATATCATTAGCATTTGTCACAACACTGTTCTGTTTGACAAGGGGGTAGTGGATTCACTGCAATGGATTAAATGTGGCTCTGCGAACCTGCGAGTTTTAAGTCGCAAGTTTGATACTGCACTGAATGGCAAAATGAAACTATCTTCTGAAACAAATATTCCGATCAAAGTCCTTTGTGTATCCTTTGCACACTGTGCTTAGATTCCAGTAATGGGCCTTTCAGGCAGTGCACTCTGAAACCCTTGATTGCCAATGTCTTGCTCTGCGCCAGAACAGCTTTTTGTTGCTCCGAGCAAAGCATGGGTCCCTTGCCCCTCGAAGAAGGTTCAACAGCTGGGAGAGCAACACAAACCGTGTCTTGTGTGAATGTTGGCTCTCACCCAGAGATAATCACAAGTGTGACTGAAATGTGTGGGGGTTTTTTTACAGTTCATTTGACTCCACAGGTCAAACCTACATTTTTCATCTCAAAGTCCTGAGCAACATTCAGAGGCAAGTACAGAACATATTGCTCTCTTAGGGTCAATGTCTAATCCTTTCCTAATTCTGCACCAGTAATCCTGTATCTGAGCTGAGATGTGATCTTTAAAATGTCTTCTGCCGAGGCTGTGAGGAAAAAAGTACTTATTGTAAATGCAATTTTCTGAAAAGGTGGGAAAGCATTTTTGTAATGGTATCAAATAAAGAAAAAAGGGGACATAAAATAAATTCACTACAGCTTTATGTTTTCTCCTCAACCAGGTTTGTTGGCTATAATTTAATCAGACCTCTAGGGGTGGTCCAAAGACAGCAACAAATCAGAAACTGGTCAAGCATAAAGTTGAGAAAACATTTTGATTAAAGCATGTATTTTTTCCTATGTCCTAGATAGGTTTTTTCCCAAATGCAAAGACAATAATTGAAAAAGCATATATTATAATGCATTCATGTGGATTTATGATATTCATTCAGTCAATAGACCCTTGTGTCAAAATTCTAAATATATTCATTACATTGTAATTGCACAGCCAGTCGCTGATGGACAGTGTTTTCATGCTGTTGCATTTTTAATGTTATGATGCTGTTCCTATTATCGACTCAGAGAATTCCCCAGTGTTGTTGTTGCTGTTGTTTACATTCTTTCTGATGCACATTTTAAAAAAATAACCTCCTAAATCTACAAAGGTTTTTGCTTTATTTTATCATGTGATTTTGTCATGGTATTGTCAATATCTGCTCAGAATTATTTTGTTGCTGCTGTTCTCATTCATTTTGATGTAAATGCATGACAGGAATGCACTACTGTTTTTATTTTGTTTTGTTTGTCTTGTGTGTTAACCGTATTTTGTTGTGCAATCCTGTTTCACAATGACATTAAATTATCCTTGAGTCCTTGTACGGTTAATCAAATAAGAGACAATATGTTAGTGTTGGTAGATGTATTGTTTAACCTTGACCCGGGCTCCCAGTTTCCCCTGGCTTCCAGACTTTAAGTTGAACTAATCACCTCCTGGCTTCTTCTCCACACTTAACACGCAGACAGGAGAGCAGTATTGATCAACTAAACTTACTCTGCGAGACAAAGAATAAGCACATCATTAAATTACTATTTTTTTCAAGTTCTTATCGATCACATAAATAAAATGATAGACAAAGTGTATCATGACGAGGGCATAGTGAGAGGGCTTCTTGTAAGCTACTATGTCCTCTTTCAGTTACGCACCTCTTTGAAGCCCCCCGGGCTTCTGAAGGCCAGGAGGGGGATCAAAGCACATAACAGAATAATTTATTCAGCGTGCCTGTCAGTTTAAAGAAGATCTAAGCCATTTCATCTACAAACAAAACACAACAAAGGTAACACAGAGTGTAAAATAACTATAATGAAAAAAAGTGACATGCTTCTCACTCCAGCCTTTAATCAGATATTTCCGTTGTCACCAAACGTTAATGTCAGTGTTCTGCAATTCTGCAACGGTGCACAGAGATTCATAGAGGTGGGTAATGACTTGAGAGTGCTTTCTAGCTGTTTTCTTTCTGTCATTTAAAGTTACATGAATGTTCATTAATTTCTTTATGTGTTTCATAATTAAACATATGGTCATAACTGCCCATTTCGAAATTGCATGAGGGAAGGGAAGTGAATTGCTGGAAGTCGGCATTTAATATTGGTTGTCACATTTTAATAGACGTCATATCTGCTGTGCTTCAATAATTACTCATCAGTTACATCAATTCATCATTTTATGTCAGGCTCATTTATTCCCTCTTAGATTATATAAATGGCCACAGAGCATGCTACAATGCATATTACTGATAGTGCCGTTTTCACTCGTAGTTGTGGTTTTAAGGAGTAACATTTCTCTGCATTTCTCAGAATGACTCTCAAATGAAGGTAAATGATGGTGTTGCTTTTAATGTGGAAGTACAAGCAGCTATCAAAGGAATAGTTGGGGTTATGTGAGGTACTTATCCATCGTCGGTGTATTACCAGCTGGAGACAGCAGTCGGAACGCCCCCCAGTTTGGAGAAACGAGCGGGAGTACAGACACGAGAGCTAATCAATATACTGCTGAGGAAAGGGGCAGCAGAAAAACATACCGTGGTCACCTAAAATAAATGCTCCTCTAAAAGAATCAATAACTCTTTACGCGTACGCTTTATTCTAAATACTTTCACCATTTTATCTTGATGTCTGACAGTTCTTTCCCACCGTGAACGGAACGTAAAACATAGCTAAGCTCTCTTCAACGCCAAAAGAATCAGAAAAAAAACAGTATAGATACGTTTCGCTTTCAGTTCAGTTCCATGTCGGAAAATATTTTAAATGTAGCATACAATTAAACTGATATACATTTTTAAGTTGGTCTTACAGCAGTACTTTTCCAAGTGCTTATCCAAACTGGGTGTGAGACCGTCGCCGTTCACGTTAGCTAATGCACTGACATTGTGTGGCAATAAGCTTTACCTATTCTTCGTTTATTTGCCCAATCATTACACATTTTTTAAATTAATATTCCAGTAGTAGGTCACAGACCTTTGAAAATAAAATAATTTGGTAACACTTGTGTGACCTCAACAGAACACCTTATTCTATATTTCTAATAAATATAAATTCAGACATATGTGAAGGAAAGTGTAAGTGGGGATGTCAATGATTAATTATCAGTTCATAAATGTTAATAATTTCAAATCATAAATTAATTACATTTGTAATATTTTTTTCTGAAAAATATTTTTTCTGAAGAAATATTACCTAAAATGTAGAAGGCGTGGGTGTTGTGGTGTAAACATATAATTATCATTATGGCTACACAAATAAGTGCTGCTTTGTTTCATGAAGCTACAGGTGTATGTCAGCTAACTGCCTGTAAGAAATTTCGAAGCACCTTTTTTAATTAATATGTCAATGTTGTGTTCCCAACCGCTGCCTCCAGGAGGTCAAATAAATACGAAATTGCAGGTTTAATGTTTGCTCAAATAAGGAATTTACTTGGATTTTGAGTAGAGTGGGCCACACCAGTTATTGAGAAACGCTGTTAATGTGGAAAAAAACTTGCACTTTGTGTTGCTTTTGAGCTTTTCTCAAGTATGGCTCATAAAAATTGATCGGAAATACTGGATCAGCAACTGATAATTTATTGGTTAGTTACGGCATCTTTATGTGAGGGCCCTGATTTCATTGTGTATTTTTATTGTAGCTCTGCATAGAGATTAACATTCCCCCAATAGAGCCATCACATTCTGCCCGACTGCTATATCTGAGTCATCAGCTCTGAGCCGAGCTACTGTACTAATGTTGTGCTTCCTGTTTCTGTTACCCCTCCCCTAAAACAATCTCTAATAAGGTCAGGGGGCTATGCACTCTAATTTGACTTTAAGTGCCATTTGATTGCAAATGTAATTTGGAATCACATAATGAATTTACAAAAGATCACAAACTATTAACATTAGACAGTAAGAGTAGTAGTATTGTGATAATAGCCACAGAAGCGGGATGCAGTTTTAAGATCTGATTCACTTGATTCACAGTTGCAAGGGTCGGAAAAATACCTTGAACATTTTGCTCTATGAAAATCAAAATATCATACCTTTTTTTATAGTGAAGTGAATGTATTGCATTTACACAGGGACACAGGAAACATCCAATAACATATACATACCATGCTTTCAAGTCAGTACTGCATTCAGATAGGAGGTGAAGCAGAACATTGTTTTGGAAAAGAGTACTCATTATATGCTCTCATACACACATATATACACACATTATATATATATATATATATATATATATATATATATATATATAGTTGTATTGGAGTGTCATAGTGTGTATTGGAGTGTCATATCAGATTATGCATATATTCAGTATATACCAAAATAGTTGTGTTCTCATTTTAAGAAGTGGGCTGAAGCTCTGGTGAGTCAAACATATGACTCACTGGCCTCCTGAGTCACAGGGCCACTGTGGCCAACATATTCAGGCTATGACACCATCTCTTTATTTCATCATTAGTGATACCAATGACATCAGAAGGTCAATGGTTGTCGGAACATAAGAGGGGGCCCTATCATCATGGAGTGGCCTTATACAGCATATTACTCCATCATCCTCACATCTTCAGCTAAAATGGCTCATTATACCTAACTGTATTTGTGTACTACCTGTAGCCCTCTTTGTACCACATTTAATTCTCCGCTAGTGTCTCGTGTATTATAGAAGACTTGGTTAGCTCACCAGTAGTGCAACAGACAAGCAATTCTGCTCCTCTGCGAGTGCTAGTTCCACAGCACCCTCCACATGGAAAAGTGACGAGCAATTTTAATAAAGCTGGACGGCTGCTGTTAAAATAAATGTACAAAAAAACACTGCGTCAAGATAATTAATTTTATTCAAACAATCTTCTCAGTGATTAAGAAAAAAATGTGAAGGGCGATTTCATATGATGTTAGGAAAACACTAATGCAACATGACTAGACAAGACATGTTTTAAATGTGACTTAACTTCTCACATTGCCGCAGTGATGTACAAGTGTCCTCCAGGATGGAGTGTATCACTGTTGGGTGTGGTTAGCACAACAAAAGACACAAAGGTCAAACAGGCTTGAAACCTTCAAACAGAGAATGCAGTGAAATGCTGCTTTTCAACATGGTGTTAAGTTACTCTTTAAACGACTCTCTTCTAATCTATCTGACCCAAAATAACATTTTGGACCACAGCATCTGTCAAATGAATAATCTGATTGAGGGGGTTGCTGCGGGCCACGTGATGTCGCTAGCCACTAGCTGGTAAGCTCCCGCCATGTGTGGCTGGGACTTACCATGCTTCTGAGGAAGGACAGGGACAATCTCCTGGGAGACCCGTCAGCACAGAAGGGCTCGTCAGCCTGATTTCATTGGTCACTCAGCACTTTAAACAGCTTGATGTGGCAAAATCACAGCTCACCCGCAACCTCGAGCTTGCTCACCATCAGAAGAAAGCGGAGGCAAAGCGTAACGACGCAACGCTGAGGAGGAAGTGTTGCTGTGATAGAGCACCAATGCCTCTTGCCACCTCCACTTCTCGGACTGCCTCGGCACCACCCTCCTGATGGCGAATTTCTGCGTCTTCGCTTACCGCGTCAGCAAAAGGCTCCTGCTTGAAGCAGATCTACAGTGCAGAAATGTCTGAAGGCTGCTTTCCCAGGGCCTGCATCAGAGCACGCTGTCCGTTTAGAATGCAAAAATGAATGTTATGCTGCACACCTCATCGGGCATAGCGTTTATTTTAAATAACATAAGTACACACTATTTAGCATTAGTAAAGCATGAATAAACACTGAATTCATCATTTATAAAGCATTATTCCACCATGAACACTCATTAGTATGCAATTAGTATCCTGACAAAGGCACCGGCACGCACCACCTCAGTTGAAAGTAGACCAATCCAGGTGATGGCGAGATACTCATAATCAATCATTTGTACCAGCAAACTGAGAAACATGGCACAACTCGTGCTACTCACGTGCATCGGATAACAACACCTGGCAGGCCCGGGCCACGGTGGTGACACGTCATCAACGTGGGACACATGTTTACGCTCTAGAGGACCCGGTGTGTCCCACAGTGCCGGATCAGAAAGTCTCAGTCCCATCACCTGGCCGGAGTTATTTCTGACCGGGCACCGTTGTGGGACACACTGGGTCTTAGCATAAGCGTGTGTCCTACGTTGATGACTTGTCACCACCTTGGCACGTCAGTAGCACGATAATACATCTTATAACAAACTATGGAACACTCGTGCCTCTGACGGGCATTGCCCCCCCATCACCATCATATTAATGTTCTTTATCACTTTGTGTTGTGTCTATTTTCCTTTTTTGTTGAGAAGATAACTGAGAGTTGTATTAGCTTTTAGGCACTGCTTATAAATGCTTTGTAAAGCATAGATAGTCTTCACTTACAGCATACTAAACTAATATTTAACTAACGAGTATCTACTGAATTAATCATGACATTTAGTAATGCTTTGTACCATGAATTACAGCATTTTTTTTACAAATCATCTATTAATCATCTATAAGTCCTTGATACTTTATTTACAAGTGGGAATACATCATTTATAAAGTATGAAAACCCAAGCAATAATGAAACATTTATAACTGTGTTTATGAATTGCGTACTAATGAGTTACTAATGAGTCTTCATGTTGGAATAATGCTTTATAAATGATGAATTCAGTGTTTATTCATGCTTTACTAACGCTAAATAATGTGTACTTATTATAAAGTGCTACTGACATATCTACGCCACGTTCTGGCCGCCATTAATGTGATCAGATTGGAGCACACAACTCTCTCCTTGGGTTAATTGTGGAATGTCTGGTTGTATTACCTCTCCACCGAGGGGTGATACACCTCACTCTGGCTTTATCCTCGGGAGAGTGAGGTACATGGGAGACAAGAGGGATTAAACACAGTTACATAATGGCAGCCTCTGCATTTTCAAACGACTCAGTAGAAATGCGTTCACGGACCTCATTACTGGCACGGTCCTTGTCACATTAAGAAAAACTATGAGAAAATGTACCAATATTTAAACAAAGGAGTTGTATACTTTGTGTGTTGGAACCAATGTATTGGTTTCTGTTACATGTTCTGTAGCAACACCTAGTGACGATTGTGAATCGCTAGGAATGACTAGGGATGCACTGATCCGATACAGAGCACTAGTATTGGAACTCAGTATTGGCAGAAACCGAAAGAAAGAGTTGAGGTATAACATCAATGTCTAGATCAGGGGTGGGCAAACTACGGCCCGTGGGCCGTATACAGCGTTTTAATCAGGCCTGCCGAATATTGGTCAATTCTTTTTTCTAATTATAGGAAAGACCGCATTTATTTAGTAATACCCGGTGTTTCAGTTGATCCCACTCCCCAGTATAAACACTCTAATAGCCCTAATTAAAAAGTAAAATGAACTAACAGTTGCATCCAGAGTTATTTCCTCAGCATTATGAACGCGCATCAGACCCACGAGACTGCGCCGCCCTGCGTGCTCATGTGTCGTATCGGGTTCTGGCTTCCAGCTTCCAGCTTCCTTCCCCCAGCCCCTCGCTCGACATGTGTAGAAATGCAGAAAATCGCTAGACGACCTGCACAGATAATTCTCCCGCTGGTTCTCTGATTTAAGGTCACTTCAGCTGGTGTCACGGCCAGGTAGCAGCGGACTCGGCCGTATTGAGGCTGAGTGTCGGCTGACTCTGCTGTGTTCCGGCTCGATGTGGCCAAATGTGAGCCAGCTTTGGCCCATTTAGTTTTTGCCATATCTAGCCCAGATTTAGCTGTTACAGACACGGGCCTATTCTGGCTGAGATATGGCAGCCGGGTTTCGCGGCAGCCAGCACTAAAGCAGTTTCTGGCCCGTTGATGGCTGCCAAATCTGGGTTGAATCTGGCATTGTAGAAATGAATCGTCCCGATTCTGGGGCGTCGTTCATCCCGAGTCTCAGCTGAGTCGGCAACCGGACTTGGGCCGACACGTTTCTTCTGGCGTGCCGGGTTCAGGCCGATGCTGGCCCCGGTTATTGACGCCAGAATCGGGCGTATGTGGGCCGGGTCGTTTTGTCTACCTGGGCTGTCATAAGACTATGAAACAGCGCCGCAGGAGTTTCAATTGAAGCGGATTGATCTTCAATGTGACTCCGTCTTAAAGGAGAAGTTCAACAGTTTTATGCTTTACTAAACATCAGGAGGATGACACAGATGATGCTGGTCTTGTTTGGCTCTAACTGTGAGTAGATATTCAGCATGATGAACACCAACACATCACACATCCCAGTTACCTGATGAACACCTCAGATCTGTCCTGAGAATTACCACAACCAAACGTTGATGCACTGGCAAAAAAGGGTGACCAACAACACTGTTCCCACTTAAATTAAATGTTTTCTTTACTTTTTAGTTAATGGTTTTTACTTTTAATTTATATTAGTTCACACAAACACTCTCCATCCATCTGATACTGACCGGGCCCATTTGAACTCATAGTCACTCCATGCATTACAAATAATTTTGTATTGTAAACACACATATATATATATATATATATATATATATATATATATATATATATATATATATATATATATATATATATATATTTACCAGATATGAAAAGAATTTGGTGACTGAAATATGTATGATTGGTTCAGTCATAAAATTAAATAACCTGTACACTGTATAGCATTTCTCAGGCTATTTCCTCTTGTTTTGGGAACCTAATGACTTATTATCCACACAAGTGTGACACATAAATTCCCACGGTGTGTATTGCAAAATAAATGATTGTCCTAAATATGTTGACTACAACCACAGCTAAGTTGCTTTTTTCATTCTCCTGAGAGATAAGTTGTAATATATTGTGGTAATACTCTTGTAATTGTTAAATGGCACTGATTGGCCCGGCTGTATCCATCACTCCATGCATTACCTAGACTGCTTGTTCTGTTCAGGATCTCAGAGGGATAGATCATATCCCAGCACATATTAGGCATAAGTTGAAGTAAGCCTGGACCGGTCGCCGGTGTGATAACCTTTGTCATCACAATAACAAAGGTTAAAAAAAAATGGACAATCTGTGGCTGCTTCCCATCAGAGTCGTCTCATATGTACTGTCTCGAGACAGAAGCCAGTTTAAAGCAATTGCATTGTTCCAGAGCCTACCTACACTTGCAAGCTGTTTCTCACATCTTTTCACACACACACACACACACACACACACACACACACACACACACACACACACACACACACACACACACACACACACACACACACACACAGCATGACAGCTTGGTCCTGTGATGCAGAAAGTGATAAGCTCATCTCCAAGTCTCTGTGGTACTGGGGAAAGAGAGAGCGAATGAAAGAAGGAAATGAGACCAGTGGAGCCAGCAAATATAAGGGGGACGAGGGAAAGACAGAGAAAAAAAGAAGAAATGAAATGAGAAAACAGCAATGAGAGCACAGCACATTTGGGCTTGCCGACCTGAGCCCAGACAGAAGGACAATGTAGATGAGTAAATGATCCTCATTTGGACTTCAGCATGTAATCACAGAGTAGCCATTTGCAGAGAAATACAATCCAAAGTCTGCTATTTAGAATAAGAAAACGGGAACATTTGGTGCATAATGAAAGACCTGTAGTCCGGGACCTAACTGCCGATGTGTCAGCAGAAGTATATGTATGATCATAAATAATCTTTAGCTAATGCCTCACCAAACAGTTCCAGCCCCCTGCTCTACACCCAATAGCTTTGCGCCACCGACCAATTTCCTAGACCATCGATTGGTGGTCAATTTCAGCCAGGCAGAGAGAGGCAACTCTTCTTCGCTATGGATTTTTACGTCACAACGATGACTGACTGCAAATAACCACTCGCCAATCATGTCCCACTTTCCGAGTGACCTTTCCCAAACATTCACACTTAGCAATCTAATGCAATAAAGTGTTTTATGGTAGGTACACAGACAGCCTATATTTGGCAATACATTTGAACTGTGTTCTGGGTGAAAAGTGTGAATTGTAATGGTGATTGTGTTAGGTTTACACTGCATTTAACTATCAGTCATCAGCTCAGCACATGGATGGCTGTGTGTGTGTGCTGTATTTGCACTACACTTTCTATTCAGTGGGAAAGCTTTTGTCCTCTTGCCATTGAATATATGGCTCCAGACATTACTCCTGAGGCCAGTTGTATGAACGAAACTAACACTTAAAAGCATGCACATGCCATTTCCTATACATAAACCTGCATTTCTAAAACAAGAATGTCTTCGGCCTTCAGTCTGTGATTGTAAAGTTTGTATGAGGCACTAGCTTAATGAGCTGTCTTGCCACCGTGTTTTTCACTCTCGGCATTTCTTTCCCCTGCTGAAACTAAACATGAAACTCAAAACGTACTACTTTCAAATGGCTCTATTTAAAAGAAGATGTTTCATATATATATATATATATATATATATATATATATATATATATATATATATATATATATATATATATATATATATATATATTATTTATCAGACTCAGTATAGGGACATATTACGGTCGCTAGGGGAGCAACTTTGGAGCTATTTTTAAGATTGTCCATTCGAGTCACTATGTCACTAACCTCACTCACACAAAGAATATAGAGTATTTCTAAATTCAAGTCATGAATCTCCAGAAAGGTTTATGCATCTGGCTCCTGTTTTTATATGTAATTCTCACTGTTTTGCAGATTTTTGAAGGCTAAATAAAAAATTTAAAAAACGTGTTTCATGCACATTATATTTTTCTGACACCTCCAACTGAATATTTTCACAGACACGGATTTGTTCACTCAGACACACCTTTAAGCCCACATGGTTTCTAATCTTCCACGAGGCGGCGGGCTCAATCTGTCACTTCATTCGTTTCGTCTTTTTCCCCTCACTAAGCGTACTCTCATCTCTCAAATAATTCTAATCCGCTATCTATACTCTATTTTCCTTCCAACAATATGTCTCTTACCTCACTTAGTCCAAATCATTTGGCCATAAAAAAAGTAAGAAGAAACGTCAAACTATTACAGATATTTAGATAAAGTTGTTTCAGCTACAGTTGCTACAGTATGTGAACGAACACTATACATTTTTTTCTAGTCTTTATCACATAGTGAAAGAGTTACATTTTTGCTTCGTATTACAAATTCTACATTTAGTTTGACGATGACAAACTCATCAGTATCTCTCTAGAACGCACAGCTTTACAGTCTGCATGATCAAATGCAAGAGAGCCATTTGCTCTTTAACCTGCGCAGATGGTTCAGGAGGGATGGTCACACTCTGGTTTCATTAAATACGCTTCACCTATTCCCCCGCTTCATTAAAGAATAAGAGAGGTGGGATAAAGATAGCACTATGCTAATAGCTTGCTTGTGCGACAGGGAAAGATTGAGGTAGACACATGGAAAACGGGATGGGGGGGCTGGCGGAAGGTGGGTAATTGAGGCAGGATTCAGAAGTCATTTAGGTCAGTTAAGATGAGGTCTCACATTGCCTCTGTGACACCTGGGTCATCAGAGCAGAGCTGTGAACACTAGTGTGTGTGGTGTATTACATGTGAAGTATATGCAATTTATACGTACAGAAATTGAAGGAATGAGTGAATAAATGGTGGAAAAACAATGGATGACAGGACATGTGACAGGCCTCTAAAGGGGAATTCCATCAGAAATCAATCACTTTCTGCCCTCACCCCTTTTAGTTTAAACACATTTTCCCAACGCTTTGACCTAAATGAGAGTGTTTTATGCCTCATTATCACTGCATGAAATGGGATGGCTTGGCTAAACTGGAAACGGTTTTCCATTGACAAAAGCTGAAGATTGTCACGGCTCGGCTGTGACTCCAGTACTTTTTTGTTTTTCCCCCTGTGTCCTCTGTGTTTTGTGTGTGTGGCTTCCCTGTGTCTCTTGTGTCCCCTGTTCGTTCTCTGTATACACATGTGTGTGTGCCGTGGGCGTAGCTTTTTAGCACCTGGGCTCGTCGCCGCACCTGCACATCATCTCCAGCCCCTGTCTGCAATCTTCTCATCAAATCCTTCCTGTCGAGTACCCGTGCTTCCCTTTCTCACTTGGGCCAGATTATTTCGCCATCTCAGTGGATTCCCGTGCCTGCACTTCTATTCAGCCGCGGTCGCTCACGTCACTCCACCGCTCTACCTGTATTCACCTCCTGCCCTACCAAATCATCAGTGTTTTCAATAAAACCCATCCCTACCCTTACCTTGCCGTCCCTGCACTTGGGTCCAGCCTAAACCATAACAAAATAGTACAGTACCTAGTGCTTTGTTTTCACAAGTGAGCTTTTCAACTCCAAATTGATTTAAATATTTGTCCCCAGGAGGTATTTTGATTTACAGCAAGACATGTTGCAATACATGTAATAACAGACATACAGTATGCTAAGGGAAGGTGTCCTGATTAAAAGTGGACAACAATCGTCACAATTGTAAAGTCTGCAAAAGCACAGCAGCAATAACTCCTCAAACAACTATCATGTCAGATAGGATACATAGTGGCATAGTATGACCATATAATTACAAATACACAGGGAAAGTAAAGTGCACCGTGACCAGATATGTTGAATACATGAGCAATCATCAATACAAAATTGTCATCATCAGCGGCAAAGACAGCATCATTATATAATCAGCTACACTACAAACTTTGCCAATAGCCTTGGTGCTCAATACCTCCTCCCTTAGCCAGAGTGAAAGTGTTATGGGATGGAGCAGTGCTTGTCCCTGTTACTCTTAACTTGGGGGAATATAAACCTAGTCAGAAGGAAAAAAATTATATAGGATGCTTTAGTTTTCCTCCCTTCCTGTCTGTTAAACAATTCAGAAACCTGCTCTACACCCAATATCATGCACTCACTTTCACCATCCCGGATATTGCATTTGTTTGGCCTTAAAGCTAAGGGGCCTGTACTAACAGATTTAAGAAAAAGACAAAACAGACTCATGAGGGTCTTGTCAACAAGAAAATTAGATAATTTTCAGAGACAGGCAAACGTTGCTGGCCCTTCTTAGTATCTCAGTGTTACAATTAACGCAGCTTGTAATCAACATAAAATCCCACGGTAATAGTCTACTAGGTCTACCACCTGTCCCTTGATGGTAGTACTCTGGGGGTGGAGGGCTGATGCTAAACATCAATACTCGTGTCCTTTGTTGTTACAGTTGTAGTTGAAGGAATGCACTCCACACCAATACATCGAACAATTCATCGAAGACAGGACCATAGCTTATTCCAACAGCATGGAGGAGACTGTTTATAACAGTCTACACCAGCTAATTGAAATTAATCTGTTGTTGTGCCGGTTGCAGTGCTTATAAGTATACAGAATATAAAGGAGCAGAGAACGGACACAGCCCTGAGATGATCCTGTGGATGGGGACATGCATTTAATCGCCATCATTCTGAGTTAAGTTGGTTGAGAAATTGAGGATCAAGGCCACAATATCAAAATCTAAACTAAAATGACTAATACGCTTGTTTAATAAAATGTGAGGTTGAATTGTGTTAAAGAGAAATCCACAAATAGCAGTTTGGCATTTATTTTTCTGTCTTTCCCTTGTCTTCTGGTCCTTGCACAGCCCTGTATCCAAACTGTAATGGGATTTCATGCAAGGGAAGTCATAGCAATAGGCCTAAAATCATTAAAAACCTTTGTATGATTGTTTCTTGCCACCTGGATAACTATGAGCTCCCATCTCATTTGCACCCTCTGCTAGATTGTGTTGCCTTTACGGCATTTTTATTTCATTTTTTGTTTAATTAATAGTTGTTTATTTCATTTTCCTGTTCGTGCCATGTCGTGACATCACTTCCGGTTTAATAATTTCCGGTGTTGGTACTTCCTGTTAAATAGGGTCCGGTTCCAGTACTTCGGTTCAGTAACATTTGTCAGTGGTAGGAAAGCAACAGTGGACCGCATGCTCCAGAAAGCAATCCGCTCGCATCCACTAGGACAGTGATTTTCAACCACTGTGCCGCGGCACAACAGTGTACCGTGAGAGATAGTCAGGTGTGCTGTGGGAAAATGTCCAATTTCACTTAATCGGTCCAAAAAACTAATTTGCCATTGTTTGTGTGTCTAAGCCTACAATATAGTGGCTGGCCTAGTCATGAAATGCTTTTCCATGCCAGTAGGTAGTGCAATAATTACCTACCATATATGCTGTATTATGCTACAATGTGACATTTTGTAACTTTTTGGGTTGTTGGTGTGCTGCAGGATTTTTTTATTGTAGAAAATGTGCCGCGGCTCAAAAAAGCTTGAAAAATCCTGCACTAGGAAGCATCTAACAGGCAATGTCGTGAGTTATATCATGTACAAATATGCAATGTATATTTAGATTTACTAGTCTGTGAAATGCAATGTTTAAGAATGTAGATTGAATGTTTGTATTGTCTTTTTGCAATTTTCACCAGCATGATTGAAGGGAAAAGAGTGACAGTAAATGCTGAAACTGACTACGACTCTGTCTTCATTGACTGCGGTTTAACTCTGTGTTTAGTCAGAGTTTCTACACACTGCATTAGAACACTACATGAGTGCTAATTATTCAGAAAAGGAGCGCAGGCGACTGCTGATATTGTCAGGTCAGTGTTTAAAGGCGTAGCCCACAGAATGAACATCAAAGAGGGTGGAACGAATGCATGATAGTTAGTTACATTGTTCAGTTCTAAAACATCTACAAAACTCAAATAACCTCAAGGTGTTTTCATATTCGGTATGATTGATTCTAGGCAGCATTGAGAAATGCAATTTAAACTTGTGTTAATCACTCCGGTGACAACGTAACTGAAAAAGTGTGGACTAGCTACCTACTGTAACCAGTGAGAGAAGTCATGTTAAGTAATGTGTTTGACTAACAGACTGTGATGTGCAATGTCAGTATTCAGATCATTCACTAAAGTGAAAGTACTAATACTCCAAACATTACTTAAGTTAAGTATGTATCTTAAATATTACCAACAAAATGTTTAATGTTTCCTGTCAGTGTTTTACTCTTATACATTATGTTTCAGGATTAATATTACTGCTGTATTTTATTGCTGATGATGTTCAAGGTTGTGGTAATTTTAAACGTGACTCAGTTCAACCTAGCAATGTATCATATTTTGTATAAAATCCTCATATGTTTGTAGTGTCTCTGTCCTGTGTGAATCACGTATCTCTAACAGTCAACTTTTCATGTGCTCAGAAAAACAGCCTGCACTAACACCGCAAGAAATCACTTGTATTCTTCTTTTTCCTCCTTAGGAGCTGTATTTAACACTCTGAACAATAATATAGCAGAAAGACATGGCATTGGTGAGCAACGTCTACCTGAGCAGAGAATTAAGTCAGTCTCCTTCGGTGTGTGTTGTTATCAGAGCTTCTCTGTGCTTTGTTTAATTAAATGTATTTTGTATAGCCCAAAATTACAAATTACAGCCTCAAAGGGCTTTACAATCTGTACATATACGACATGCTCGGCCCCTGGACCTCACATCGTCACAGAAAAAAAACGAGGAGAAAAAGTATAAAATAATAATAATAATAATAATAATAATAATAATAGCAGCATCGGGCAGGACCAGGGTCCAGATATAACCACTATCCATGTAAACATGTGAGGCGAGAAAGCACAAACGGCCCGGGGAAGAAGCCAAGTTAGTAATGTGCATTGATTCATCTAGAAGGAGTGAGAGAAGAGGAGAGAGGAGCTCAGTGTATCCTAAGATGTCCCCCAGCAGTCTAGGCCTACAGCAGCATATCTAGGGGCTGGACCAGGGCAAACCTAAGTCCAGGGTAATGGGGTATATAATGCAGAGAGATGAGATAATGTTTACGTTTTATAAAATGTGATGTGACAGTGAACTAACGTAATCATAATAAACTAATTGTACACATGTTGCTTCCAAAGTCACTTATATTTATGCTTGTAACAAACCTGTATATATTTTTGGTGATAAACATTTTACAATCCAATATCAGTGTGGATCTTTTTGGTTTAGAACAGACACAGAATACTGGTTTATGACAGCAGTATATTTTAATCCAATTATTATTTTCAGGCAAAACCTTCAATAAAAGTAAAATGTAAGTGCTTCTACAAATGATGTATTATCCAAGACAAGAAACACTCTTCAAAACATTTGAAATATCCAATTGTTCAAACATCTGAACAATTGTGACACCATAAAAACAAGTTTCACACAACTTTTCCAAAAAATGTAGGGATAAACCGTATTCAAAGTATGGTTGGGGAAACAACAATGCAATTAAAAGTTAAAAGAAAAGAAACACAGGCAATATTGGTTTCAGAACTTTTTTTGAAAATGCCATAAAATAAGTCCTTCAAAACATGTTAACTGCTTGTCAACTAATTAAAGTGTATTCTTTATAGGCATTAACACTTTCCTGAACATATCAAATAAATGTACTGCTTAGCATTGGCTAATGGCTCCCCAGTTATGTGCACATTTCTTTTAAGGTTCACAGTGTTTCTTCATGGGCAGTGTAGGAGAGGCCTCGTGTAATAGTGAAGAGGAGGGGGAATTGGGAGCTGGTTGAAGGTGAATGAAGGCACCATTACATCATACATCAGTTGCATGAACATTTTATTTGTCTCTTGGTGTACCTCCCTCTGTGCCTGTTGCCGGTGCTCCTCAATCTTCATTTGTGCCTTCATCCAAGCATCAAGACTGTCTTCATCATGCTGAGGACGCAGCTGCTCTGCTTGCAGGAAGTCCTTATATAGTTTATTTTGCATGTCCATAAAGGCACCCATCATGCTGCTCACATCAGTCTTTGCCTTCCTCTTCCTTTTGTTCTCTTGGGCTATAGCCAGAGTTCTCGGGGGGTCGTAGCAGGCTCTGAATGGAATCATCAGTTCAGTTCTTGGTCTGTTTCATGAGGATTTTGCCCCTCCTTAAAGCAGTGCCATCTCAGGGATGTGCTGCATATCGCACAGCACAGGTCCAGAGAACATAAATCAGGTCCAGAGTTGTGTTGAGTCTGTTTGGGCAAGTGACGTACTGATGAAAGTTCCTTCGCAATAACAATAGTCAAATCACCAAGCACTAGGATGTGCAGGAAATATAGTTTTACAATTCTGGCTTACCTTCAGTTGATTCCAAGGCTTATGACTATAATTATCAAGCAAAGTTGATGGACAGTTTGTCTAAGTGTATGCACATTTCTGTCGCTCTCCACGACATTCAAAACAGCCATTTAAATATATTAAATGGGGCAGCTGTAGCTCATGAGGGAGAGTGGTCGTTCTGAAAGCACAAGGTAGCTGGTTCGATCCCTGGTCTCCCCGCTTCACAGCTGCCCACTGCTCCCTACTCAGTAAGGATGGGTTAAAATGCAGAGAATACATTTCACCACTGTGGGATGAATAAAGGATTAATTGTTAACAGAATCCATTTTCTTGCTCCAAAGACTACACAGGATGCTGCTTACTGGGAACCCAAACATTCTACTCACATCCTGCGATTCACTAGCACACTTAAACAATCTAGACCAGGGGTGCCCAACACGTCGATCGCTATCGACCGGTCGATCACAGAGGTAGTGCGGGTAGATCGCATGCCATTCAAAAAATAAAAAAAACTTAATCGACAAAACCCAGCTCCCAGTGTGCAAATTAATGTCAATCACCACGGATGGCTGTTCTACACACTGATGTGAGATGGCTTAGTAGAGCTCTGTCCAGAGATAAAGGAGTTTCTCCATGTTGTTAAACATGCAGAATACAACCAACTAGAATGAGCTTAATTTAGAGCTGCAAGGGAAAGACAAAACCGTGGTTGATATGATCAGCTCAGTTAATGCTTTTGAATGGAAAATGCAACATCTGTCCTCAAAGCTGCAGCGCTATGATTTGAGGAGCTTGCAAAAACCTGGGGTCAGAGCTGGAGATGCAACGGAAGGCGTGTGCGCAACTTGACAGAGCAGCTTGACAAGTTTATTTATGTCAGTCAGCCTTTTCCCACATGAAAAATATTAAGTCCAAACACCGTTCCACCATGACTGATGACCATTTGGTCTGCCTGAGGCTGGCTACCAGCAGCTACTGTCCGGACTATGCAACCCTGCTGGTTCCATTCAGTGAAGTCATCGGAGTAATATGTAATGACCAAATATGTACAGAATTGTATTGTGTCATAAGGGTTCATGCAGTTATGCAAGGTACGCCAATATTGTAAATATAAAGTATACTCGGTATATTTATAAATTAATAACGCTATATATATATATATATATATATATATATATATATAGAGAGAGAGAGAGAGAGAGAGAGAGAGAGAGAGAGAGAGAGAGAGAGAGAGAGATTTAGCATTATTAATGTAGGTAGATCTTTTTGACTTGGTCATTTTAAAAGTAGCTTGCGAGCCAAAAAAGTGTGGGCACCCCGGTTCTAGAGTATACCACAGACGTCTAAAAAATATGAGCTGCAGCCACACAGTATAATCAGATATCATTTCAGGTCCATGATGTCACTTTGACAAGTTACTCTGACAGGTTGCCGAAAATGTATATGATATATAGATACAAATAGTTGGTGGGTTTTAATGGAAGAATTTTTCCTTAGATTACAGATCTGGTCCGGAGCTAAGAAAAAGTTTTACAGTATGAGCTGTAAAGGATGTTGCTACTGTGTAGTCATAGAAACAAAACATCCCTTTGTCTGGTGGCTTGCAAAAGCTGGAGTGAGAATATTTAAAAAATGCATCAGATGGATTCCCAAGGATTGAGAGCTTCCACACTGCTCTCATTATCTAGCCATGTACAGTGCACTGAAATCATTAGGAAGAACACTGCTGAAATTCCTATTGGCATTGGCATCTTAAAAAGATACTGCGATTTGAGTATGTGTATAATTCAAGTACTCAGTCAAGTTAATGTCAACCACGTTCTTTTTCTAAACTTAACTAAGTGGTTTTGTTGCCAAAACCCTAACTTCCAGTGAAGGCTTCCTGACATAGAGAGTCATAGTTCGGTTTTGGTGCCACTAACCAAGCTGCATCATTTGACGCATTGGTGTGGGAATGTGTCTGTGTATACATGAGTCATCCCTCATTGTGTTAGAAGTGGTGTGAGGTGGTATTTATTAGAAGTTTTCACTTTTTAACCTTTACGTGACAAGTCAGTGACAAGAGAAGGAAAGTTTAGGAGAGGAATGACATCCAAACTTGATGACTAACACATCGTTTCGGTGACATCTGCAAACCTTATGCCCAGATTTTTAAGCAGGTAAAAAGACAAGGATGTAGATTACCTGGAGTAGAAATAAACAAAAGATGAATTTGCAAATATTTAACCAATTGATCATTCCGGTTCTTTTTCAAGCCTATGCCAAATATTACATTTTTTATACCTCTCCAATGTCATGATTTGACACTTTCTTATAGGTTTATATTTTATAGTATTTGTACTAATAATAATATAATACATTGTATTTGTATAGCGCTTCAAACAGTATTCAAAGGCATTTTATATGGTAAAAACAGAAACAATAAAAGCAACAATAATATAAAAAGACAGATAGATGACATTATAATCAACATTATGAACAAAACAAAAACATAAATACACAGGTATTCTTTTCACCTGTAACATCACAGATTGAAAGACGATAAAACATGAAAGGTTAAAAGAAGAATGAGTTCAGTTTTGAAAGTGATGAGTGACGAAAAAAGTCTTGATTCTCTCTCCTCAGCACCTTTTCGTGCTGAGGAGATCCAGAGGGAGGGGGCATCAATGGAGAAGGCTCTGTCCCCCCAGGTTCATGTGGACTGAATATCCTAGACTTTATGATAAAAACAAGCAATTTATATATGTCCCCTTGGTTCCTGGGAAATCCTATTGGCCATTTCTTACCACAACTAAAAGTGTGTATATGCACAAAGACAGAAATATGCATACACATTGTTTTTGTCAGACTTATAAAGCCACACATACGTCTGATTCTGATGTATAAATCTAAAGTCACTGAGCCAAATTCCTTGAATGTGTAATGTACTTGGCAATAATCAGGTCTGATTCAGATTCAATCATTGTCACCAATCAATCATCAATATATCCTTGCGCCTAGTTTCGACACAGATAGTGATAAATGTATGTAGAAACGCCCTTAAACATCCCGCTCCACCACTCACTGTCCATGAGAAGAAACTCATCGACAGGCTTCGGCAAGGTCCTCAAACGGTGCCATTGCTTTAATATCTCAATCATTATTTATCCTGGACCAAACTGCCTGCCTGAGCAGAGTATGCGTGCGTTGCAGAATCTCTTGCTTATTATTCTGGCACAGGTGAATCTATGCAAAATCCCATCTCAACATCTTATTAAGAAAACAAGTTAAAATGTGAAAACCTTACAAAAAGATCTATTGCTTTTATAAAACTACTTACTTAAACAGGGTAACCGTCACTGTGGTTTTGTTTGTCTTTGAAGAAAGCAGCTTGAATTATCAATGCGATTCAACACAACTGTCAGCACATTTCAGCACGAGTAAACTCTTCTTTTAAAAACAAAGAAAGTCCTAATGAAAACTGCACAAAGAGCGATTTTTGGATTATCATGAGTTAACACGATAGTAGTAATTATCTGACATCAAATACATTAGACAAATGCATTTGACAACTATTGGTTGGATTGCCACACAGTTTTGTCCAGAATTACGGGAATACTACATCCTAATGACTTTGCTGATCTTCTGACTTTTTCTCGCACCACTAGAAAGGTTTTAACTGTATCCAATGATTTAGTTTATAGCCAAATTAGTGCAAAATTACCAACATCTTCATTTCCTCTATGTTGTGTTTAGTGTTTTGGGTTAAGTGGTAGGATATTCCCTCTGATCTGGGGCTTTTGTTGGGAAGCTCCAAAAAACTCTTTGAAACACCGACACAGAGGTCGCAGCGTACTCGTGAATGACACAAAGACATAGTGAGATAGCTTCCTTCTGTTCATTTGACTTAAGTCCTGTGAAAAAACACTGATAATGATAAGTAAAACCAATATATTTTTTTAAACTGCATCCAAATTTTGGCAGATTCTATGATCTGCCACATTTTACAGTTGATTTAATTTTGTATTATAAAAATTCCGCAATTCTGTCTGTCACGCTGAAAGCGTCGGGCCATAGCCTTTTAATATTTTTTCAGCAACAGCCAATTACATTTTTTTTTTACGCCGACACAACTTGCTACAAGAAAACTTGTTTCTTTCTTTTCTAGCAGCTATATACCTGACTGATACATTTTTTGTCCTATTGACTGACAGACAAAGTGAAGGGTGAGAGATGAGAGACGAGAACAAGGTTCTACGTTGACACTCCCTCTAGCTCAAGGCTCGACTGCAAGCCACCTTCAATCCCGGCAGCGTGGGCTTACTATATATTGGCTCTGTGGCACTCTGAGATTCTTTTGAATGAAAAGTGCGTTACAAATAAGATGCATTGGAAGAACCCAAGGATGCTCCCACACCGAGCTGCCGTCCATGACCCACCAATTAAAATAAATAAATGGTGAGCCTACGTCTAGATCGCTAATAGGAACAACTCCTTGTTGCAAGTTTCCATCTGCGAAGACAAACAGTTTGACATCACATACGTTTTTGTAACACGCACCTCTTCCAAACACATGCAAGCATTTATAACCTTGGAGGTATACAATTCTGATGGATTGAACAATTATGAACAGGTTGTGCCCACCATGGACTACTTTTGCAAATTTCTTTGTATATCAGCAGTCATTCAAAGTCTTTGATGAAATATTAAAAGATAAATGAATTGAGAAGGTGTCATCACTAAATGCCTAAGGGGGAATACTGCAGTAACATCAAATGTTTTATTATTGTTCACACAAACGGAAACAACATTCACAGTCCCAACTGACGAGGAGTGACATGTTCTTCTTTTATTATTGAACCAATTACCTCATGTGTACCACTGAAAGATGCCTTCATGAATTTCAAATGGACTGCCGGCCTCCCTCTGCTACCTCCTACCAGGCCTGAATCCATGAATCAGGTGAGTAGAGAGCTTGAACATGAGTCACTGAAGCGTTTAAAGTAAAAACCACAATAAGAAATTCCCACATGTATACTTTAATCTTCGACAAAAAAAAAGTGTATATATTAAACATACACTTGCTGATTTTAGCACAATATGGATGTAGTGTAGCTTGGTTCCAGGCCTCTGAATCACCAAACACATGTGCAAAATGTTGTCAAGCCTGAAATTGTTTTGCATATTTTGTCTTTCATCACATTTCTAGCATCTCAATTCCATCTGGTATATGTCTTTTTGTCATTTCTATCTTGTTTATGTGCACACAATACACAAGTGGACAGAAATCTAGCAATATCTAAAAATGGTCTTCCTGTGCCTTCAAACATTGGCAATTACAGCCCTCTTAGTCTTATGAAAAATTATCATCCAAGAAACAAAGAAACAAATAAATAAATCAAAATCAATAAATACATTCTGGGGTCTCATTTAAAACCATTGTGTACGCTCAAAACAAGGCCAAAAAGAGGGGTACCCCACTTACCACGCAAACGTAGAGAATGTGTGCACCTGTTCGGAAACTTTGACCCATGTGTATGAAAATCTTGGAGATGCAGGGAAATTGACAACGCAGATGGTGAGGTGGTGGATTGAAGCCATACTGAATAAATGAAATGTTGGAGGCATCATTACACAAATAATGATGCCTCTAACATTTCATTTCACTTCATATCACATGTTAAAAAAAATTATATCCAGGGTGATTGACTGTGGATCATTTTAGAAGCAATCAGTAAAATTGCTGTAAACATAAATACTGCGGTGACACAATAGATACTGTGGCACTGTTAGAAGAGTGTGAATGGCAGAATTAGGGGTGAACGAGTGTTCTTCCTCACGGTAGTCTCTGTGATTTCCTGTAAAGACACACTGATCAGCAGCTCATTTCATTGTATCAACATTCATGAGGTGCTTTGCATCGTCCATTTATGGTTGAATATGGGCGTGTAGCGGGCGGGACGTGAGATTGAACCAGCTCCGCACATTAACTGGTTGATTTGGGATTTATAAAAGGAAATAGCACACTGGCACTGAAAGGTTTAACAAAATCTGAATATTTTTTTTGCCGTACGTGCATTTCCTCCTTTGGATGCACTCAAACATTCAGTGTGGTTTTATAAATGAGACCCCATGTCATTTTCTATGGACTGGGACTGGGACATTGATCTTTTCTTACACGTTAGAGGTGAGTTTTACTTTCTCCATGCACTCTGAACACAAGGTGCTTTCACAAGTTATGTGAAATTACTGTCTTGTCACCTTTTTTTTAAATGATGATGGCAAAAACCTGTTTCCTCACCTATTTATGCCAGAAACACAGAAGAGAAAACATGTAGATCAAACTTAGAAAATTAATCACCGGATTTGTTTTCTCACTTGCCTCTCCGTACCAACCCTACCTACCACCAGCCAAATTGTCCAATATAAACATAATTTCTACAGATACTGGGCTGCTGAGCTTTAAGATAAATCCCCTTTTGATCAATGAAGGTAGAAAGACACCTGCCTAATGCATATTGTAGAGGCAGATTACTGCTTCCCCATAGAGTCCGTTTTAAAATGTGTCCTTATTTGTCAGAATAAAATCTTTTACTGGAGATATTACCAATAAATGTCTGTTGTGCTTTCATGATCTCCACATGTTTTATGGTTTAAGTTGAAATACTGTCAGAAGAACTGCAATAGGCGTCAAGGGTGTGCTGCGACCATGACATTTAAAAGGGTTATAGAAATATATCCAAACAAGTTACACATTTTATTAGTTAAGTTGTAATCGTTTAAAGCAGCTTTTTATTAACAGCAGAGTCCTAGAGAAAGATTTAAAAAAAAGTGGTTCCCATTCACGCTGCAGTGGCTGTAAAGGAAGCAGGATGACAAACCATGACAAACCATATAAATTAGTATTCAATATTGTGTTGTTTGTAAAGTACGGCAGATCAGGAGGAAACGCTCTTGATACAGTGTATGGAAAAAAAAAGTAGTCTTATCACCGTTTTAGCTCACAGCAGTTGACAGGCTAAATCTGGGTTACACAAAAAGTATGTATAAGCAGACTTTCATCCTGTTGCACACAGAGCCCCTATGCCTTTACAATGTCGCATTCAGGTACTTACTCATTAAAACATACTCAACAACTTGCATGGGCCCTGCAACATTTTCATGTTTAGGGTTCTTCCATTTGGATATATGCATGGCTGTCTGTACAGTAAGTATATTAGGAGGTTGTGTAGTACTCTCAAAAAATGTCCACATCCTTTAAAAAACCTTGCACTCTTTGCATATGAGCCATGAAAGTGAACATGATTATAATCTGTCATGCAATGTGTTAATCTAATCCAATATCTAATCAAAGCTAATTTTCTTATTAGCCTTATGAATTTATGGCTTTTCAAAAGTAGATTAGTACTTTTGAAGAAGCATACAGTGAAGGGCAGATTGAATGCATTTCACCTATCCAGGTAAACAACAGTGCATGCATTTCTTTCTAGCTTTAATGTGTCCGATGGAGGTTGAGATTTATAAAAGACAGGTACAATATATTCATAAAATGCTTTTTTTTCAGCATGTGACGGCTTTGATTATGAACAGTCTCAAATATTTGAGTGTATATGGTGTGGTAATGTGTTCCATTAGTACGGTAATTATAATGTATTGATCCAATATCAGTAGCATAGCTCTGCACTTGTGCAATAATCAGGTCTTTACATTAATAATTTTCAAACTCTCAAGAGATATTTCTCCTGTTATTTACACACGTTTGTCTAAAGGTTAAGCCCTGAAACACTTTGTCACATTCCCATTTATCTTTTCTGTCTGCAATGGAGGGTGGCCGATTGGTCTACTAATTTTTTGTGTGGCCCACTGATTCATCAGGGTAAGAAAATAAAATAATTTGATTTATTAGGTACCCTAGGCTTTGTGTACATTACAAATACAGAAATAGTGCCTTAACATTCAATTGCACATGGAATTATTATTGTATGTACATTCTGCACAATCCTGAACACTGACAATATGCTTTGAATTTGAGGGGACATTTAGTGAAGATACATTGCTTTAGCTTTTTTTAAACTAACATGACAAAACATTTTAAAGTATTTATCATTTGAATTTCTAGATCTCACCTATTGTAAAGTTTATGAATGATAATGATATTTAAATGTACATTTTTGTGAGACAAAAAAAACATTGAATAAACTTGCAGGAACAATTTATTTAAATGTTTGGCAAAGAAGAGTATTTCCTATTAGAGTATTAGAGAAAACAACCCCACTACAGTTTTGCTGAACCCTAAAGGGATGTTGCCTAGTTTTTTCGGACCAACAATTTGCCAAAGATATTATGTTTGTCATTGCATAAGAGAAGCAGCCATACATCGAGAAGCTGTGACTGAGGAATGGGAGTTGATTTAAACACAGTAGTGACCTTTGACCTATAGCGTTTTGGTACCAAGTACACTTAGGACACACCGCTCCAGACAATTCCAGGACTAGCAGAGAAATCCAATAAAAAAGCATCACTCAGGTTTGAATGAGGTTTTAACATTGAAGTACCCCAGGAGGACCACAGTATGGAGTTCCTAGGAGGGATCCTTTCCAGGGTCCTAGGGTCCCAGAGACTCTAAGACCAGATACTCTGGACTGTTGTTCAGTGCATAGGTTAAAACAACAGTCAGATGCCCAGCACTGCAGAAAATAAGCAGAGTCAAGATTCTCTCTAGGAGTTTGGTTCCTCAGTGCCATGCGTAAAGATGAGGACAACTGTATCTGGTTTATACCAACTGTCCTCACGCACTTCCAAATCCCAAGAACAAGTCTGAGGCAAAGGTACCTTCCTTTGCCTGCCCCCTGCTGACAATGCAAGCTAACCCAATGCCAATCCCTGCAGGCGGTGGACTCAAAATGTGTAGTGTGAATGAATGTACATAAGGAGTTATGAGTACTACGCTTCATCCCTTCAAATCAGGCGTCAAATCCAAATTAGTTTTTCTTAACAGCCAAAGGGCCCAGAGCTTGATAAGAACCAAACATGCAAGTATTTTATATAATGTATCAGAGTTGTTGAGTTGTTTTCATGGGGCTAAAAATGCTGAGAAGGTTTCACTCAGCCTACTCCTGCTTCCAGCAATGAACACTCTGACAGCCAGAACATGCTAAGTGCTCGTTGCTGTCGGTAGCATGTAATATCATGTCTGCTTCATTTCAGACAATGTGAAAAGAGAACCAGGACTTAAATATCCCGTCAATATAAAGCTCGTGCTTGTCATGCAGTCGGGCGGACAGCTAGCTGGCTGTACATGTATTGTGTTATTTATGTTGACGGATGACAAGGCCAAGATTTATCACGCACACACACACACACACACACACACACACACACACACACACACACACACACACACACACACACACACACGACTAAACCTGTTAAAGAGCCTAATGAAAAAGAGGAGACATTGGGTGAGTTTTATACAACCATGCAGAGATTTATCAGTGAAATCTTCTAAACTGTCGTACACAATTAACAAAACAATGTGTCGACTAGAAAATATACAGAAGAGCAGAGATACCCCAAAGCTATTCATTGAAAATGCAAGCACAACATTTCTCACCACAGAGTATGTTTTCACTTACATTTTAGAAAATAATGGGACACAAATTTTTACCACACACAAACGTATGCATGCATATGTAAAACAATGCAAGCTCATTCACAAACACAAAGACAAATGAACAACCAGGCCTTTGGTTTGGTCGAGCACTAAAAAGCTCAACTCAGAAAAAAATGAAGACTTCTGTCACAAACACAATGATTTAATTTTGCATCCAGACCTTTTACTGACCCTTCAGACTGCAGCAGTGAGTCATGTTATGGAAATCAAGGCGTACACACTGACTATATCATCCCATTGCAAATAGACACGCACTCGTTCCTACTCTTCAATTTAACCTCGCTGTATCTCCATTTGAATTATTTGTCTGACACATTTTGCTCATTCAGCAGGCAGAGAGCAGGAAATGGAGGACTACATGCTGTGGGAGACTCAAGCTAAGCATCTGGAAGTGAACATCATCTGTCATACATTATAATACCATACACTTTTGTGATTTAGCAAGGCTCATGAGTGCGACCGTTTCATATCGGTGTGCATTCGTGATTAATAGATGTGTGCTTATAGATACATGTAATCAGAAGCACGTGTGCAACGTTATGGTTTGTTCACACATGCCATTTTATGCAGATGTGGCGACCAGAAGCTCCCATGATGCTGGTCACTGCAAAAATAAAAATAAATAAACAAACAGAAAACAGAAATAATAGCTGTTGCATGCTACTTTATTATTGAGTATGAAAATTGCGAGAAGAGCCCATGACCAGATTACCATAGTTGGTCAAAATGCAGCGCAGTGAGTATATAGTCCATTTCGGAGGGGCGTCGACTTGGCTGGTTAGATCCCGCTAGCTGGGCATCACCAGGAGTATTTCCTCCCTTGGTGTCGTGACCCACTATAATATGTTGGCTTGAAATGGCCGGGGGTGAAAGCGGCTCAGACCCACCCCTTTGAGCCCGTCTCATTAACCATGCCTTGTGGGTGTCCAAGGAAAAAAAATTGAACGGCGGATATATATGTTTCAAACACAGGGCAAAGTGAAGACGTTAACAAACCTGTAATTCATAGATAACTCATGAGTATGCACCACAGCATCTCCCAATTACCATAAATGAGTCATCTGCAATGAAACATTAAGACATCTATACTGGAATTATCAAAGCCCATTTTAACATGTTAACACGTTTTATGATTACTTTTTGACATGATAAATTAATGCAAATGGCCACGATTTGCTGTTTTATTTGAATTATGAAATAATAAAGGAGACAACAAGCAAATAATGTGATACAAAACAAGCCTTTAATTCTTTAATTATTAATGTAATATTATAACTTGAGAGATACAGACTGGTAATGTTGCCTGGTGTGTATGTGGCAAGTTATCTAATCAGGAGACGATGATGTCATTTGACCACAAGTAAATAAAGGTGAATACTCATTTCTTTACCTTTACCTGAGACAGTAGTGTGCCAGTGTTACATTTATTGTACTTTTACTTTAACTTGAGTACTTGTTTGCATCGTTTTTTTTCCTTACATACCATAACATTTCACATGTTATTTTGTCATATAGTTCTTTGTATCTGGAAGTTTCAATGTCGATACAAACACAATATCAGCATGCACGCACACACACACACACACACACACACACACACACACACACACACACACACACACACACACACACACACACACACTTACGCAAGTGGTTGCATGCAGCAGTGACGCATCAGTAACACTTGCTCTCCCACTCAAAAATTATCACTCATACAGACGCAACCTCGCACACAAATGTACAGTTTAGTGGGACACGCACTAACACAGCTTCAGACATAGTCCACATATATTTGTCGTTGCCATTTCCTCCGTCTTGCTATCCTGAGGCAGAATTTGTGGTGGCATGTGAAGGGCTTTAATGCCAGTCCCTTCACTCTAGTCTCTTGTGAGCTCAGTCTACTTTATCTCGTTTGGAGTGCCAGGTCAGCTTTACAATGTGTATTTCACTTGTTTAAAGTACTGTTATCTGTGCACCTTATTTTTTATTTTATTGTATATTCTATTGTAAATGTTATTGTACATTTAATATGTTCCTATTTCTTGCACTGTATTGTCAAATGTTATGTACCACATGCCATGACAAATTCCTTGTATGTGAAACATACTTGGCAATAAATTATTCAGATTCTGATTGCTTAAAGTCTCGCCATTACTCTCTGCCCCTTCTTTTCATGTATTCTGCGTCTGTTTCGCCATTGTATTTTTCTTGTGCGATACGCTTTCATTTGTCTTTATATTGTTTTCTATCCGTCTGGTCTCTTGTTGTGATGTTGTGTAGTTACCTCGGGGTCATTTGAATAATTAGTTAATGTGTTTGACACCAGATGCCATTGGATACTGTAGTTTCTCTATATTTTAAGTATAATGTAATAGCTGAATATGCCAACCCACTATTTTGTAAAAGTCCCTTTGTTGTAACTATTGCCTGGGAATCACTTCTTTTCTTTGAAAGATGTCATTTACGACCAGCAGTGGCTGATTTCTAAAAGTCCAACACAAAAAACTATTTACTTCTAAAAAAAGGCAAAGAAGCACCAAAGGGTGACTTGTTAAAACTAAAGTTATTAATTTCTAAAGGAACAACTCCTGTATTTTAAATGCAGTAGATAATAAGGTAAAGTTGAAGAAAAAACATTTCAAGGTAAAGATTAGATCTGAAAGTGATTATTTTCAGACAGCTTGGTAAAGCTGCGGCTTCCAAAGAAAAACTAAATCCCTGAGTCATTGCAGAAGGGCTGAGGTTTTAGGTTATATGGGCCTAGGACACAAGTTCCTTTGGCCAACTCCATGAACTCAAAACAGTAGAATTATATTTTTAATTAAAGTGACCTTTTTGAGAGTCATTGGTTAACAATCATACGTAAAGGCAATTAATCACCTTCCTTTCAAATCAAACCGCAATGAATTAGCTCATGCAGAGTAACACACACAGAAGTCATGTTATTTATTGTACCAAAGTACAATCAATGCCAAATTAATAATGTGACTAAAACAAAAATGTTTGACCCCTCCCTCTCTTTTCCATTTATTTCTTAATTTCTTTCACTTTAATCTGGAAGTGATAGTTGAGGATAATGACAATATACACAGCTTGTATAACTATGTGTATGCTGCTGGAGTACATGCATGCAAACGTAAGGCTAAATCAGGACCCATTAGTTTGATAGATGACAAGTTACCCAAGAACTTTGTAAGTTATTTCTGAAATACATCTTTACATCTTCAACCTGCACTACTTGTCAGACAAGATAGTCTCTATTTTTGTCCCTCTATGTTTCACAGCAAGCCAGCTCTTTTCCTGAAAGGCTCCACAGCAACCTGACAGACGTGTTAACGGAGCATCAAGTTACTGCAATTGAACATGATGCACACTCTGCTCACAGAGGCTGGCTGAGGGAGCGTAACTTAACAACCCTACCCAAGATAAATATGTTGTAACAGCTGTATAACCTACAGTGGAAACATACAGAAATATGTAAGAACGTTATACAACATAATTCTAATCTGTTAACAGACAGAGTCCCTTTCCACTCGATGTTCAGTCATAAGCGTGACCTGCAGTATTGTTCTACAATAATACACGAGATATTATGAAATGTGTACAAGCCTACAGTTTCTTAGTATACATTGTTGCTCCCAGGATATAAATTATACTGCATTATGATTGTGTTTTGTCACAACTAAGACTAGACCAAATGCCTTAGTATTGTGTGATAACATCTCTTTTTCCATAAGTACTGTGTGTATGATTTTACAGCGTCCACAACATATTAGTCAGGCAAAAAAGGAAGCAAATAAAGTAAATTGAGGCCTAATATTTTTTTATTTGATAAAATAGCGAGAACATAGTTAACCTATTCATTACAACAGGTAAATCTTACTGTTCGCTACTGTCAACATGATTGTTACTATCATCAACAGTTTAAAATTGAAGTTTCTTTCAGCCTGCAATCACACATTTTTCGCCCACTCGGGGACAGTGTAGCAAGTTGTGAGCACATTAAGTCTCTAAGAGGATGTAGTGAACTGGTTGGCAGTTCACAATATCATTCAGCAGTTTAGGTGAAACATTTTCATTCATTTAAGAGATGTTTTTGTCCACCTGGTGAATGCAAGTGCAATATTGACTTCTTTGACTATGTTTTTAACTCCATATAATCCAAAGGTAAATGCCTTTATAGCTGCTAAATTCTTCACAATCTAGTCACTAGCGGTGTCTGTCTGTGTTGGGCACTGAGCACGTAGAGCAGAATTAGTTTTCTGAGATCTTCACTTGCAGTACATGACGCTATGAGAGTCATGACAGAGAAACAAACCTCAGAAGTCGCAGCCCAGACAGCTAAATGATGGGCTGGAACGTTAAAAGCTCTTTAAAACTTTTTTAAGCCTTATGCTGCGTTCACACCAAACGTTTACCGCGTCAGTTTACTCGCTCGACAAACGTCAAACGCTCTGTTCGCCTCGCGTCAAACGCTTTTTTTCGCAACCTATCGCGTCTGTGCATTGACTTTGCATGTAATCTACTCGCATGTCAAATTCACAACGTGTTTGGTGATTTAAGGCTACTATGATGGAGTTTTCTACTAATTTGCAATGTAAATAGACATTTGGGGATTTCTCCGAGATTACTGAGAAATTACTTTGACGGTTGCTTGCAGCTATGTTTTCATTTATATGGAATTTTAAACATTGGGAATTTTAAATGTAATCATCACCATTCAGTAACTGGGACCAAGTGGATCAAAATAAATAAACGTATGCACTGCAATGCTATTTCACAACATTAACAAACAAAAAACATACTTGAGACCAGCAAACATGGTTTTACTGACTGTGACATGATGAAGAGAAAATGAAAAAAACACTCATTAAAACACTAGTCCTTTAACTCACCAGTATAATGCAACCACACACTCACATTATGGTGCAGTACACAAGCCATGTTTTTGGAGCAGAGTAGTCAGTGGGACACGAACCATTATATTGCAGCAGTTCAGCACTTCATTGCTCTCAGAACACACGCATTTATCACGGACGAACTGCCTTCCTTTCGGTTAATGATGAGTATGTGCAGCTGTGTGGAAAATAATCCAAGGTGCACAGTGCCATATTTTAACCACCACAGCAGAAACATTTTTGGGAGTAAATATTTATCACTGCCATTAACCTTCAAGGAAAGATTATTGCTGTTTACAACATTCAGGTCATGGCTGTGTGTCATTAATGCTGTGTACAAATGTTGTAGAAAAGCAAATTAAAGGATATTCATTTACAGTATGCAACACATGCTTAACACACAGACTTTGGATGAACGTGTAAAATGTAAAGGTTGAAGTTGTTTTTGTTGAAAAAAGGCCAAAAGGACATCGTAAAAGCTAAGGGTGTAAAGCACTTTTTCTTTTTTTAATAATTAAAAGTTATAGCTATTTTATAATTGTTTATAATTGTTTTTGACAAATACACTACATGTATTATAATTATTTTTCACTATTAGCTTATTTTATCATTGCCCAGCTCCTGTGTTGCTCTGTTGTCTGCCTTCTCTTCAGCCTTCAGCCTTCAGCCTGCTGTGTGGGGCGGTGCCGCTGCTTGTTAAGGGTCTTCTCATCCAATCACATTTCACCTCTGTTTCTCTATGCAATCGAGAGCTGGTTAAACTATATGGAGAGGCCTGCTAGCATTATGAAACGTGTGTTTGGCCACAGGGCCCGCGTGACCATTAACGTGCGCTGTGATTGGTCACAAGGAACTCCTCGGGGACCGCCAAAATCTCATCACACCACGAATGAATACGGCCAGTTGGGCAATATCTCTAGTAATGTCAGTTCTCCAATCCATTCTGACTGTTGGCTCAATGGTTAGCATGGTCACCTCTCAATCAGATGATTGGAGGTTTGAACCCCAGCTCTGCTAGTTTTTCTTCTTTTTGTGTGTGTCTTTTCTGTAATTTTAACAGTAGGTGGCGGTAATGCACCTTTTCTTGGATAAATCCGCATTTAAAAAGAAGAAGCAGCAGCTAGAAGCTAGGAGCTATCTTGACTCTCAATGATTTATTATGTGGTGAGTGACCGCATGAGACACGAAGCAGCACATTTAGAGGAGACAACGAGGAGAACGTGACTTTGGGGGTGGTGCACCGGTTAGACCGCAGGCGTACGTCCAAAACCACGGCCCGCCACTGGTGTAAAGTCATGGCTGTGAAAAAAATATGCTTTGAATTTAATTTAAAGTTAGGGTTTAGAAGTAAAACATTTTTAGAAAGTGAAAATGTTTTGAAATTTCAGATCTGTCATCCATTCATTCAAACCTTTCAGTCACTCAAATATCTTCTTTCATCAACTTCTCACTAATGTCCGTCTTTTGCAGTGTTTTAGTGTGAATGTTTTAACGAGTGAAACTCCCCATTAACAACTTTTGCACTTTGACCACTTTCTCATCAAAGCCTCAATGTGCAGAATTTTTATGTGGTATGAAATTACTCTGCTGGCATGAGTTTCTGCTGGTAGGAAAATGAGAGTCCAAGTGGAAAATGGTGCAGTCTATGTGTTACTTTCATCCTATTTTTCTGTGTGCCCCCAGGTTGAATTCATGGTTGGAGAATAGTGGGGGTGAGGCCATATTCGACCAGCATTAGCATTCCTTCACCGAAAATTCAAAATAAAAATAATTAAACAATACAGGGTTGTCTGGCAAAAAAAATTGGAACCTGGCTTCACTTTTGCTGCAACACAATGTAACAATCAATTATGCGCAAATGCATAATCTTGGTAGAATACGCTAAAATGGTACATTATTACACTTTTTTTCTCTCAATATACATGCACAGAAATAAACAAACACTGAAAACTAGGACAACAAAGTTGAACAAAGATAAACATAAACATAGGGATGTGAATTAAGAATCGGTTCCTGTGAGAACCAGTTCCGAGTTGTCTGATTCATTGAAGTAAATATATAAATAAAAATTCAATCATGTACTTCTTATCACTTGGATTCTCCATCTTTATGCCTATTACCACTATACATGACAATAAGAAGATCAATCAAAATGTGACATGATGATGTACCGCCTCGCCGGCAGCACGGGGCTGTAAACCCATGCGTGATGCAGCTTTCGGAGGCTTCCACTCAGCACTTTCGCCCCAAGCCTCACACCTACTCACCTTTATAAAATAGTGAGTGGACACTAATCTGATCAAATTATGCCACAGTGTTGTTGCAGCAGTTTACAGTAATTGTGCACCAGATATGTAAGGTTTCACATGGTAGTAAGATATTTGAATTATATAACAGGTTTGTATAATCACAAAAGGCTGCTTTATACTTAAAAGAACAGTGAGATTTAAAACATAAAGTAATTTAATGACAACGTGATGTTTGGTGTTACAGCGTTATTGACAACTGTTCATCAGAAAGTAGACCTGTGGCAAGAATCTGTTCTTGTGTCTGGTTGTTTTGGAGTACAGTGTTCTATAGTGCGTGTCCCAGAGGGGAAAACCTGCCTGTTTTCTGACTCTGGAGGAATACAAATCCTGATTGGAAGGCAGAATGGCACCAATGATTTTTTTCTGCAGTCCTGGCTGTCTCTTGTAGTCTGCTCCTGTCCTATTTGGTGGCTGATCCAAACCAAACAGTGATGGATGTGCAGAGAACAGACTGGAATATTGAAATATAGATCTGAATCAGCAGCTCCTGAGGAACCTTGGACTTCCTGAACTTGACAGGAAGTACACCCACTGCTGGGCATTTTACCCAATGGTGTCCAAGTTGATTATTTGGGAGATGGTGGATGCTAGAAATCAAAAAGAGCAGACACATTGTTGGGGGGTGGGAATTCTCCTGAAGTCCACTGTCATATCTACAGTTTTTAGAGCGTTCAGCTGCATGTTGTTATGACCACAACAAAGGGTCAGCTACCTTCTGTTTCTATGCAGACTTGTCACCATCTTGGATGAGGCTGATGACCGATGTGTTGAGTTTAACAGATGGGTCTCCTGAGGTGCAGCAGTAGAGGAGTAGTGGGGAACACACATCCCTGAGGGTTTCAGTACTGGAGGCTGGATGTGACTTTATCCAGCCACACCTGCTGTGTCCGGTCTGTCAGGAATCGTGTGTTCCACTAACTGGACAGGGCTGGCAAAGTGAGCTGGGTGAGGGTAATGTGAAGGATTTCTGAGTCAAGGTCTTGTAGGATATACTGAAGTCACATTTTGTCTGCAGCAGCCACCGACCTGCAGGGTCATGTGATGTCCTCCAGCTGGGTCAACAGTCTCTCAAAGGATCCCATGATGAGGACGGGCCTGTAGGCATTTCATCCTGTGATGAAGGGTTCCTTTAGGCCCAGAATGATAGTGGAGCATTTAAAGCTAGAGGGGGCTTCACACTGCTCCAGTGATCTGTTGAAGATCTGTGTGAAGATGAGGAACAGCTGGTCAGAACAGACTTTCAGACTAGAGGGAGACATGCTGCCTGGGCCTGGTGCCCTACTTATAATTTTTTGAAAGAGTTGACACACATCCTCTTCATAGATTTTGAGAGCAGGTAGGGGTCAGTGGGGAGGAGTGAGGAGGTAACAGGGATTACAGATGGTTGTTTGATGTTGGAGCAGGAGAGCGATATGAATGTGGGCCTATCAAATCTCCAGTAAAAAAAAGTTGATAAGTCTCCACAGTGTTAGGGGATGGTTTCCTGTTGTTAGGACGTTATTTTGGGTCTTTCCAAACTGATGCAAGGTTATTGGCTGAATATTGGTTGAAAACCTGTTTTTCAGTTTCTTAGATTAGCTCCTCCTTGCAACCCTGCTCTCTTTAGTCAGCGTGCTTCTGGCAGTCACTACTGTGGGCCTCTTCCTTTATTGTATATGTATGTCTGTGAAACAACAGATGTACAATGTCACATTGTCAGAGTTCATTCAGATCTTAAATGACAGCCTCAAAAACACTCAATCGGTGCCTCGTTGGTCCATCTCCTCGGTCCTGTAACAGTCTTAGATTCAAATGTGTGCCTGTAAGTACGGAGAAAATGATCCAGACAGTGATCAGAAATTTCCAAAGCAACAAAAGGTGTCTAGCAATGTTAAGTATTAATGGTCCAGTGTGTTACTACATGTTGTTTTTATTTTGGAAGTTAAAGTTCCCAAGAACAATTAGCAGGAAGTCTTAGCGTTTTTTTCCTCCAGTCTTCAAGTTAGAGATTTTTTAAACCATGCGGCATGTGTACACCAACCATCGTTTATGGAAAAGCAAATTCCGCCTCCCCTGTTTTTTCCAGATAGCTCCATGACGTAGTAGGCTCGGAGGAGTTGGAAGCCCAATAGATGGAGTGAGCTGTCCTGGATGTGACCAAGCCAGGTTTCAATGAAGCACAGTGCAGCAGTTTGTCTATATTGTTGGCCAGAGAGCGAACATTCGCCAGGTGGATTTGATTGGACTGGAGCGTTTGAAATACTTTCAGTTTTGCCGAGCGCTGTGGCTTGTTTTCCTCATCAGCGTTTCCTGTAATCTCGAAGAGAGCTGCTGCTCCTCCAACTAAAAGCTCTTGGGTTGGGTAAAAAGATGTGGAAAAAAAAGTATTGTTTACTAAGTTAATCGTTGAAGGTTTAAAAGTTCCCTCCTGGTGAATGTAACCCGAGAAGGAGAGCATAATTTAGGTTAATAAACAGGCTTTTACTTCTAACTGACAACAGGCAAAATAAAAGCATGCATAAGTTTTGTAGCCTGGCATATTTCTGATTGATTTGAGCACACAGACACGTAATCACTGAGTCTTATCACGTGTATGCACTAAAATCAATCCATAACAAAGACATACTACCTCATCTATGTGATACGAGCAATCAGCACATATTGTAGGTTGATACGGTTTTATCGTTTAATAAGTACATAACCTTTCACAGATTTAGAAGATGGTTTTATAAACTTGTTTTGTAGAAAAAGGTCATATCCTCATTCCCTTGTGCATCCATGAAAACTGCTGGCCTTCTCCCGCTCAAGGATCTCATCAGCACTCAGGCCCGGCTCCAGAACCTAATTTCCATCCATTAAGTGTTTTATTTTGGCAACCAAAAATCCTGCCTCTTTGAGTGGCCTGTTCAAAACATCAGGCATTAGGCAACTAATTTTCCTCCAAATATTATGTTACTCTCAGTAGGATAAGGAAGCTTTGAATGGCTGAAATGCAAAGAAAATACTACACGTCATACTTGGGGTCTTTCTCATTTCTCTATTTTGTGCCTCCTTGTCTCTTCACTCCTCGCTTCTCTGAAATCAATCAAAGGGCTCCTTTTTGAGGGACATCCCAATTCCTAAAATACATCAAAGATGTAGCAAGCTTGATGGAGGAGCTATAACACAGGAAACCTCGGTGCAGCATTTTGTAATCATAAGTGGTAGTAATTCATGGCATACCCATGCTTGCAACTCACAGTTATGCAAAATTACGTATTTTTGTAACCACTAAGGTCGATGATGTACATTTTTGTCTTTGAATCACAAGGCCCAAATACAAACATTTGTTGTGTTCTTAACTCAATAAAATATATATAAAGAGACTGTGTGTGTCTGTGTGTGTTAGTTAAATAAAAACATATGACACCTTTCCTTGTCACAATTGTACAAGGTTACAAGTTCATTTTATTGTCATAGCACAACGAAATTCAGACTGCAGAGGCATTTTGCTTTACAAGAAAACCACAAAAGCTGCAGGATGCTGCACAACCGATATCATCATCAGAGCTTTCTTTTGACCCACACTTTTCGGTTTACGGTCCCAGGACCTTGGTCTTGTTCAGGAGTTTACCGAGGCTACGTTGCAGAAGTAATCAAGTCTTTTCAAACAACAACACTACAGTTCAGCAGTAACACAGAATGGATTTTGCCTTTAATTAAGCCCTTTGTAGGTTACTTTGATCGCACTCCTCTCATGCATTCACCCAACAATGAGAAGTAAAAGCTTCGATCTGGATTCTGAAGCTTTAAAAAGCTTCCATTCATTTGGACACTTTCAAAAGGCAGTAAGTGTCCTAAGATGTAATGGGTACCTATATGCAGTTATTGAGTGAACAACCATAAGAGATACTTTAATTAAAGTGTACCTTTGTGCATTGGATATAAAAGGAGTGAGCTAATCAATTGCAATATGCATTTAGATTTTATATCAACAATACTATATTATGACTAATGATGAATGATGATATAAATGATGATAAAAGGTTAAAGAAAGTGGCGTGGTGTATAGAGCACAGCTGTACAATACCAATGCAGTTCAGTACAGTTATATGACTAATAATATTTTCAAACTTAGGCCCTGACTCAAAAGAATGATACATAATGTTATCATCAATACTATATAGATTTATTAATACCAAGCCATAGTGTGCGGTTGAAGTGCAGATTTAGAGAACGTGTTATGTTAAACAGACTTGTAGAGCACTTGTTGAGTCTTCTGACCACTCAAAGCACTTTTTACACTCCATGTCATTATTCAGCCATTCATTCAATGATGACAGGGGCTACAATGCACCAGGACCAACTAACATTCATACCTATTCATACACTGCCGGCAAAGTCTGCGGGAGCAATTTGCTGTTAAACATCTTGTCCAAGGACACAACGACATGGACTAGCGGAGCAGGGGACCAAACTGCTGATCCTCTAATTGAGAGACGACCCTGCTCTACCACTGAGCCACAGTCGCCCCAAGAAGTCATTAATACACAAGGTTGTCATTTCAAATTGAAACAATCATCTGCACATGATATAAGGAGCTGTAAACATCTAAGAATTTTTTTTTCTTTCTGTTTTGACCTCAAGTGGCAAATCCTGTGCATTTTTTCCGATGCAGTTGTAAATGATTGCTGTCAGATTGATTGGGCAATCTAAATCGGACTTTTATGGTGCAAACCAATGAGCCTGTAGCACATTTAATAATCTGACCTAAATCAAACATTGGTAACATTGTCACTGTCGGGGTGAATATGTTCTCTGTCCGACTTGTGCTTTACCCACTTTTCCTCAGCCACAAGGACCGGTTTGCTGCAGCCTTGCTTCTTTCTCGTTTACTCTGCTCGGGCAAGCAAGGAGGAAAATTTGGTTGTTGATTTTAGCTTTTTCTGGCTATGTTGGCAGGTGCAATGTTGGATTAAGTCCCTCATTCTCTGATGTTTCTCCAGCGTCAACTAAAACTGTTCTCCTACGAACACCTTGTCTACACCGGCTGCATATCAAAAGCAACACATCAGCACCACTTCAGCAGCAGCAGCTCCACTGCTCCGTCAGCGTCTGTGTTGGATCAATTCAATCACAATACTGTTGTGTATGCAGAAATGGGCAACACCCCCAATAAACAATCAATGTAGCTACATGTGTGAAAATAAAATTCATTTGGTTCTGTGAAACACAAATAAAAAAGGTATTGTCCACTGTCTTCAGATTGCTTGTTTTGACCAATAAACAGTCATACATTAAAATATACCCAATTTAGAATGTGATTAATTAAAGCTGAGGCTTGAATATTTTTTTTCTTTAACAATTTTTTTTTGCAATATTACAAAATAGTTGCATATGAACAAAAGTCTTCGGCCAAAATGCAGTTGTTTAAAAGTTTTGTACGGATTTGTTTTAGTTTGACCTCCAGTTACACAATCTTTGTCGTCAACCATGCTAGTTTTTGCCATTTCGACTATAGTCAGACTGTGGAGTTGATAAAGACTCACAGCTCTGTCCGATGGGACACTGGAGGGCAGGAGAGGGCAGAGGTGCTTCCCTGCTTGCCCCCTGTCTCTCATTCCTCCCCGTACTTAGATCAATAACAAGCTCCTTAGCCACAGGTGCTCTCCAGGGAGCCCAACCTGGAGCTTTCCTTTCTCAGCACTCAGCTCATTGTCTGCTGCTAACGCTGGCAGAGCCATGCATCCAAGCCTGACCGATGCACACAGACTCCAGACTTGATGGAACATATGGAACATACAGTATGATGGTCCAGAGCTTTTTTGTGCATGCATGCACACTTTACATTCAACATTTCTCACTATTGCTCTCCCACACATACATTAAAAAGAGTCATGAAATGGTTTTATGAAGAATATTGGAGTCTGGTTCATAACTGAAGCAATGTTAAGCCTTTTAATATCAGTGTGAGAAATGGTGTTATGCAGCTAGATGTGTGTTGCATATTTGTGATTTTGATTAATTCAGGCATTATTATCAAGCATTTTTATATTATTCATTATTTCATGCCAAAATAGAATATATTTTATTAAAATGTGCTTTTATGAGATACAGCTTATTTATTCAGTTTACATGCTGGAAATCTAATTTGCAGATACTTCCCAGAACCCTCTGTCAGAGACAGTATTAGAACTTTTCAACAGTTTTTTCACACCTTTAATTGAATTCACTTTTTTTAATCCTTTAACTCTCCAATTCTAGCTGTTAAAATAAAATGTAAAATTATTTCAAATACTTAATTGTAATTTTACAATATGATCAGTCTTAAACATTTCCAGGTGCATTATTTATTTGCTTTCCTTTTTACCCTTTTTGTAGCATACGTTGCCTCTGTGACCTTTTTAATTCATGTTTCTATCGTGTTCATGAGTACATGACGATACACTTGACCTTCAACTAACATCGTGGTTACTAACCTGACTGGACCTCTCTCCACAGGCTGGCCCTGTACATCATGAGTTCCTGCTGTGTCTCCTTGCAGTTAAACTATTCAGTCCCACAAACAATTGATAGCCCTTTACAGCATTCATGACTTCAATCTTATCTTGCATACTTAAAAGTTTACATTGCTCATTTACCTACTATCGCCTCCCATCTATGGACCATCCACAGAAAACTGTTACTGGGACTAGCTACTTAAAATAACTGCAGTGAGACAGCTTTTATTTGCTTGTCACATCTGTACCACCCACCAAACCAACTTTCACACAGTGTCCGTAATTTTTAGTTGATTACTGGATAACACCTTATCATTTTCATTGTCTTACCTATGTGCACTGATAAGTTACACAGTACAGTTGTGTTACCTTTGCTTTGTTCACCTAGATTCCATTGGGGTTTTGTTTTTAGGTTACCAGGAAATACATACTTTTATATTGTTTTGCCTTCTGGTTGAGCAGGGAAGGTGCTTTGAGGCCTTCACCAAGGCCAATTGTAGCTGCAGGTTGTAATCTGTTTATGCTTCATGCTAATGGTAAAATGGAGGACAACAAAGAAGATCCTAAAAGACTACTAATATTACTGAAGCCAATTACCCATATGCATGTTTTTCCAAGCAGTGCTTGGGGGTAATGAAGGCGTTCCCTGCAAATGACATATTGATATTGAACAGTAATTGGGAAACAACATGTGTAGTTTTTTTAATGTTCTGTATCTCTTCAAATTCAGGCAGTTATATTGATGTAGCTCACGCAGTAACATTTCTGCAAGATAGTCCAGATGGGGATAGGTAATAGAGTAGCAGGCTGGCAGATTTGAAAACCTCTGTCTTCTTAATATGAAGAAGACATTCATGAGCGACCACAGATTGGATAGAAACGACCTTTGTGCACAAGTCAGACAAGGTTGCATCGCACATGAACAGATTCGACCACAACTCATGGGCTATAGAAATGCCAAGAGGAAAGAGGCCCGTAGGAAAGAGAGAGAGGCAATGTTTCCCATTAATTACCTAGACAGGTAATTACATGCAAAGTGTAAAAATACTCTGCTGCAAGTAAAAGACCTGCATTCAAATTGTTTCTTCAGTACAAATGTATTAGCATCAAAATATACTTAAAAGTAAAAGTGTACTCATTATGTAGAATGGCCAATATACTAAATAGATGCTTATGATATGCCTATATAATTGAATTATAATTATTGACAGGAAAAACATTCTCAAAATGGCTCAAATGAAATAGTTAATGCACAATATAAAAGATGAAAAATAATTCTGAAGCTCTTTTGAAAGAAACAGTACAATACCAAATATGAGTCTTACCTCCCGTGGACTGCCCTTCCTACTGAGCCGGGATGGCAATGTGTACTTACAACGTCCTGCTGATTCAATACTAAGCAAAAATCATCCCCACAATAAGTACTTTGTTATCTCCATCATTTATGCATATTCTTAGGTTGTTCTGCCATAGCATGGCTTGTTATCATAAGGAAATGCACAGAACAATAGCATAAGTAAACATAATGTTGTTGCAGATGTTTTTTGTGTGTTTTGTAGTCAGTCTATAAATATGATGGTTTAAAAGCTTATGTGTAATTTCCATTAGATGTCTTATGTATCAAACGTTGCAGATTAATGAGTTCATGAAAAGGTGTGATTCTATTCATCACATTCTTAGTAGCATACAAAATGGCATATGCTGACAAATTAGGCTGCTAAAGATATACCAGTGGGTCACTCGAGCGTCCCACACAATCGCTGTCCATGCTCAGCACTGAAAGTGAAGAACCTGGGGGTCAGGAAAAGGACCATGTGTCTCACTCTCTGATTCTCATCATCATTGACATGAATTCTCAGGTGTTAAAGGGAAGCTTGGAGGAAGGCCTAAGTGAGGCCTATATTGTCTTCCAAATTTGATGTGGAAGATCTTGACAGGCCCGGCACACATAACTGACCTCAACCCCATCCAACACCTCTGGGGTGAACTAGAACGACTGCGAAACACACCTTATCACCCAACATCAGTGCCTGACCTCACTAATGCCATTGTTGGTAAATGGAAGCAAATGCCTACAGCTAGGTTCCAAAATCGCAGTGTTTCCCCTACCATTATATTACGGGGCGCCCCACCCCCCTGAAGGCACCCTACCCCCCCACCCCCCCTGTAATTTTCTCTCCGCCAGAGCACAAAAGAAGTCATTTAAGGTTCCCTTTCCTATAGAACAGGTCTACACCTTGGTCTACACCTTGTTCTTTTATTAAACAAAGAAGCCGGGGTAGCTCTCCTGCTCCAAGTGAAACGAGGTTTGAATTGCAGTTTTATCAAATTGTATAATGTATTCTATTAGCTCCATCTTTTTGCGGAAATTGAATAATGTCTTCCCTCATGTCAACTATGTAAATCAATGACAATGTAGGCCTCCCCATGTCCCAACACACAGATGTTTCACTTCCACTGTGCTTGGCATCAGGGCCTACTCATAACAACGTTTAATGGCTGAAGAACAAAGACAAACAGCAACATTCAACTTGAATAAACCTGCTATTCAACACCACAAGAATGACAAAGATGACACTTCACACCAACGAATTTTTTTTAAATCCGGATTTCAAATCTAATATAACTCATGAAACGTCTATTTTTGCATGGGCAGATAGCATCTATGAAGTAGGACATTTACGTGACCGTATAGATGCCTACATTTATTGGTAACTGATTAAAAAGCATGTTTAATGATGGCTTTGTATTTATATACATGAAACTAAACTATGCTTTACAGTTTGTTTTCAGCACCTCTGAGATAGAATGCTACACTTTTTTTTCTTTCTTTTTTTCATATTCATGAAATAAAGATATCAAAAAAGATAATATGAGATCATATAATACGGTGGTCAAAAGTAAGCACAGCAACGTATCTGTTAACAAATTGATTACAAACAATCTTCAGACATATTCAGTTTTGGAAATGCAGCTGCTGAGCTGGTTACAGTGGGAATTGACACCCCTAAGGAAAATGTGAAGGAGCTGCTTCCAGTGGAGATGTGGGGTGAGCGCTGCATCTTAGATATTACAGCATGGTAGTATTTTACCAAGTAACAATTCATGTGTGTGTTTGTACTGTGTACCTGCTTTATTTGAAAGGTGTTTTTACTCTATTTCAAAACGGAAGAACAGAAATATATAACAGGTGAAACATCCATGTTTGAAGTCTCAGATTCCTTTAAACCCACTGGTCCTCACTCACAATCCCCCACACCCCCATCATCACTAATGACAACTTTACATCTTCCATGGTCTAATTCTTACTCCATTATTATATCCTCTACAACATTTTAGGATTTATTGCTCTTCTCATGAATAGATTGTCTGGATGAAAGTAAGGTGTGTTCATTTCACCAGATTCAACCACTAATTTCATTCATGAAAGGGAGGAGACAGGATTTAGATGGATCTTTGAGCTTTGAGCCTCATGAGACCTCCATCCATTCCATCCATCCATTATCAGCCGCTTATCCGGGGTCGGGTCGCGGTGGCAGCAGGTTCAGCAGGCCGACCCAGGCTTCCCTCTCACCTGCAACACTTTCCAGCTCATTCTGGGGGATCCCTAGGCGTTCCAAGGCCAACCGGGAGATATAATCCCTCCAGCGTGTCCTCGGTCTTCCTCTGGGTCTCCTGCCAGTTGGACGTGCCTGGAAAACCTCTAATGGGAGGCGTCCAGGAGGCATCCTGACTAGATGCCCGAACCACCTCAGCTGACTCCTTTCGACACGAAGGAGCAGCGACTTGACTCCAAGCTCCCTCCTGATGTCCGAGCTCCTTACCCTATCTCTAAGGCTGAGCCCGGCCACCCTACGGAGGAAGCTCATTTCGGCCGCTTGTATCCGAGATCTCGTTCTTTCGGTCACGACCCAGAGTTCGTGACCATAGGTGCGGGTTGGAACGTAGACCGACCAGTAAATGGAGAGCTTCGCCTTCCGGCTCAGCTCCCTCTTCACCAAGACGGACCGGTACAGCGCCTGTTTTACTGCTGCAGCCGCACCGATCCGCCTGTCGATCTCCCGCTCCAACTTACCCTCACTTGTGAACAAGACCCCGAGATACTTGAACTCCTTCGCTTGGGGTAGGCAGTTTGTCCCCACCTGGAGGGAGCAATCCACCGGTTTCCGGCAGAGCACCATGGCCTCAGATTTGGAGGTGCTAACTCTCATCCCTGCCGCATCACACTCGGCTGCAAAATGCCCCAGTGAATGCTGGAGGTCACGGTCCGAGGAGGCAAACAGAACCACATCATCCGCGAACAGCAGAGAGGCGATCCCGAGACTCCCGAACCGGACCTTCTCCGCCCCCTGGCTGCACCTAGATGTCCTGTCCATGAAAGTCACGAACAGGACCGGTGATAAAGGGCAGCCCTGGAGGAGGCCAACACCCACCGGGAACGTGTCTGACTTATTACCGAGGATACGAACACAGCTCCTTCTGCAGGCGTACAGAGCCGGATGGCCCGTGCCAACGGGTCCGGCACCCCATACTCCCGCAGCACCCCCCACAAAAACCCCCGAGGGACCCGGTCGAAAGCCTTCTCCAAGTCTACAAAGCACATGTAGACTGGTTGGGCAAACTCCCAGGACCCCTCCAGTAGTCTTGCAAGGGTAAAGAGCTGGTTCACTGTTCCACGACCGGGACGGAATCCGCACTGCTCGTCTTGAATCTGAGGTCCTCCAACTGATTGATGTCATCAAACAATTTCTCCTCCATTTCCACCTCCACCAAGGATCTGAATTTCTGTCACTTTTCAATTCATCTTTTCAAGTTCAATACAAGGTTTGGATCCACTGGAGTCTTTTTGTATTTGACATTTTCCAGCTCAAAACTGTGACAGAAGCATACATTAATCAAAAGTATCATCAAAATGCGCCGAACCTCATGAGACCTGTGTTATGCAAAACAGGCTCAGAAAAATATGAGAAGGGCAGTATATTGGTAGAATTGATTTTGAATGATTATAGATTAATGACTTGTGTGCAGAGCTCATTGTGTTAGCGGCTCAAGTTTCCCAAATGAAGTTCCAACCTTTCACAAAGCTGTTTATGGTTCTCAGACAACATCTAGCAACTTTTAAGGAGAGATTCTGGAATTAAAGATGCAACTGTAGCACTGTCTACACTGTCTCTCTATCCCTGAAGACCCTCTTCACAGGGAGGATGTAGTGTGGTAGTTTAAACGATTCAAAGCGATCAAACCTACTCCTGAGCTGTGGATGCTGCTGTACAGGCATGCAGACCTGTTATGCTCTCCTTCAGCACTTTCACAGCTCAGCATGAATCCACTCTGCTAAAAGGCTTATGACAAACTTCCAACACTTCCAAAGGTGCTCATCAAAGGCTCCTCCAAGCTAGGTGAGAGGAATAGCCACCTACTAAAAAAACTGGTCACTGTGCAAAGCCAGAAAGGTATATTGTAGGCCTATTCATTGCTAGCAGACAGTCTTTAAGGCAGTTTAATCGGATTTAGGAGTTACACACACAGAATCCTGGAGCAGAGACCCAGAAACCTGTGACTGCAGCTTTGACAAGGCGATGAATATTTCTTTCTCTTTTGAGCTGCATGTATCTACTCTTTTGTGTGGAGGCTTAGGCCATTCATGAGTTATAAATGGATGTATACATTTCTTAAGAGAAATATCCTCATGAAATTCAATGTATTAAGATTCAGCATTAAGCCTTAAAACTGCAAACGCATTCACAATATCAAAAATAATTAGTGATGAAGGATGCACAAAATGCACTGCCAGTCAAATTTACCTCAATCAGTCCACCATATTTAGTCGAAAAGATATTCAGCCTGAGACTTTGTTCACCTTTGACTGCCATTTATTTTATTTAGCTTCTCAATGAGTTGAAATGCTGCAAAAGCCCCACGAGGACATAACTTAGGACGATTATATATATATATATATATATATATATATATATATATATATATATATGCGGTTATATATATATGCGGTATTCATTGTGAAAGAGCGGCCAGCGAGGAGACCAATACTCGTCTGACCAATGTGTAAATTCATCAGTCAATCATTTAGAAAGTCAAGGACAGGCTGTTGCATTTATTGAGCTAGCCTCGCTTTGCCAAAAGTACTTTTATTATTAAATCCTTATCAAAACTGTTGTAGATTAATTTTCTGTTCCTCAACTAATCCATTAATGGACTAATTGTTTCAGCTCAAGAAACATCATCTGAGAAAGGGATTTGTTCATGACAGAAAACTATGGATTAAAACTAGGGCTGCAACTAACTAATGATTGTTATTAGGACTTATCTGGTCATTAATCGTCAATTACTTAATTAAACGTTCAATTACTCGTCTGGTCTATGAAACGTTGCCCAAGGTGACATCTTTATATACTGGTTGTGTCTTACCAAGATGAATAAAAGCAACAAAGCTTTTCATTTGAGGGACTTTTTTGGGTATTTAGAAATATTGTTTTATTTTAAATTGTCTGCTGATAGTCCAATTAATTAAACTACCAAATCTTTCAGCTGTAAATACCACTGAAAACTCATTGTACTTTTAGTTGAAGGACTTTTCTTTAACTTATCCATGATGTCATGCGTTACTGCACACAAAGTTGCATGTAAGCATTGTGTTTCCCTTCTCCCTGTCATTCCAGTTTATGCATCTATCTGTCAATGTTCACATCAAAGCAACCCTGATGGGCTTCATAACCTATCCTCATAACAACAGGAGATGTTGGCTTATTAAAAAATAATACGACCTGTTTTATGAGGCAGAAAATGTCTAGAGAAACATCTGTGAAACAAGTTGTGTATTAAATATGTAGGAGCTACATTCAAAATTCCTTTTTGCATGGGATGGCAAAGCTATAAAGAGAATCTAGAGTGCGGGCCCCCAAGCTCATTCAAGTCCCGCCATTCTCCCTATCTGACAGTCAACGCTGAATGAGCTGACTCTCTTTCCTCTCTTCCGTCATTTCCTCAACTCAGTAGGGATAAAACAGTCCACATGTTCCTATCAATGCCAGAAATTAGCAAAATATGAGTGTTTCTGATCGTTTTAGAAAATCAAGAGAAAACACAAAGCATTTGTATTCTACTCTTACTGAAAGCATTTGCGCAGGCTAAAGAGTTCATTAATGCCGTTTTTGTTCTGAAGTGGAGACCTCTGGAGACAGAGGTGAAGAAAGGATGGGGGTGTAGGCTGCAGTACAGCAGGAAACTGAGTACAATACCAGTAGATAGATTAAAGAGGCAGGATTTCAAAAGCTTCTTTAAACTTTTAAAGTCATGTTGCTTTATCCTTGAGAATTATATTGAACGGATGTTTTATATATCCGTTCACACAATTGATGTTCCAACCTAATGGGATTGAGGAATATAGATTTGTGCTTTATTCATCATCATTATTTGTACAGTGAACAAAGCTGGAGAGGACTTATCATAGTTTCTTGACAAGATGCATTATCAATCAGGCAAAGGTTCTCTTCCACTTTAATTGCAGCTACACAACATACTGTAGCTGCATGGTAATTTTCCTTTTTTTTAATACATTTTATGCAAGAAAAAAAGTCACTGGTAACTGAATTTGACCCATTTCATACAGTAATGTGATGTTTTGATCCCATCATTCTATTTCTGGTGACATCAGTCTTTTCTTTCAGGGAAGCCGTTGTCTCAGTTTACACAGATATAATTAAAACATGATCTGCACAAAGAGGTTGGAGGTCTGCAGTGGTAGCTCAAAGGCTCAACAATTCAGCAAAATGTACAACATGCACAATTTAGACATCGAGTGTAGGTCCTTGTTGAGAACAAACAATCACACACAAATGAAGACTGTAACCAACCAAGTTATACGACAATGGCAATTTCTACGATTTCCAATAGAACTCCAAATAGAAAATCAAGGGGCCCACTCCTAACATTTAGCTTGCTGCTCTCAGAGGCAGAACCCCCAGTATCGAATCACACTAGGTACTAGGTTTTATTTTTCATAGATTAGAGAGAAAATGTGTATATGAGATAACTATACTACACATTGCATGTAAAGAGGGAAATTGATGCAATGGCTCTTACTGTATTACCTACTTTCCATAAAATATGTGAACAAAATAAGGAGATAGATATAAACAGCAATGCGCAATGAAACACAAACAGAGCCATTTAAAGAAATGTTTTGCTCCTCTGTTGGGATAATATATCTCACTTCATTCAACAAAATGAACTCTGATGTGGGTGGAAAGTTGTTTTTGAAAATATCCCTTAGTGTATTGAAGACTTGGCAAACATTTCAGATCACCATTTATGTGCTGAAACAGATTAAATCATGCAAAATACGTTACTATTCACAGTCTATGTCCATTTCCGTTTCCAATCTTGGCTGAATGTATACAACTGAGAATGCATTTATATGTATATGACTATGTATTCATTAGAAACTTAAGATCTTGAACACAGAGATTACTGGGGCTTTTGGGCCTGTGGATTTTAAACACCGTCATCTCTGGCCTTTAGTCTGCTGCACCAGAATGTCTGCTGCCTTTGAGCCTTGAATGAAATGTCTCAGTGACTGCTGGCGAGATGAAAGGCTCCATTTTGAAGTGGTTAGTGCTGGTGTGCTCGACCGGCTGCCTTATATTCCTTCTCCTGTCAGAAACACTTGGCTAGACACGTGTGAAAACCCCACTGCCACCCGGAGCCTGTTATCACATGAAAAGGGCTGCTCTCTGACCATAGGACATTTCTCAGCATGTTATTGTCCATCGCATTGTGTACAATTTACTTTGAGGCTCAGAGGGACTCAAAGTAAAGAGGGACGAAATGCATTAATGGAACTTCGAACAGTGATGGAATCCTGTTTGAAATAGATACAGCAGTGTTGCCCAAGCATACAGACATCTCCCTACAGCTGTGAGGAAATGTGTGTGTTGGGGAAACTGTCATTTATATGCGTGGCCATCGAAGGGATGCACCTCGGGCTGCCATGATGAAGAAAATGCGTCACTTTAGATGCCATTTTATTAATTTTAGTCCTCTTTTAGCTTTCCATTTAGTCAGTTTAAAAACTAAAAGCCTCATTCCCACCAAGTGCCTGTCGTTGAGATGAAGAGCCATTACTTTCACATCTGGGACCAAGAACAATAGCATCAAAATAAGATTATATGGGGAGGACTCTCTATCCCTGAAAACAGCTCATTGCTGCAAGCTGTAACCACAATTGGCAACAACCAAATGGAAAATGTAGCCTAAACAAATCCATTGTAACAAGTTTGGACAAAAGCCATTATGGTAAATGACCAGATAGTTTAGAAATACATAAATAAATTCAATACAAGATAATAATACACAGTAAGGACATCACATATTTGCATGATTTTACTTGCTTTGTTTGCCACTGAATTTGCTGAATGTAGATATCAACTTGACAGCAAGTTTAACATGCCATTATTTCCCTTTGGGGTAAATAAGAAGTTAGGAAATATGTTGAGTATCAGACAGACCTTTATATTGAACAACATTTGTATATAATTTCCAGTATACTATTCTTCTTCATTTAGGTAAATAAAAGGATATATTGTGAATAGCCTGGCTCCTGATGTCACTGAAGGGCTACTACACCCACTGACAATTACTATTAGTACTGTTGAGAGAGAATACAATGTTCAGGGTAACTTCAGCATGTTCTTTATGTTCAAAATGTCAGAAATTGGTTAATTTGATGTTTAGTTTGTTTGCAATATTGAAATATGTATGGAAATATGTATTATTTAGATCTCAGTTCAACATAAAATAAATACTTTTATGTTTTATTAAATATACATCCAAAACATAATTCTGATTCCCTCTAAAAAGTTCCGCACTACTTTGCATTTCTTAATTGAATATACAGTTTTGTATATCTGTAACTGAATCAATTTATGTTTCCAAAATATGAAGAAAACAATGACAGTGAGTTAGCACCTTAGCTTACAGTAGTTTATCTTGGATATATAGATAGATGTTTGGAAATATTACTAAGTGTATACATCATGTCTTTTACAGGCTTTGCTCCAATGATGAACAAACATAATTTATAATCTAAGATGAATTTTATTGTTTTATAATAAGTACTGCATGTATCATTTATTGTGTGCAATTTGGGGCATCGTGATGCATGTACTATTGTAGGCTTTTTTTTTTTCTTTCTTAAATTTATTTTGCACAATTCAAACAATAAAATAAAAAATCATAACAGAAAATGAATATCACAGTGCAGGAAGAGACAAAAAGCCAACTGGGCTTATTTGAAGCCTCCACCTATTTAAAAATATTTAAAATGTTCCAAAATTACAAACATACATTGAAATATGCATAGATAGACAACAAAAGAAAGAAAGAAAAGAAAGACAAATAATGTAATTATGTCAAGTCTGTGTGTGCATGTGTGCGTGTGTGTGTGTGTGTGTGTGTGTGTGTGTGTGTGTGTGTGTGTGCGCACATGTGTGTGGATCAGGGTAGGATATTTCCATATTTTTTAGGGGGCAATTTTTGCCCCCACTGACTGAAATCCAGGGGCATTTAAAAAAAAATTGGGCCTTTTTTTAAACTTGTGAAATAACACTTAACCTTTGTTCAAAATAATAAATATACTTACTCAGTGTTTCCCCTACCATTATATTGGGGTGGGGCTTACATTTTTTCTATAGCTCCAGATCACAGCGGAAGTAATTTAGGGTTCCCTTTCCCAAAGAACCTTGTTCTGTTATTAAACAAACTAAACGGCCTTATGTTATTGATCCTATCTACACGATATCTGTCTCTCTATGGTCGCACGTTTACAACTCTTCACTGCTCTCGGTATCGCGCACGGCGGAGTTCTGCTCCGATGCGCACTGACACGTGTGCACGCACAGGTGAGCGCTGAGCCGCTCACACCAGCGGACAGAGAATCAAAAAATATGTGGCGTGAAAAGCAGAGCCTCTTTGAAATGCTCCCAGAGTGAAGACTGCAGCACTCGCTCTCCTGCGAGGAGCACCGGAGTAGCTCTCCTGCTCCGGGTTGAATAGAAACGAGCCAACGTGCTTGTGTCTTGTACCCAAAAATGAACCTGCTGCCTGTGCTTGCGCATGCGTGAATCGCCAAACCTTAGCTTTTTGCCAAAACATCAGTCAAGCCAAAAATCTAAAACATTCTATGGCAACTGGACCGGGTCTTATAGGCTACGATGTTTTTGACGAGTTCATCAAATTAACATAATTATTAGAGGAAATTTTGGGGGCATTTTATATTTCTTAGGGGCAGTTTTGCCCCTTGCCATTGTGCATTTCCGACGCTGGTTTGCATGTGTGTGCATGTGTGTGCATGTGTGAGCGTGAAAGTAAGCATGGCTTGCGTTTGTTCAGGGATATTGAATTATACCTCTGTGGTTGCATTTCCTAAGCAATGATAACAAAAAATGTAGATATAACAGCTAAAACAAGAAAGACATGAACACCAATACATAACAAACTCTTACGAAACACCAATTAGACTTTCTTTTAGGCAATTTTTGAATTTTTTTATAGAGGGACATTTCTTTGTTAGGTGGGAAATGTCGTTCCATAACTTGATTCCCCTAAATCTAATAGAAAATGTACCTCTGCTAGACAGTAATTTAGGAGGATGAAGATGTGAAGATTGACGACTTAAGTAAGAATGAATCTGTGAAGTGACTTTGAAGAAGGTCTTGAAATGATCAGGAATATTTCCTTCACCTAAAAGTATCTTATACAATAAAATGCAAGTTAAAGAAATATTAATGGCTTGTGACCGGACTGTGTGTATGACATGACCCTGTAAAGCACCTCATCTAAACAATACCTTTACCTATACGACCAAGACAAACAAAAAATGTCTAGTTTAACAATCTCAGCTATGTCTCAGAATATTTCATAGAAAAAGAGAAAAAGCTTATACTTAATTAAAAATACTAATAGTCGCAGGATCAAATGATGTGATGCATTTTGCAAGAGAAAGGCCTTTACATATTGCCAGTAATTATGTTACTCTTACTTTGCCAGTGCAACATCTATGCTAGATATGTGCCAATAACAGCTTCTAACTATGTCTGTCGGACATTATTTAAATTTTAACATTATAGCACACCGATATTATGCAAACCTTTTTCTAGCAGCACTTGAATGTGGGTAAAGGTCTCCTAAATAGTGAAATGGCTTGATAAAATGTACAGTATGGGTTTTTGTCAAGATCAATACTTAAAAGGTTGCCTAATATGCCATTATTGTTCTGTGTTCACCAAAATGAATGTGCAATGACTTCTCATTTATTCCTGTTTCTTTCAATTTTTTGTTGCTCAAAAATGGCACAAAGTAGACCGTATTCCTGTGTTCAGCTGAGTCTCCCCAGGGCCATACTGAGAACATACCGGTAATAATAGTGATGGATAGAGCTACTTACGAAAAGGTACAGATGCATTTAATGGGCAGTCGAACATTTTAATGGTTATAGGAGCACCTTGTTGCCCTACACTAAGCTCTCACAACACCTCACTTTGCTATTAATTGCAACCGGAATGGAATTATAAAAAGGCACAAACACAGTTTGAAGAAAACAAGAACTCAGAATCCTTACCACACAGACCACCAATGGACAAGCAGTGAAATGGTATACATTCATTGTATACACCTATCTCATTCTGTGTGAGATCTGATACGGTCATTTGAACATGTTCAAACATGTTTTTCCTGAACAACACCAGTAGACCAAAGATGACATATGGAACATTTCGACGTGTAGTTATTTACTACTTAATATAATTAAATGTAATACTGAGTTGAAAGGAGAAAGCCTTTATGGAAGACTTAAAATGCTTCTATAAGAATAAATCAAATTAAGAAATAAACAACAATTAATTGGTTTGAAAAAGTTTCCTTTTCATTGTTCATTCTCACCTTTTTCTAGGATCGACAAGTGATATACTCGATTCCAGTAAGTAATCAAGTAATTGCACAGAGATGAAATAGTATTGTATTGGCCTGAATATTAGAGGACTCCGATTATATTACATAGAAAGAAAACATTAAATACTTCCATTAAAGCATATCGTAAATGTATTTTGTCTATCAGTCAAATGCCGACACCGTTGAGGAAGTGATAACATTTATTTTCTCAGACTTGTTTTGCTTCTCAAACTGGTGAGACATCATCAGTTTGTGGCTGCTTGCAGTGACTTTCTGCAGTCGATGTTGGGGCTCAACATACCTGATTATGCAGCTTTTTTCCTTTTCAAATGTTAAAATGCTTTCCCTCCAAACTCTGTTCTCACACTCAAATAGCCACTGCTTGCTTTAGGATTTCTGCTCAAACTGTATGCTTGCACTCAGACATATTACTGCTTGCGCTCGTAAAAACTTATGGATGTAATATTGGCGGAGTATGTTAGCATATCATTACCTTGGATTAGCACTTCTATGCTACGCAAGCTACTGAAGGTATTCTGAATGTATTTACATACTATTTTTCACTTGTTAATGATTGTAACAGTGAATCAAGACCTACCCAGCTTTACAAGAATAGTGTTGTTCCTTAATCTCAATTGCCAAGTGATGACGTGGTGACTTTTACACTGTGATCTGAAGGCTTAGCTTCTATCTTTATATTTTTAACCTGTTTTTGCCTGTTTTTGACATCCTTGATGTATCCTTCAAACACAATTTGTTGATCCTTCTCTCTACTTTTCTTTGGAAACTGCTTCATTTCCCCCAAAATTAGATATTTATTCAGGGAGTGCAGTTATTGACTGTGGGCTCAATGGTAGCTCTGACAGCTTGACGAAGTAGCAGCAGGGGGCGGGTCTTAGTGAAGGGTACATTCTGTCATGTTTTTGCAGTCTACACTGCAATCTGTACAATTCTAGTGTTATTGGTTCCCTTTTTTGTTTTTTGTTTTTTCTTTGGGGCATTTTTGCCTTTATTGATAATTGACAGTAGAGAAATGACAGGTTTGGAGCAGAGAGCGAGATGGGGAATGATATGCAATAAAGGTCCCCTACTAGATTTATAGAGCGTGTCTGCATTTATTTTGAGCTAACTGGCAGAGTGGAAATCAGAAACGGTTTCACTAAAGATATTGGCTAAATCTGATGAATAAGAATTCATATTCATATTTCTGCTTTCGTGCGTGCACAAAGCTTTTGTCATAAAACAGCTAATGGCCCCTTAATTACATCCATACAAGGACAAACACAGAAAGAAAGACATTTCACTTTATAACTATAAACCATTTAGAGTCTCCTGAAAGTGAACTTCAATGTCTTTGAAATCTAAGTTAAATCCAGAATACCAAGAAAATAGTGGCACAGCCAAAGGCTGACAAAAAACACACAAAAAAGGCCATGAATTTAGTCAGATGGTTCTTGCTGTGATGGTACAATGCCAGCCACGGATTCACTATAATCCCCTCATAGAATATTGCTTGTACCAATGCAACAATCCGTGTGAGCGTGTGTGTGTGTGTGTGTGTGTGTGTGTGTGTGTGTGTGTGTGTGTGTGCGTGTGTGTGTGTGTGTGTGTATTCCTGCACATGTGTGTCGTTGGTACCTGCGGTTAGATTTATTGGATTTGGGGATTCCTCCTGCTGTGTGCTCTGTGGTAGCAGTGGGCTTGACTCAGTTTCTCTGTGTGAAGTTGGCAACGCTTTGGACCGACCTTGCGGTGGAGGTGTCACTATGCAGACTTGTTGTCATTACTCAATTAGACAGAATTAGGCACTGGCTAACGTGACAGTAGCATGCTGTGAGAACTAACTCAGAATTAGATTCTAGGCCTGGCAAGGTTCGTTTTAATGGAACGGCAAATGAATCAGTCACAACAGGTCTGTTTATATGTGATGATACAGAAAGCCTTAGGATATGACTACACCCGTCTCTCCCCGTAAAAACAAATGCTGCTCGTAAAAGCAACAAGGTTTATGGCCTGTAAGGTCAGGATAGATCCTGGTGTACCTCTTTTAGTGTAAACCTGCGTTGGCGGTTGATCTCAATGGCCAGCGTGTATCATCCAGTCTGGGTTCAGCCTGGCTCAGTCTCTGCTTGGTTTTGGCAAATGGGCATTTCTATTAGAGTATCTATTTGAATGTTATTGGTATTTAAACAACATTAACCTAAGCAATCAGCAGGTCTATACAGGAAAAAAAAGCAAATCAAGAGGAAGACAGAGAAGGACTTAAGTGGACAAGACAAAAAGCACCAAGAAAAAACGGAAATTTCAGTGCATGTGAATGGATATGCTAGTGAGCATTTAAGAACTGCATCATAATGCTTTCTATATGAAACACAGGAAGTCCTTTTATGAGAGGCCAAACAGTGAAGTTAGCTAGCACCTCATATTTATCCAGGCAATCATGCTTGGAGACAACACTAGTACAGCATTATATGTTGGCCAATAAAACAAACAGACAGTACAGATTTGTCATATAGATGCTGAAGATGTTTGATGTAGTCTGGAGTGTTTCTATGACATAATTTGTCCAAAGATCCAGTACTGCATCAGTTTGGCTTTAGACAACATTAACTGTATGCCTGAAACAAACCTCAGATGCTTTGCTGCAGCCAGAACACACTTTAAGGTGTTATTTTCGTAAATGAAACTGAATACAAGTTTAAACTGCTCACATACTCCAGTGGGACCAGTAAGTTGACCAGATGAAGAGGAAGGAAGTAGATCATATGTGACATTTCTCTTTCATGTTAATATATTCTAGAATATATATATAGTATATCACTGAATGTGTGGTATATAGAACCACATGTACCTCCTACTGTGGTGTTGAGTCAGAAAATATATATATATATATATATATATATATATATATATATATATATATATATATATATATATATATATATATATATATTTACAAAGCAATTTAAACCTTTAAAGTCGGTTAAAACTAAACCTCAATACTCAATATGCAAAATGGCTAAATTTAGAATATCTAAATATTGGATTGTATTGATGATGCACTAGTGTCTACATCACTTTAAGGTCACTGCTGGTAAAAGTTGAGTTGATTTTACGTTTATGTACTTCTGGGTAGCTTAATAATTTCCTTTGGGAAACAAGCCTGACTTAAACTATGATGATAAAAAATTATTAATGTGTTGATTATATTTTGTATTATTCATCTCAGTAATCTTAGACCAACTGGTAGGAGACCCCGGGGAAGACCCAGGACACGCTGGAGGGATTATATCTCCTGGCTGGCCTCGGGATCCCCCAGAATGAGCTGGAAAATGTTGCCGGTGAGAGGGAAGCCTGGGTCCGCCTGCTGGGCCGACTGCCACCGCGACCCGACCCCGGACTAAGCAGATGAAAATGGATGAAGGGATGGATCTCAGTAATGATTAACTAATGGTGTCAAATTAGTCCCATAAAAAGAACAACGTTTGCATCTGAATTGAGTACAAAAATACATGAGCAAAATCAGTGGCGGCTGGTGGCAATTTTTTTGGTAGGGCCATCTAATCCCAACATGATTCAATGCAAAAAAAAAAGGTAGCACGCATACTACTTTGCAGTTAAATATTTAACATTTATTCCAACACTTTGACATAATAAGGAAATCGTATTAATACAATTCAGTATATATATATATCATGTCGCATACCCCTCTGAAAGATAGTCCTGCACTTGATTGATAATTTCAAATGTATTGAGCCAATTAGCTCGTCTCGGTGTGTGTCTCTAAAGTAGATTTTTCTCTTGTTTCACTCGTATTTTACTGAGTGTTGTTATTTTTCTTCTTCTCCCTTTTTCTTCTTCTCCCTTGTGACCTCAAGACTTTAGTCTTGAGGTCACAAGGTAACATTTCCTACCGGGTACTTGTGATGCTTGTGAGTTGAAGAGCTTGTTATCATTGTGGCACCACTTTCTGGGACGTTAATTAGCACCTCAACGGACAAGAGTGCACAACTTGAGTTCCACCTTAACTTCTTTAAAACATTTTCAAGAAGTTAAGGTAGAACTCAAGTTGTGCACCCAGTTTGTTTGTTCTTTAGAGAACTTTACACATTGTTCACAACATGTTATGTTAATATGCAGCCAAAGGTTCTTAATAAAATAGGATTTAAAGCAATTTAATAACAGTGAAAAATGTTTGGATTATATTGTAAAAATAGTAAAAGAATGAAAAGCAAACAGGTATTACATTTACCAAAATTAAAGACAAGATTGAAAAGATATGTCTTGAATTTCTTTATTTTTATGTATATATTTTTTTCTATATTTTATTTTTAAAACCTATTTTTGTTTTTCTTCTGGTTAAACATACTAGTGGTGTTCTAGAGACTGAAATATAGGAAAAGATTTTACAAGGATTGTTATGAAATTATCCTCATCGGATGGATCCGAACGACTACTTTTTAAGTAAGTGAGCCCTTCCAGCAGGTCACAGTTTCCATTTATCCAGTGACATCTCTCAATGTCCTCTCATTAAATTGATTGACCTAAAGCAGATATTTATAGTGCTATCATGAGTTAACATGTTCCATTGATATACTACATTGGTTTATTACTTGCAAAACAAGATTCCAATGAGCCTCCACTGTACGTGGTGTTCATGCTAACTAGCTAATCTTAGTTTGCTAGCACACTAAAGATGATTAACGTGGTAAACTGTCTGCCTGTTAAACATCAGCTTGTTTGCATTGACATTGGGAGCATTTTAGCAAGCTTGTGAACATTTAGCTCAAAGCACCGCTGTGTCACAGTCTCACAAAGCTGTGTGGCTGTAGACTCTTGTTATATTATGCTTTTGTCCCTATTTTTCATTGCAATGGGTGACTCTTTAAGGGGCATAGACATTCAATGTCCCCCATTCCATCCACTCAAGTCCTTTGCAGCACTGGCACTCTACAGAATGGAAATCAACACGAGAAACCTTGCCTGAGCTGAAAGACTCATTATTTGATGAAACATTAAAAGTGGTTTTATATTATAGTTTGATTTATATTAGTAGTTTCTGTGTTTTAGTGTTGCAGCCCATAAAAAGCTGCTGACCCGGCAAAGTCAGTGAAACACTTCTTATCCACACTTTAACCTCTGTGAAAGCACATTCCTTCTGATGGGTAAATATGGACTCCAGCATATGAGCCCCTCACGTTTCCAATCTCTTTGAAAGCTAATGTTAATAGTATATGGTTAATAGTTGTAGGGGCGATAATAGGCTAGTTGGTGATGAGAGGAAATAACTCTTCCACATTTCTTGTGTGATACAATTTTCCTTCTGATTGGCCGAAGCTCAGGCTTAGTAGAGGTCACTCTCTCTTTCCTCATTCAATTACAGACAGGCATTAATCAAGCTGTTTCTCCAGCCATTTTGGGCGACTGCTGACCACTTTATTATGACCTTGTTCAAATTTGCAACGTGTATTTTATTCTTTTCCACTCTATCCCTTGCTCTGTGTGATTTAAACAGTGACAGCTCTAGGTCAAGAAGGTACCAACTGGTGAAATGCAAAATGAAGAAAGAAAGTGCTCAATGAGAGGGGCCAAGGTTCCAGAGGGGCCTAATAATCTTCTGCGGCAGCGGTTACTTTTTACATTCAACAATGTATTGGATAGATAAGTTGTTGTAGGCGAAAATGACTAATGGTAATATGCTAGATTGGACCCACGAAGCCACTTCAACCACCAGCAGACACCCCACGCCGAGCAACGCACAATTACACAGCGCCTCTCGGTCGGACGCCTCCAACCTCACCTCGGCGATGTTGTGGGTCCTGACTGACCCACCTGACCAGCCCAACCCCGTCGGCCCACCAGGGACAGCGAGCCTCCCAGCCGCACCCCCAGAACATGCCAGAAAATATCCGCTCGACAGCGGCAGTCGACACCGGGGTCATCACGGCAAACGTGCATTGTCAACAAATCCGCCACCAAGTCCGCTTCTCCTCCTCTTTCAGCCACAGAGCGCCAAAACAAGCAAAACATGTCACAACTTCTCTCGCTTCATCCCGAACCATTCCAGCTTCCACTGTTGACACACTGACCAATCAAAGCGCACGTTAATGGTCATGCCGGGCCACCGAACAATCACACGTCCACGCCATTTCGCGGGCCTGGCACGTCAAAGAATACACCCAGATTGTTAAACTAAAGATCTGATTTGTTGAAGACGTTGTGACAATCAGCCACAACGTTCACTCCCTGTGTACTTTAATCTGCAAAGGCCTGGTTAAACTGTTTTGCTTACATAGAGAAACAATCTGATTGGATGAAAGCCTGCTGCACTGAAAGCAGTGCTGCAGGCTGAAAGCAGAGCAACAGAGGAAGACAGGAGCTGTGCAATGAGAAAATAAGCTGATCGGGAAAAGTAATTGTAATACATGTGAAAAACAATTAAATTATAAAATAGCCATAACTTTCTGATTCTGTTTAGGCCAGCAGAGAAGGGTTAGCAGGCAACGCACACACCAAAAGAACATGAAGACAAAGCGTGTTTTCTCAACTTGACTGCTGATGAAAACCATGTGATATGAACAAAGACTAAAATGTATCAAAGCTTTGTTCAATTTCAGAGAAAAATCTGATGAAAATCAGGTGCAGCCAACAAGCCCAAAGGACAGCCTGAAGATATGCATCATTTTGAAACCTATTTTAAACCTACTGTATGTTTTATCTTCAGAAGTCAGCGACAAAGTCACACTCAAACTACTTGTCCTCTTCAAACCGAACTCCCTGCCACATCTGACACTGGTTCATGTGAGTTGTCATCACCGTAACTGGGCCAAGACACCTATGCCCTCCCTCTTTTTGGGTGAATGCACTCTGGAAGAAAGTGGCTAACTTAACCACGGATGGTACCTTTTGAGTTTAGCTTACTGCTGCATTATTGCTGTAGATCTACTGCTGATGTGAACATCTATGGCTGAACAGAAAACAAGAGACAATTTGAATGAAATGTGTTATTGCTAAGACTGTAAGTCGGTGGTTCTGTAAACTGCCTAAATGTTGCATTCAGTGCAAAAAAGAAACAAAAGATACAAATGAAAATGAGGATGTTTTACTATATCTTTATAATTAGGAAAAACACTTCACATTTATATATTAATATTAACTTGATACTGAATATAAAAAAGTGATCTAACAATGATCTATTTTATCTCTACACGGAGCAATCCAACAAACCCCACACACTAGTGTTGTAGTTCTGTCAGCTTTCTCTAGACCTGGTGTGACAAAGGTGTGACAGGAAGACCCAAGGCCAGGTATCACCACCCTCCTCAACACATGACCCTTAATGGGACCCCACTTACGGCCACGTACCCCTCATTCACACGGCCCATCTCTCACCCTCCTGTACTGATGAGAATGAAACTGACAAAATATCAGCCCCCCATCCCCAAACTGTCAATCACTCTAAAGGTCATTTCAACACTATGGTCTTGGTCTCCATCCACATTCTTACAATGTTCATTACAACTGGAGACAGCGCTGTGACCACTGCCCTCTCCCCTGCAGACTGTCCATCACTGCCATCCCGTTGAGAAGGTAATTGGGGAGGTTCTGCCTGAGCGAGGCAGTGTCCTCTGGCAGCATCCAGAGTGAACAGAACATGTATCAGGCAGCTAGTGGTTTTGCTTCAGCTGTTCAACATACTGTATCCATGGACATTACAAAAGCTTTCTGGATGCTGGTGCGGCAGGACATCACAACTCTGTTGTTAATGCATCAGATTTCAGATAAAACTTCCAGCACTTCTCTGACACCTCCTATGGTATGGATCTGCAGTGATATGTGGGTTGAATAAAAGTGGTTGAGTTTTAAAGTCCGGTGGATCATGAAGAAACGTCTGCACAACACTGCCGGCAAGATCAAAGACATTGTTGTAAACAGATCGTAAAATCCCCTGAGGCTAATTTCTGATTTTTGATTGCTGTCTATATAAATACATTTACTTGACTTGACCTTGCGATACAGTTCCAAATGTGTATCTCATACTATCCTTCACATATCTCAGAGTATGCACAGTTTATACAAACCACTATCCCTTGGTATCAAATTAATATTGAAAAAGTACAATGTGTCTAGAAAAGATGTGGAGGTTGGTGTGGTGGGTGGCTCACAATGCACCGGTTAAAGTTCACCATCTTTAAAATGACCATCTTTCCAATTAATCTTAAGCAGTTGTTTAAGTTGCCTTACCATAACCATACCTTCCACATTGTTTACGTGCCATGACGTCAATACTTCTTTAACCTATCTCGTTCTACATTTGCACATGTCAATCTCAAATTGACACCTGCAAATGTTGTAGAATGAGATAATTTTCATAAATTGGTACTGATGAAATTTGGAATCGGAAGTAAACCCTGTGTTAACAAAAATAACATTTGACTGGAACCTCGGCTTGTAAAATTGCATGTTGCATTACTCACTTTCATCCACATAAGATGAATGGTTTGCTAGTTATGAAACAGAAGTTGATATCATAAATATGTAATTTAAAAAAACAGCGTGAACTGTTAGCAACCAAACTAAAAAGCTTGCTAGTTTGCAATAAGCTCGCTCAGTCTGCTCGTCACTGACCATTAGGAAGCTTCTTAGATCAGATTCTAAGCTTTTAGTTCATCTTTTTCTCCCCTCGTCAATAATTCTTAGTCAGATTAAAGAAAATATAGAATGAGTCAGGCAGAGGAGTCTGAATCTGGGCAGCCTCATTGAAATTGCATGCCCCTTAACTTCCTCAGACCAGTCAAGGAGTTCAGTTGGAGCCGAAGGGAGCATGCAAAAATAATTACTGGCACGAGGAGATGTGTGTGTGCATTTTACCATGACATGTGCAGAGCATATCCCAGCGTTCTGAAGAAATCATAAAAGTTATGCACTCTCCTCAGCTGTCTGGTTGCTCCAGAACATTTTAAACAAGTTTCACCCTTTCCTGGAAGAACATCTAAAGCTAAAAATATTGATGAATAAAGAAGGCAAAGCTTGAGGTTTATTTCATTTCTCCCCATAACGGAATGCAATACATTTGGAGTCACCATGTGTCAAAAGGTTTCATACTGAAATTGTACTTCCACTGCAGAATATTTATCTAAGTGTGTTGTATCACAAACGTTTCTGATCATATGTGGGAAACCAATTGAAACTGAAGAATGTATGCCTTTCCTGAGCCACATTTTTAGAACTAAGGGCACTACAGCTGTACTTCAAACGTTATGTTTCTCTTCAGTTGACAACCTTTCTGGTCTTTAACCTTTAAATAGGTCAAATAGGACACTCTACCATGACATCAGGTCAAAGATTGTTCAAGTACATTATCTCTGATTACATTTTTGCATCGCATTTTATAAACTTACAGACGTAAAAGAGGTTTCTTTCCAGTGCTGATGTCCATCTGTGCAGAGGCCAGAGTCTCCAGTGTGTTTAGTGTCAGAAGGCATCTGACACCAAAGACTGAAAGCCAAAAACAACATATGCAGAAGCTGGTTGTATGCTGTTCTTCGCCATTCTGCCTCTGGGACTTGTAAGACATTTTCCTCTCCGTCTATGTTTATGGTTGAATGGATGTTTGTTTAACTAGACTTGAACTCTGTTTTGATCCTTTAATACAGCACATCCCATGAAGACACCAATATCCCATACTGCAGTGCCATATCTGCTATACCATCATTATTTAGTTTTAGGGCCGTCAGCCATCATGCCATGTTTTATTGGAGGGTAGCAATGGATACACACAGGGATTATTGTAGTTAGACACTACCACAGCCAGGAATTGATCCCTTCATTAACTGGACCGTGTTAAAACTCCGCTCCTGTGGCCCTGTTTCCTAAACACAGAGTACTTTGGTGATGCACGGATGCTTGATGCATGTTGTCTTTAATGGCCATTAGCGGTACAACAAGGATACATAAAGAGCCTTATTCATTATCAGTGACTAAACTGCTGCATTATCTAAACTAGTGTCCCGTGTGCCATTATTGGGACAATTATGCTTGTCGATGCTTTTGATTTGATTCATGAGGGATCAAGGTCGTGTTAAGCAATCAATTGATTTACTCTCCCTGTTTAATGGCATGGTGTGCCGGAGATGCCTGTAGGGACTTGATAGTCATTATCTGAGAAGAATGCATTCAACTGTCTCTAAAAATGAACTAATTTACTGGAATCACTACGCATGAAGTGAGGTCGCAGCCAGGTCTCAGTGCTTTCCCAAAGACCAGGCAAGCTATACAAACTTCACATTTGTAGTATTCATAATTACTTTCTTTTCCTTTAGAGATCTCAAACCTTAACATTCAGAGCACAGAGCATTTTGGAGTTTCTTGTCTTGCTGACCGACATTAGTTGATTCCCAGCTATCTCACTGCGTTTCCTCTTCCCCAATCAGTTCTTTCTTTCCTTCAACAACTCAGTAGGCTTAAGAGAAATTGACAGGGACTCAATACTGGCTTACACACCTTGACATGGAGTCAGTAGTGACCAGTGAGACCACGAGCAATAGATACAGCTTGATCTGTTCATTAGATGGATGGCAAACAATGTTTGCTAACATGCTGATGTTTGATGGTGCTAGATAGAGTCACCATCACTATATAATCACTATTTTTGCAATTAATTACAGGGGGAACATGAATGTGCGGACCAAATTGCATGGCAATCTATCCTACAGTTGTTAAAGCATTTCCCCCAAAAACTAAACACTAAAAGCTAAAAACGTAAACTTAAAAAGTCAACCTCATGGTGGTTTAAGTGGAAAAGTCAGGGGATACACAAAGGTATTAGGATATATCATCTGGGAGCCAGGAATGTTTGTACCAAATTGTGTGGATGTTAAAATATTTCACTGGAAAAAAGTAAACATTAAACCTTTTTGTGGTGCCCGAGAAAAAGTAAAAAATAACCAAATTAAGTAGAATGAATCCTCTGGAGATCATAATATCTGTACAAAAACATTTTGGCAATTCATCTGATAGTTGTTGAGTCTAAACCAAAGAGTCGACATTGCCGTTACCATAGGATAAAAAGGTATTGTGCACGTCAAAATGACTTGTGTTGAAAAGCGTGGCAGACCGTGTGCAGAACATGGTAAAATATCACAAAGATGGCAGAAACAGTGCTGACCTAAGACCAATTATCACAGTGAAGTAATGGAACTTGTCCTGTGACCCTGAATCAATATGCCTTTTCTTGTAAGCTTTTAATACTCATTGATTTTTTTTCTTCCCTGGAATCTTTTCATCTGGGGGTCTTGCATGGACATCTCCAATGATGATGTCGGATCCTTTAGATTAATAAAAGGCATCGCTGCTGTAATACTAACACACATATTGATAGCTACTGACAGTAAGAAAGACACGTGAAACCATGAGGATCAAGTTGAGGATTTATTAGAGAAGGGTGAATATAAAGGTACTGTATGCAGGGATTTCTATTCTCTGAGCAAACCACAACTAGTCAAACCTCTCTGTCTATATTTATACGCTACACAACTTCCAATCAAGGTCATAATAGTTAGTGATGTAATAATTAAATAAATTGAATTTAAAAAGGCAATACAATAGACCATAAGTGTGCTTTGGAAAAAAACACTATATGGATTATTATTATAGTCATCAGGAACAAGGAAACTACTTGGATGCCAACACTTCCAGGTATCTTAAACATAAATAATTCCTAGCACTACAGGTTACATTCAAATTGAAAAAGAAAATATCTAGAGGGATAATACCAACATTGACATATTCCCTTCAGAATAACTCCTTAGTCTCCATTCAGACAGTTTAAATGTGTATACAAGCAGCCAGTCAGTAGCAAGTTAAAGATATAGCTATATCAACTGCCACTTTATTTTTTTTTAATTGCCACTATTCCTCCTCTGATATGTTTCTTTTTTTAACTCCCATATTTTCAAAAGTACTTGTGTTTGGCTCTCACATATTAAGCTACATTAAGATCGATAAATAGTGTTGGGTGTGTGCCGGCTTCCTGTCGGCCATGAGGCCCACAGTTTTCCCAGGAGCTGTAGGTTGGCGATTTAATATGTACTGAAGTCCTCCTGAGGTGTCACCAAGCACACACAGGAAAAACAGAGGTGGGTTAACACAATGTAAAAAGGAACTTTTTCTTCAACTTGTCACCGTCATGTTTTGATGTTTTCCTTGGGTGAGCATTACTTTTTTGTTGTTGCTTAGAACGAGTCCATGGCCTTGAATTCACTGAGGGCCTGGACAGGGGAGATGTGTTTCTTCTGGGAGCCTCGTCGCACACGCGTCTGGCACTCCTCAGGCTTCTCCCTCTTTACCAGAGGCTTCTTCTCAGGGGCCTTCATGCGCCAAGACACCACGGGCGAGTTAACGGCTGCTGTTCCGTACACCTTCTGGTACTTGGTGGATGCTACGTAAGATGCCTTTACAGTCAGCACCACTGCGTTCATTAGGTTCTTGGCTGCTTGGATCAGGGAAGTAGCACTATCCAGCTACAAGGGGCAAAGACAGTTGGAGAGAAGAAAGAGATAAAGACTTAGGGTCGAGCCATAAAAGTCTGGAAGGAGAAAAAGTGACTTGACTTCAAAAGCACTTTCATGTACTCACCAAGAATATAAGGACATATTAGCTACATCCAAAATAGTAGGAGGTCTGTGAGGAAAACTGTCAATTAAGCCGAATTAAAACATGGCCTTCGCTATGTGACATCTTATTTTAGCAGATCTTAATTAGCAGAGACAGGGGTCAGGTGTACCTCTGTCTCCGTCTGTTTTGTTTGGCTGACATTTAAGGGTCGGCGGCCAGTGGGCCTCCTCCTACCCCACACTGGGACAAGTCAACTGTTTAGATTTAATGAGCGTGGATTCCAGCTGGCCACCATGAAAAGGTTAAAATCTCAGCAGGGCTTGCATATCTCATGTGAGACAAATTATAATAGAGTCCTGAGAAATCAGGAACTGTATCAAAACAAGACACAAGGAAGTCATGTTTTACTTTAATTAGAGGAATAAATAATACTAAAGCAGTTAATAAGAAAGTCAAAAACAGTAGGAATGCACCAATGCCCTTTTTTTTTATCTCCTTATAGAAAATCCCAAACTTCAACAGTGTGTTCAACAGTGTGCTCTACTGCATGGCTGTTTTTCACTTTTTCCCTGATTGTTTAAGAGTTTGTTTTGTACAGTTTTTCCTTCTCTGAATTGAGGGTCGAAGGAGAGAGGGTATTGTAAAAGCCCTCTCAGGCAAAGTTGTGATTTGTTTTTTTGTGCTATTGACATTAAATACAAAGTTATATCTGATCATTTTGATAATGTGAGTATCTGAGCACACACTGATTAGGTATATGAGACCGGGACAACACAACATTTAGATAAAATACATGCATGCACACTCACAATTATGATGACATGAGCCATTAACAGTTCACTACAAGATTATTTTGTTTTTTAAAGGAAAAACATCTCACATCTGACTAACTTTACCTTTATTTAAATCAAAAAGTATTTATTGGCTTTATGAATATATTAAATCCATCTTAGATAATAAAGTATTGGCTTTGCAGATGGATTTTTTTCATATTTAACCAAAAGTATACTGGAGAGTTGAGCGGAGACAATTCTAGTTAAACTATAATATATTGCTGTAAACTGAATATGGTTTCAGTAAAACTGAGAGCTTGAAATGGAGAATGTGCCACACATGTCAAAGACAAGCAGTATGGGATAATTGACTAATGGGAATTTGATAATATGATTCATGAAGCATGAAAAATACAAATGGAAAAAAAGGCCTGTAATGCATCTTTCTAGTATTTTAAGATGGTAATCGGTCTGAAATAATTGCATCAGTCTTATTCTGCTTGACCCTTCATCTGGTCTTCCAATCCTCATCATGACCATTAGCTAAAAAGTTAGCCCACCCGCATGCAGAGCATGGAACATGTTTTAGGTCAAGTGATTCAAGCTTAAAAGTCTATCGAGAGCATCAACGATAGTGAAGCTGACCATGCACTGTTCTTATGGATCGACTTACCCCGGACACGATGAGCTCTCCACCCAGATTCTGAACCTCAGCTTTCACCTTGCTGCAAATGTTGAGCTGATGGCAGTACAGGGCAATTCTCTGCAGGTAGGCCAGTAGATCCTGTTTGCACGCTGAATCAGGGCACTGCACGGAAAAGAGGCACAAGGAAACACATTGTCAAAACACAGGAAGATAATAACAGCCATAAGTGAGCACGGTTCTTTACAGAGCAGCTAAACGTGGTGCGACACACTTTTAAGGCCGAGGCAGATATTTGTATTATGTCTCATCACTCTGACATTTAGTATATTTTCTAACAGCCATTTTGTGCATGACAATAGTCCAATTATGTTATACAAAAATAAAGCATATGATTATTGTTATTAATGTACAAATTGGGTGGTTGAGGCTACTGTGCAATATCTGCTGTTTAATGATTTGCCTAGTGATGGTAGTTTGGAGCACATCTTAACATCATTATGAAATGCATATAACATTGAGGGATTACATTACACATTCTACTTACATATCCTTTCTGTCAATAGATTTTTGTTTGCTTTTACACTATGTAATTAGTTAATAATAATCAGTTAATAATTTAATCTACAGTCAGCAGTTAAATCAGATTAAGGGCATCATCAGCATACATTTCACATTCAGAATTCACCCAAAGACACTTAAATGTTATGGCAGAGAGTAAGTGAAGGGATTTTTTGACACAGCCAAAGAGAATTCAAATGGACTGAAATAACTGAAAAAATAGATCAGAATTGGGTCAAATATATAAAAACAATAAATGAAAAATGTAAATCAGAATTCATAACCCATCCAGGATGAGTTGATAACAAACATGTAATTGATTTGTGTTGAGCCACAAAGTCTCAACTCTGTCCAGGAGTCTATGGTTTAGGAGTTACAGTCCAAAATGCAAACTAGCATAATGACGTTTCTCTTCCCTTTTTTGGTAAAATGTTTCTTATTTTGAGCACTACAACCAAACTTAATCCAGCAGGTCCGTGTTTAGTTTAGTTTAAAACTGGATCATGATGCTCAAAGAGCCAATGGTTGACTAACTGACAGAAAGAATATATAATTATATCATGACAGACCACAAAGCCATCAAAGCAGCAAATTTGTCACTGAGCCAAATAATTTGGAGGAATAAAGGTTCTTGGCTTTATTTCAGGCAAATTGGCAACAACTATAGATGCTTACTACAGATCTGCCATCTGGTTTTAAATGGTGTATGCTTTTCCCAAATATGTTTGAGATGTGAATTCGCTCCCAAATTGGATTGTTTTAGGAATCATTGTCTCTGATGTTGCAGCCATTTTAAAGCAGAGAACCAAGAACACCAGTCCTCACAAAAACAGCACGGTTCCAGCATTTTGTGTCGCTAATTACATTTCTCTTTACTAAGCCTGCAAAATGTTGTTCAACATTTTTTTTTTTTTTCAATGCTCGTCTAGTGCGAGCTTGAGTTTCAAAGACAAGTTGAGTTTCACTGCAGGGTGTCAAACTCATTTCAAATTCATTTCACATGAAACAAGTTTGTCACAGCATGTTGCCCAAGAAGAAAACAGATCAATCAGCAATGAGTGGACATAATACTTTGAGACGCATAAAGCCTTGCTTCCCCAGCAGCCACGCTTTCTATGCATCCCTCTTCTCCTTCTCTTGCCAAAGTCTTGGCCTGGACCGGCTTGCTTTTTTTTTGCCACTTCACCAGCGAATAGGACCAATAATACAGTGCAGCAAATGGACCAACAGGGAGTACGAGGACAGCCTTTTAAAGACTCCTACTATCACACAGTTTGCCCCTATTATTCCATCTGGAAGCCTTCCAGGAGTCAGCTATGGCCCACTAAGCTCCCAGTGGGTTAACAACACTGCATCAGCTGCTTAAACACTGTGAGCATCATTTTGTAGCAACACCTTCCTTCTAGCCATTAATATTAAACGTTCCTAACTAGGACATTCAGCAGCACTGTGCGGGGAAATACACAGCTCATTTCCTTGTCTTGTGGGCTCGAGTAGAAGGGGATGGAAAGTTAAACACGGAGAAGTGATATCAGGATACCCACTCCAGGACCGCGCTAATGGCGGGCCATTTTCTCTATTCTATGAGAAAAGGCCCCTCTTGCTAAGACACATCGTATTGATTGGCCACAAGTGCCCTTCACACAGTCTTTTCAAATGGAATATGTTTATTTCTTTAACCTACAAATATAATTGCAAAGAGTAATTCAAGACACAATTTACATTTACAGTTATGACCATTATCAGAGCAGGACTTTGAACAAAACTGCCACCGGCATCCAGCCTCCTCTCAGTCATTGCTACTGAGTGCAGACTGGGGAAGAGAAAGTAGCTCATGGAGCAGCCAGTAAGGCAGAGGGAAGCGTCTCCCTTGGCATTATTTCTGCACTGCCAGTCCTGGCTAGCATCACTGCTAACTGCACTTCACAATGCTGGCATAAGAACACACAGACGCTGCTTCACCAAGCGGGTTTGATGCAGACATGACACAATTGTTTCCGTATTGTACAGTTGACTAACAGTACATTTCTTCCACAGATTCCCATGTGATATAAATAAATCTTATGGCTCATAACTTTGCCACTTTGAAGCTCTCTCTCTCTCTCTCTCTCTCTCTCTCTCTCTCTCTCTCTCTCTCTCTCTCTCTGTGTGAAACAGCTTTCATTACAGACTAGTTTGTTTCTGCGGGACTTTACTCAGCCTTTCTGAAACTCTCTCTAACCCGAGTCAGTGCTCCTCTCAGCATTTCAGGAATAATTTTGTTCAGTCCAGCAGAGAAACTGCTGGGAATTTTTTGTTTTTCCGCATACTTGAATGAAACGTGTTCCTGCTGGATAATTTAGGAAGATGATGTGAACTCTGGTGCTGAGATGAGGGCGACTTGCTATCAGAGTGTGGCAGTCTGTCAAAACACAAGTCACACCTCACACTGATGCTGCATTCATAATCAGGCTGAGACTGACCTTTCCAGTGTAAAAAATAGGGTATGTTATTTCAATGTCTGCCCGTTTGCTGTTTATGTTTAATTATGGCACTTGTCTGTATGATACATATTTATGTTTCATTACAAACTTAATAGTATTTGTTTGAGAAGCAGAAGAACGATATGAAGACATATTCAAATAGAGCATGTTACACACAGTTATGAAAAATGCCTTCCAGCTGACTGGACAAGTAAAGTCCCTCTGATGGTAAGCTGTCATCTTTCAGTGACTTCAAGAAAGCTGGTCATCTTTCTATTTACTCATTCAGTTTCTGGCATCTCCATCAAAGATTGGGCACTACTACTGTGTTCTCATACATATGGAAACCACTCATTATGTTTAAGTGACACACAAATTCATTTCTTTTCTTCTGTTGTATTCAACAACCTGGCATATATCAAATAGAATTGAAAATGGCACGTGGAACACCAGCGACTAACATAATATAACAAAGGTGACCTGATGTTCCCGTTTATGTAAATCTATCAAACATCGCCTTCTTTCTTATTCCATTTGAATCTGTAATCTGCTATATTAGCATTACATTAGAAGCTGTGACTGCAATCTGTCATGTTACAACATACAAATCGGTACACAGTCAACGTGATGTGAGAGCATGGAAAATTGATTTGCTCTTGCTTAAGTTTGCATTGAAAGGCATGAGGCGGTGGAACACTGATATATCATGACAGATATTAGATTAAAGCAGAGAAAATATTTTTCAGAAAAGCTCACAATTTTGAGATGCAAGATTTTCACTTAGCGACATTGACTTTTGAAGACATTTCTAACTCCTCTCGAGCCAGCTCCCGCTAACTGTAGTTTTTGTTTTAACAGAGAAGCTTTTTAATTACACATCAGTCACACTTGGTTACACTGCTGTCAGTAAAGGCGACAGCAGTTTTGCTCTTGTTGTTCTGCATTCAATGCGACAGTTCAGACGTTACAACTAAAGTGAAACCTGGAAGTCTGAATACGTGCATGTGTTCAGCAGCATTTAGAAACAATAACTTGATATGCCTTCATTTATTTCAGTATTTAAACACAATGCAAACGCACAAAAGTATTTCTTAAATGTCAAGGCAAGAAAGTAAGGGAGGAAAGGGAAATTAAAATCACAGTTAAGGGATAAAGCTGGACATAAATAGACTTCTGTTACCATCAACAAAAGACCAAAATCAACAATAAATTGATCCAACAAATATGTATTGTGTTGCCACAGCTTCATATCATGTCTGTCATGTTCATTGAATGTGCTGTAATTCTGTTACGTTGTTCATTCTGTACACGTGATCCTCCTCTCTTGCTCTCCCGAACGGTTCTTCCTTTTTTCCCTCTGAAAGTTTTTTTTTCAAATTTCTGGGGACTTTTTCCTGATCCGATGTGAGGTCACGGGACAGGGATGTCGTATGTGTACAGATTGTAAAGCCCTCCGAGGCAACTTATTGCACTTTCCATTTTTGTCCCAAAACTACTGAAAACACATCAGTGAGCCACGTAGTTGCACTGGATGACATGTTTCTTCATCACAATCAACATTGCTACTGTAGTATATTTTGAGTCAATGCCTCATACAGCGTCCTGCTGCCGTAATAAACTGGACTGGGTTAAGAACACTGAAGCCCTCTACAAGAAAGACCGGGGTCGTCTCTATGTTCTGAGGAGGCTGAGGTCCTTCAACATCCGCTGGACAATGCTGAGGATGTTAAATGAGTCAGTGCTGTCCAGTTAGCTGTTGTGTTCTGGGGCAACAGCGTGCGTGTCAGACACTCTGAGTCAATAGACTGGCCCTTGGACTTATTTCACCCCATCATTTCTGATTACTCCTATGTGTATTAACGATTCACTGCATAAGAATCGTATAATCATTCAATTGTGCAATACTCTGCCATTAATCATACATTTAATTCATTTTCATTAATATTATTTGCACATATTGTGTTTCTCATTCTCATTCCTTGTTATTTGCCTGTATTCTCTGCATATACTGTGTTATATATTATGTACGTGATTTACATTCTACATCGGAATAGATGTGAATAATGTTTGCACAGCTGTTCTCTGCTACCTAGCTGGTGTCTGTCGGACGCATACTTAAAGAATGAAGCAGAGTAAGGAAAATGGAGTGGGGGAAATAGAGTAGAAAAAAGGCATTGCTGGAGTGAAATGGGGTGAGTTGCCTCAAGGGGTTTATCTACGTCAAGTGCTGTGCTTAAATGACTATGAAAGAGCTCGCCGTCCTTCTAGCGTTCCACGCAGAATTGCCTTCTGCTTCACACTTGTTCATCAATGGGTCTGATGTGGAGTCATGGCGACAAGGTTTGCTACTTAAGGGACCTGTCGGAAAGCAGTGGAGCGGCCTTTATTCTTACTGTCAAGCCACAGCGCTCATGACAAACACAGGTTATGTACCACAATGTGTGAATGCAAAATACTTGTCTTCTTCGATGGAATAAAGGCAAATAATCAGGTTATGTTATTTATTGTGTTATTCCAATAATATGCTCCATAAAAGCAAACTCATGCTGTTTTAACTTTTAATAACTCAATCCATTCACTGAATGCCAAACAGATGCGCCAAATACCTCACATGAAAACACTTTTATAATATTACATGTTGGAAATGAAAATGTCCTCAAGCCCATCTTTATTTCCTGAACACAGTCCTGATGTCTCTGGAAGTGTAACAGACGGCTTTGAATATTCAGTAAACACTGGTCTAGGAACCATTTAAGTGAGAATTAAAAAATGCAAGCCACCTGCTCTATTCATTACAGCAACTGTTGATTCAGACACAGGCTCTGCCAGAGATTCGCCATGTGACAGATTTTCTCCCACCTAAACCCTGTTAAACACTGATTATCACTTGGCAGCCTACAAGCCAAGGAACAAATACATAAGCACAAAAGTGCAAGTTCATGCTTACTTTGTCATTTCTGCCCCGGATCCTGCTCGAAACAACATACACAAGCAGTGACGCAGACTGAGACCAGAATCCTCAGACAAATCTTCTCACACGTTGCCCATATATTGTTATTAAGTCACATATTGTCACAATATGGCTCTGGGTAAAGGAAATACAGAGCAGGAGGCAGAAACGACCTCTTCACCATGGTATTCTGTGTGTGTTTTGATCCAACCCAGAACCTAATTAAATCATATCACCTGAATGAATGTGAGAATAATGCCTTTACAGGATAGTGATGAAGGCGTGGGCCACTGCAGCAAGGATTCATTCTTAAATAGTATGCACCGAATTGGTTGAGCTCGGAAATCTAGCAGGAGATCTAAAAAATTAACAAGTGTTCATCTTTTGGTTCAGAACCGGATCTTTGTCCACATTCAGAAACTTCTAACACTGAATGATTCATTCTAGATGGAAATTAAATATTTTAAAATGTTCTTCTGTTCAAGCGTCCATTATTAATATTTTTACAACAATGTATCAAATAACTACATGGAATGTGAGGGGTCACTTCTGTAATAATGAACCTGACGGCAGTTTCCTGCAACTTTATGGAACATTTCAGCGACTGACACTAATAGTTTTATTAATACTATTGTTTCCGCTTACAGCAGACAGACAAAAAAACTTGACTGTACCGGCCAAGCACCAAACGGCAGACAGACAAAGGAGTTAGTGGCCAAACAAAGCTCCGTATCAGCTGGATGTGTGAATAAGCCACTGTTTGGCGACACATTTTCTCTGTTAAACTTTTAAGGTGATATCATAAGGTGCGTTATGTTAATGATGTCTTTACAGCTTGTTGCACTACCCCAAGGTAGCAACAAAAAACAATAAATGCAGGTTTGAAATAACAACATCTTGAGGACTGTGCAGCTGTTGGTGGTCATGTGTGGGCCGCCTCATGCCAGCTCCAGGACCTAAGAAATATTTATAGTTCTACATTTTGACATGAACTCATTTCCTCAGCTAAGCAGCACAAGAAAGAGGCTCAGCATGTGATACTGAAACCAACAATAATTATTTCAAGAGTTTGCTAGCTACCAGCAGTTGCAATTACAATGACAACAGGCTGCCTTAATAAATCAATGAGTCCTGGCCTAAGTTTATTCTCACTGCTTATTAGAGACAGACGAAATGAAGAAGAACATTATGCATTACCTGGAGTGCTGCCTTCTGAAACACCTCCCACTTAATTTGCTGTATGCACACATACACAGCGTGCACACCACTTTCTTTTCACTCCTGTCTTCCCTCGGCACAGCACTGATTGATTAGATATTGAAAATGGTCTGTCAGCGTGTTTTAGAGAAGTAGTCATCTGATAATGAATGCAACACCTCGGTGGGAAGCTAATTATATTAGAGACACAACTTGGTTCTGCTGTCTTGCTCGCTCAGTGTTGGCCCCATTGGGAGACAAATGCATGCGGTAACACAGCCCACAGCTCCAGCTGGGCTTGTCAATGCCCACATTAAAGATTTCCAATGGCCATGCCCACTTACTCCAAATCAAAATTTGCTCAGCCGCCAGCTACTATGACACAGGCAAAGACAGTCTCAGACTGATAGAAGGTGTAATGATAAAAATGACAGCAGCAGAGACAGTTGTCAATCTACCTGATCTGCAACCGCACGGGCCAATTTGTCCATCCTGGAACCTGCCTCTGCAATCTTCTTAGCCGCGTTGATCACATCTGAGGAGTTCTTCAGGGGGCCTTTGCCTCTGGGAAAATTCAAGGAGCGAAAAAGAAGGGAAAAGTTAATGTGGGTGGAGTTGTGGAGGCATAAGGCTTGCCGAGCTTCCCCATTAAAGACAGCCCTACATTAGCAGCTCATCTGCTGTCGCTGGCAGGAGGAATTGAGACATTACAATAAACCAACAATACACAATTTCCCAGTTAACGGATGTAACAAATACAGTATGAAGTGTACAATACAGTCCCTTATGATGTATAGTATAATTGTGCTTTGAATCACAAAGAAACTAAATGGCTCTGTTTTTAACAGCGAAACAAGAGAATGTTCAAAGCAGTTACAGTAGGAAATACACCAGGAGAGGGAAATAATGGCCAACCACTGAGCCTTTGTTCTGTGTTTATTTTTTCTTGATTTGCCAGCATGGGGAAAGTTGTTGTGGTTAGATAAGTGTGTTTGTGTGTATAATGTCTTATTTTTAGTCAGCGCTAAGCTGAAATTTCTACTTTGTTTGTTAATGCCAATCTGAGTAACTGGGGTCAATGCCAAATAATAATGGTGCAGTCACAGCACCACAGCCATAATCACTCATGACTAATGACTCCTGGCTCAGATTTTTCTTTTCTTTTTGGTTTGTTCCACGCCATATACTGTTGGAGTGGTGCACAAATCCATACACAAGGCAGATAACCATCAGCTAGGCATTAGGGATTTCCCTGATATGTTGAGCCCAGATGGGAGCGATTGAGAGGAAAGCTGCTGGCTTTTGGTAAACATAAGCAACAAGATTGTAAATTCAAACAGATTATCTTATTACAGTATATCTTTGAATCACAGCATCGCTATGCAGTCTGAGTAAAACAAAGGTTGTCTGGGTCACTTTGCCTTTCACAAAACAGTCTGCAGCTCTGAGCATTGCAAAGGCAAGATTGTTTCTCAGGAATCCCACTTTTTTTGTTTGCTGCTCCGATATGATGAAAAATGGGGTTACTCCTAGTGACACTCACCCTCAGCTGAACATGACTTTTCAACTCATGCTTTTGATTCTATGGTGCAACATTTCTGTTCTTGTTCACTCTCACCACCCATTAACTTGTTTTCAGACACAGCAGGCAGCTGCTTGCTGTGAGACACTCTGATACCCTCTGTGCATTACCTACCCAGCACCAAACGGCAGAGAAACAAAGTCAAGGAATAGCTGGCGAACATAATGGGCATTTAGCAGTTACAGTAAAGAGACAGATATTTCCTTCTAAAGTTTGGATATGGGCTTGATGTTTAAGCAACAATTTGCTAACAAATTGGCAATATGAACTTAAAATGTGATTATACATCGGTGATCAAATTGTCCAAAATCAGTCATTGCAGGTTAAAATGTTCTGCTTTGTGCTTTGACTTTTCTACCTGGTGAAGTCCGTCATCTCCATCATGATCATACACATCTGCTTGGCCAGCACAATGATGTCATTGCCATTGTCATCCCACTTGGCCACTTCTGCATCCAGCTTGCACTTCTCCTGTCTGAAGCTCTCCACCTGCTCAGCAATCTTTGCCTTCTCCTCCTGGGGAAGCTGTGCCATGATAGCCTGCAGGCAACAAGGGAGCAAGGAAGAAACAAAAGCATTAGAGGAGGAGGAAGAGGCTGTTAGGGAGTAAATTTGAGCAGAATAAATTGGAGGGATTGCTTAGAATGAGGAAAAGCCAGAGGAGAAGAATTTAGGTAAAGGAGGGAGATAAGGTTGGGAAGGAGAGAGCGATAGGGAAATGAGGAAAGGGGCGAATAAGAAGAGGGATTAGTTAAGGAGGAAGAGAATAAAGGAAAGAATATAAAGGGAAGAGCTGTAGCCCCATTTGTTCTATTTTTCCTGTCCGGTCTACTTTTTAATCCGCCCTACAAAACTTGAACAGTAAGTTTGGAGTGTGACTATCCCTGCCCTTCTGAAACACTTCAAAATAAATTCATAAACTTTACATTTAATGACTGGACCTTTTCAAACCCCTTGACATCTTATATCCATAAAGAGCAAATTCATTTTTGCCTTCATTTTTTCTTCAGTGGCCTTTGGGGGCAGGTCCGAAATGGCATAAATCTTGTGTCAAGGTCAGAGGCTCAGTGAGAACCCGGTATTATTTTGGAGATAAATGTATAATTACCTTGCTTCTTATACCAGAGAATGAATAATGCATTTGTTAAACATTATGTCAGGGAGGTGAGATGGAAGGAAGAGCAACCTGGTTTCCATTAGGTCGATTCTATTGACTCGAGAGGGAGAGAGAGAGAAAACGAGTAGAGTAAAAAAAAAAAGAGAAGACAAGTCACCATTGTTTTTTAACCTCATCTATTATTGACTGTCCTCCAATAATTGCTATTCTCTTAATGAAATAATCTCCCTTGTCCTCCTTTTCCCTGTTCCTTATTCCCTCTCTCACAGCAAAGCTGGTGTGTGGGGGTGTGGGGTGAGCTCAGCGAGAAAGTGCGTCACTTTGCTCACGTCCCCTGCTAGATGTGTCGGGAGGAAATTGAAAACAAAAAATATAGATGACTTGTCCTTCTGAAATTCCTTGAAAATAAAATAAGCTGAAGCAGGAGAGGGCCCGCAAATGAAAGAGAGAGAAAAAATAAATTACAGACAGAAATTGAGAAGCATGGAGGCACAACTTTCTCATCAGAGGCCAACAGATGTGTCCATGAGCTGCGGCCTACTGATCACTGTGTAAGCGGAGTGATGCAAAGCTTTGATGGCGGTTAGCTTGAATAAAACCCGAACGGCATAAACAAATAAGCAAAACCAGCCCCCTCAAGCCAAGTGTACATAGATTTCCTCTGCTGCTGGTGCCAAGACACACAAACAACAGCGAGGCCGCGAATCCCATTATACCGCGTGTGGGGTGAAAACACTGCTTACATTTATAACAATACAAAGTTAATATGTATTTAGACCACACAATGAGGAATAATCTATTTAAAACAAACTGCTGATTCCAGCAGGGCAAACTTGTATCACTTTGCAGGTGTCGCTATGAATTATGGGTCGCACACAGTAGGCAGTGGCCTTAGGGACCCTACACCGCCGTTTATCTGATCTATAACAAAACAACTACTGTAAGTCTGCCCAGGCACAAGTCAAATATACCGCCATAAGTTAATTTACTAATCAGAGAGATCCCTAAATTAAGGACGCAGTTTTGGCTTTAGGCTAATGAGCACTAATGGGCTTTTATAAACACATTGTAACCAATAGTCCCCCTGCTTCTTTGAGTTTGACTTATATTATTTTAAAAATATTATTTATGCTATTGATTAAAACTATAACTTGTTTTTAGTTCAAATCAGTTCGAACTAGATAGGTGCACTTAGTAGAGTGCAGATATCCACTAGCTGTGTCTGCAGTGACCACTGCTATAATGATTGATTGAATGAATTTAACGGACAATTGGTTAACACTCCATCTGTATCTGTGTATCAAGCCTGTTTTTCACTGACACCTTTTAGTCTATTCATATGTCTGCACCAGCGCGCATCTCAGCTCTGTTTTACCAGCGTAACTGTGACTTAAAGCAAGCATTTACGCTTTAAGTCTATTTTCCGCCAATAAGCGTGTAAACATGAGGTTGATGCCCAGTAAAAAAGCATGGAAAAACTGTGTCCCATGTCGCATAGCAGCAGCTAAGTGGAAGCGATGCAGTCATTTGTGTGCGTAGTTCAATAAGCTGTTAGCCACATATCATAAAGTATAACAGTGAGCAAACTCTTTCCCCATAGACAGACACTCTACACAGTATGTTTTTCCCCCACTGTGTCTCTGGTCGTAGAGCAGTGCCTGGAGTTCGAAGATGCACTCAGCTGTAATATCAGTACGGGCTCATAAAGGCCACGGCAGGTTAAGAATAGTGAGTGAGGAGTCAGCAGGCTGTCAATAGCAGTATACAGTAACAGGAAGCAAAAGTGGGAGACACCGCAACCACGAGAGGCCCTTGAGCATGCAGTCATAACTGGCCACACAAAACATTATGCGGTTTACTGCAGCAGAATGTGAGATATGCCGTACACAGACACCGAGGTGCACACTCGCTCATGGACCAGATTGCACAAAATAAGGTATGAATATAAACTTGAATACAAAAGACATTTTAGTCCCGACACTTGCTGGGAGGTCGTGCTCTGGGTTTGTGGTTCTGGGTAACCAGTAGCTCCCTGGGTTATGGTTTGCTGATTCTATGCTCATGTTCAATCTAGCAAAAAGAAATGTAGGCAAAGCTGTACAATAATTGCTGCCTAATCAATATCCACACAGATGAGTGCACTGTGCCACCAAGCATGTCACTCTGACCACAGGACTCAAGGGTGAGCATTAGCATATCTTTGCTGCTTTTTTCTTTCCTGCACCCAACTGTTGAGACATCAATTATTCACTTATTTCTATAATTGCACCAAGCAGTTTGCCGCCAGTGTCAAAATGGTTGGTACACCATTGGGAAGATGTATAGTTATAGTTTGGCTAAATGCCATTGAAATGAGTAAGATAAAGAATGTAAACTAAATTAAGAATCAGAGTACTTCTAGATTTGAATATTTCTGTCAGGGCAATCAGATACGTTTCTTTCCCATTTCTGCACATAAGAGCTGTATTAAACCAAGATGAACTTCTCCCCCAAACAGCTAAAGAGAGCAAAAGGTCTCTTGAAACTAAACAATTTGTATTGGAAATTCCTTTTCTAAAATTAGAGATCAAGGGAGGTTGAGGAGAGAGTGAGGGATTTGGTTGGTATTCAAATTCACTCTGAACATGGTGTGACAAAAGAGAGAGAGTGTCGGGAAGGATGAGAGAGAGAGAGAGAGAGAGAGAGAGAGAGAGAGAGAGGGGTTCTGAACACAAAAGAAAGCTGCAGCACAGGGGTAAACACATGAGCCAATTGGGACGTCAGGGGAGCAGGAAGGCACTTGGTGAAGCCCCCCTCGCTCTCCTCCCTTGCTCTCTAGAATTCACTTATCCCTAAATCCCTTCCCCTACTTTACTGATAACAACAAGGAGCGGGCCTTGGGAGCTTAACATAGTGGCAAATCTGGCCGAGGGAGTGCTGTGCCAATACACTCTGCGACTCGGCTACGTCTGCAGGGATTAGAGCGCTTTCCGGGTTTCTTCACCGAGCGCAGCTTCTTGAAATGACTTTAATTTGTTTCATTTGAAATAAACTGCCCAGACACTCAGAGTTCAATTTTATGGATGACCTATCAACAGTGTTATCCAATCACTGTGTTAAGAGATGTTGGGTGTGCCTATGTGTGTCTGTGCATTATCCGTGGTTTGTTAAAGGAGGAGAGTTTGTGTCTGCATCTTCTAATAGAGAGAGACACTATGTACAGGCCTCCTTCCCCTGAGTGTTTTTCTGCCTTCTCCTTATGCATGTTTTCGCTAATAAATTAGCTTTACATATACGTATAATAGAAGTGACAAGTAGAGCACCGCAAAAGGCAAAACACTGGGAACAAAGCCTGCTAGGAGTGCCCTGGACTTGATTTGATTTATTTCTACACTGAGCAAGAGAGAGACAGTGAGATGAAGAAAGGGAGATGTTACGCCAGTGTCCTGTATGAGATACCGGCACACTGGAGGGACCTGGAGGGATCATGACTGTAAACCTTGGTGTGCTCATGCCAGCTCCTATGGAGAAAATGGATTACACTTTCTCTTGTCTGTTTGAATAGAAACACAGAGCACCAGTGTGCGCTTGGCATGACTGTGAAAGGACAGCAAGCTTTATCCTGACACGACAGGCTGAGGCCGACTGGGCAGATCACCAGAGGTTCAAGGCAAACACATCTTTTATGGATGTGCTTGCCTCCTGCGTGTGTAAATGTTTAGTCTCTGAGGGCATAACAGTGGCTATGAGAGGAAAAACAGGCTATACCTACCCATTAACTGTGTGAGAGACTTTGTCTGTATGCCAGATGTGTAGTATTTTGCACAAGAAAATGTATATTAAATGTATAAATGTAATGCAATACATTATCTTTAATATAGCGCATAGCCAGCTAACCAAGGCTGCATGAACAATCATTACATTCAGCCACCTCACCTTTTAATCACCCTTATATTACTTGTATTACAGCAACAAGTTATGACAAAGCAACATGCTGCGACTTCAAACTGTTCCCAAAAAGAGCTGCCCACTCAGAGCACAGTTGAGTGCCAGGAGAAGTAGTTGACAGTTTGTTGCTGTGAGGCTCCCTTGTGTGGCAACGCCTGTGCGTCTAAGCTCAGATGGCTCTGCAATGTTACGCTGCGGGAGGTTTAGTGGGAGGATACATACAACAAACTCAAAGCACTTCACACCCAGGACCCCCACAGTCATCCTGGAGCAGCTATTGTGCTCCCAAAGCATGGGTCTGTTCTTTTATTCATGGTTGGATTGCAGATTTGACAATGTAAAACTTTCACAAGTTTTTTTTACGTTTTGTAATCAATGAAACAAAAAATAAGTTGACTACTAAATAGTACTGCAAATTGAAATTGGCTCTAAATGACATTTTATCAATAAGGATATTGCGCAGTTCAATAGATTCAAGGGTTTTGCAGCTAAAGCCAGATTGCTCCGTTATGACCAGTACTGTACGGTGGCTAATGTTAGCTAATGCTAACCAACCTTGGTTGAATATTATTGTGTAAAACACACACACTCAGTTTGCTGACTTTATAATCCTTCTCCACTTCTGCTACGGTTACGCTACAATTTAGCGTTATTCATTATCCCATAATTGCTATTTGTGGCAACAGCGGCTGCTGTTCGCCAGCAGCTACAAGGTCTCACTATAAAGTACAGTGTTTTGATCTAGCCCCTAGGATGGAGGGATGCCTGTTTGCAGATCCCTAGCCTCTGAGTTAATTTTGGGGGGTTTTAACTACTATCAAAAGGCATCACAATTGGGGCTATAGCTAGTACACACTTAGTAGCAATAAACAGTTGTTTTGGTTGTATTTATTTTCCCCTTCTTTGTGCATTACCCCCGTGTGTGTGCAGACTGTGTAGAGACTCAGGCAGTATAATACAGGCCTGAGCCATAGGGAGAGGCATTGGGCCAAGTCATACTCCTGCCATCCACAATCCATTCAACATGCAACACACCAAAACAGCCCCAGTGTTGCTGAAGGGGAGCAAGCACTGATACCCTCTTAATGTTCTTTAAGCTGGGCCCAAGTGAAAAATAGCTAATATGCAACAAAGCCCAGACCATAGCGATTGTGACTGAATCCCTGGCACAGTACTATGCTGTATTTTGTCCTTTGTCTGGCATCAGAAGGGAATTGGGTAATTACCTCTTTGTTTGTGATTTCAATTTTACACCTGCCACCCCCGAATGGTGTTTATTTAAAAATAATCCCGCTTGTTAGGATAATTTTAATGGAGTTCCATGCTGTGTAAGTGGAACTAGTTGGCTGAATTAATTCCAGTATGGTCAGGAAACAGGGGTGGGTGTTGAGGTGGGATGCAACGCAACTTGCACCTCAGCCTACGACTGAGGCAATAACACTACAGTCACTTATATGATGCATTTGGGCTCGTTGCCCAGGCTGAACCCAAACTATATACATGTTGTCGTTTTCTGTATTCCTTCATGTCAGGTTGCATAACTAAGGCACATACAGTACGTTTTCAGCACACTGTGTGTGTGTGTGTGTGTGCGCGTGTGTATGTGTGTGGGGTGAACATCCACTCACCCGAGCACTCTGTCCAGCAATAAGCTGGTCATCTTCAGTCTGGACACTAGTCCTGCTGCGAGTATCATAGTCCTCCTGTTCAAAGTCAGAGTCATCTTCCAGCTCCTCTGGTGTCTGTTCGAAATACAAAGACAAATTCGGGCAAACAGTGAGAGAGATAGAAAATGAAAAAAATAAGAAAATCGTACGTCTCATGAATTGACAGTTGAAAAGAGCAATTTTGACTTCATGCTCCTCTGTGTGGGAATCCAGAGTAACAGACAGCATATGTTCCTGTGATGTTGTTCAGTATATAATGCCTCATCTAATATTTTAACTCAAACCAAACTCAGCATATGAGAGACAAAGATGTCACGGAAGAAAACGAGTCAGATCTTCATCATCTGAATAACAGACTTCCTCCTTTCACCCCAACACTTCTGTTAAATTAAATAACAAATGGTTGACACTCTTTGAAAATGCAGAAATGTGTAATTATAGGTACATTTCAAAATAATCAACATGTATGCAGTACATTTGGTGGGGAGGTAAAAAGATATATACAAGAAAGAAAAACCCAGTGGCAGCTTTAAGTGCCGTTTTAAATTGTCATTCAAACAATGCGATGGAATTTAGAGGTAACAATGAGTCAGTGTTTGACCACAGGATAATTAACAAATTCACAAATAACTATCAGAAGCAGCTGTAGTTCTATACACATTGCTGTTAAATATGAGTACTTCAAATAACAGTTACATTTTTGTGAATTAAAGTGGATCACTGTAAAACATAAAACACAATACGCTGAGTAACTTAACTTTAACTTTAGGGATACTTTATTGTTTTTGTCACCTGGTCTGTTGCAGAAATATTTGCTATTAGATTGCTTTAAACCCTTGAGAATAGTTCAACAGGTTTGTCAAGATACGACTTAAATATCACAGTAGGGCTAAATTACTTTAAAAAGGAATCATCTTAAATGCAACAATTCAGTATCATTGTATTTTTACACAGCTTGTTTCTGGAAAATAATCTTACAGAAATATATATTGTGTGTGTCTATGAATATGTATCATTAAACAATGCTATGTGTAAATTGTAATTGCTTAATGGAATTCTTTTAAGGTAATTACAGTCATTTGATTCATTATTATTTTTTATTCCAAAGAAAAAAAAGCAGAATCACAGGCGTCATGTAATGAACAAAATAAATCACTTTCCTTCACAAAGCTAAATAATTGGAAAAGCATTTGGAGCATGAATAATTTGTGGAAAAATAAGAATGAATATGCATTTCCGGTGTCTCACTAATTAAGACGAGTGGGTTAGCCAGCTAAATTCAACACAGGCTTGTTTATCTCATGCAGCTGGCTCGTTATATCACCATAGTAACCTATGTTGGATGGTTTACCTTCTGCAGAGCAGAATACGAGATCAAAACCTGTAAAGTAAAGGCGTGATTCCTACATGATGCTGACATTTAAAAAATGCCCTGTATTCACAGTGCAGTCACAGTTATCCTGTGAAGAGCACTGTGGGTCATTCTATTTACAGCTTGTAAGAATGTATCCTCTCCCAGATGAATAATTGTATCAGAGACATCATTTATGTTTTTCACAAAACTAGTGCTCATACTGGCTATAAGGCAGGATTTATACCAAACAATGGGTTGCTAGTAGACCATAATTAAGTACATTACTGTTTATTAACATAAGCTAGTAATTGTGATGAATGTAAATATATGTATACCTACTTTTCAAGCCTATTAATTTATCCTTATTTGATTATTTGAATGATCACAACTTTTGGATTTACTAGTTATGTGCCTGTATTCCTATTCAAACACAATAAATACAACATATTTTGCCTCTGTCTGTAGTGACATCATCTAGTGTCAAATTCAAGCACACTTGACAACCCTTCCCCTCTTTATGAGAATGTATTTATACTGTAGCTGGATTCCAAAATCCAGGATAACAGAGCCAGATGTTAACCAGCTGTGTGAGGCTGGTCATTCGTTTAATTGAGTGCAGTACAGATGCAGACACAGAGGGGTCCGGCAAAAACCCCACAATGTTTTTTCAACAAAAACGTTCCCCAGTAGATTGCTTTGCTATTGTAATTCTGCTGTTAACTTTGTGACCATCGAAGCAGAGGATGCAACATTTTTCATTGTGGTACTTTAAAAACCCCTGTATTATTAAAGTCAACCTTGGCGGATGGTATTTCATCGTCTCACTGCGACCTGAAACAACGTCACTCCTTCAATGTCGCCTCTTGCATTTCTGTAATGCTGTGCTACTTCATCTCTGAACTTCCAGTAAAGGTTGAACTTTCTGTTTGAGACTGGCTATAGGTTTGTAGGGCTGTATCCAGTACTTGCTACTCCATTACACTATTCCACTCTTTATATGTATGTGTGTGTGTGTGTGTGTTCATGGGTCCATAAAGTCCAGGACAAAACTAGGCTTTCGAGAACTTGTATTATAACTTCACTCTCTTCTCAAGACCTGCTTCCATTTTTAAACACTGTGGAGAATTGGTTTCTTAATCCAATCGACTCCGCATAAGATCTGTGCTGTAAAAATTCTAAAGGAGCCATTACTGGGCTTTAGTGAGAGAAAAACACAACAGATGCTTAAAATGTGTGCAAACTAAACTATTACACGTGGCACCGACATTTGCTATCTCTATGATGGAGTTAGACAACAGAGAAAGCAAGCATCTTCCAAGTTGTTTCCTCGGAAAGTAATTGAACTTGGATGGGATTATGAAGCCAGCTGGTCCCGGGCAGTTCAAAGCTGCCTGTTTTACATTATTTACCAACATCAAATTATTTTCCATAATTAGATTTTTTCCAGAGCTGCACTGGGAAACCTTCCAGCCTGCATAAAGTTGAATAAATGAATTACATAGAGAAGAGAGAAGGGCCAGTTGGGGTGAAAAATGCAGATACTGTAACATCAGGGTATGTGAGACAGTAGAGCTGTTGGTGTCATGTTGTTATTCAGCATTTGTACAATGACATGCTGTAAAATGTTGTGTCAACTTTATAAAACACATTATGTGACAAGTGTGACATCTCAAATGGGAACTCAATTGCATATTAGATCTCAATAATGTTTCTCTTCGTCCTTAGGGTAGATATACTTTAGTCAGATCACATCCACTGTCACTCTAAGTCAGACGCACAGTTTTCTCGACCAATAACGACCACATATGTGTCGCTAGAATTAGAGTAAAGAGGATCAAACTTGAAAGGTGTCTTGTGAGTGTGGCAACTTCGTCTGTGAGTCAGAAAAGTATTATCCTTTAGGCAAAAAAACTATAATATATGGACTGAAGCGATTGTAGATTACAAAGGAGATCATACATTTAAAGCAAATATGCACAGACTCACTGTACAGCAACATTAGGAAATTCACAAAATACCTCATCAAATGTTTATAATATATTGAGGAAGGCAGAAATAAATGAATGCACTTGGTCTTGATCAGCATTTCCAAACACATTCATCACTGTCAAACTCGTGCAGAGCATTTAAACCATTTCAGTGAGTGTTTTACTTTTAGAGGAACATACCCTTATCATGAGGACGGCTTTCCTGATGTCACGGACGCCGTCGTAGACCAAACGGGACGCATCAATGAACTCATTCTCCTCAAAGGCCTGTGGGGGGTTCGTACTCAGTGCCTCGATAGCAACCTCCACTTGTTCAGCAAAACGGGGCATGACTGCAGGGAGAAAACGGTAAGGGAGGTAGATAGGAGAACAAAAGAGAGATTTGAGAGTCAGATGTATCACATGTTAATAATCTTTCAATGGGTGCAAGCTTATTAATTAGAAAAATATATAAAAATGGCATGGCGAAAGCATGGTTATTCTTGCAATGATCAGAATCTTTTCATCTCAAATTTTGCAGCAGCAAGAATTACCTCCTGCGTCAGTCTCTGATCATTTGTGCACTTCAGAAGGCGAGCGTGTCACCATAAACCTCTTTTTACCCACCAGGAAGATTGGTCCACCTGTCACAGATCTGTTTGTGTGTTTTCTGGCATGTGGAAGTGTTTGTTTGTATGTGTGTGTGTGTGTGTGTGTGTGTGTGTGCGTGTGCGTGCAACCTGTGAGAAGACGTACAAGGACGCTTACTTGCAAGCTCAGCCTGTCAAATCACAATGAATGGAAACAAATTCATCAGTCTTTTGAGCCAAACAAAAGCCAAGCAACAAAAGAAAAGTCTCTATTGACCATAAAAATGGTCGGTTTTGTTGTCAGTATCAATTGGCCAGACCTGATGGAAGAGCTTTCTGCTCTTTGTGCTTTCAAATGAATTGTGCTGAATGTGAATATACATTATTAAATATTCACGAATATGGACTGAATGTTTGAATATTTAGCAGGCTACCTTTCGGCTTAATCTCCTCTTGAGTCAAAATAATTGAATGGAGAGTTTAATAATGTGTTTTTTTAAAGACTCTGTGATGTCGCAAATTATCATAACAAAAGCTATGGTGAACCTGGACAGAGAATCATCAACCAGAAAAGGTCCGTCTTCATATGCTGTATTATTTATGGGGGCTTTTTCAAACACCACAAATGCCTTTAACCCCACCTTAACTTGTGCCTTTGCTTCAAGTCCACAATTGTAGAGATATATTCTATGAATAAACAACAAATATACATATATAGAAAGCATTTGAGATAGAAAACTACATGGAGAAAGACAAAGTAAGAGACTTCGCTTTTTGGATATGTTAGAAAAAGATGTCTCGGCTGAATTGGAAATAGTCTGCAACAAACATGTTGACATAAGGAAAGGATTTCTGAAGAGTAGATACTTGAACTGTTTAGGACAGCCCTCTTTTGCGAGGTGAAGACAGGTCTAATGAGGACAGACGGATTGGAATAAGAAAAACAAGGCAAAAGACAAACTGTGTAACTTTATTATCATTCTCAACACTTTCTTCCTCTCTAACAGAGTGAACTAAATCAATTAGCCAGCTTGCACTAAAGGTGTATCTTCAGTACACTTATTCTGTCTGATATAAAACATAAGCTATATTTCACCAAACATAAAAGGCACTACAAAAAAGACTCTCCTTTTTTTTTTCCTTTTCATTTTTAATTCAGTTTAATCCACTTACTGCAGAAGCGTAAAATAGGCTTTTGGGAATTGCTAGGAAGGCGTTTTAAATAGAAATATTTAAATGTTCTCCAAGCTCTTAATGAGCAAAGTTGCTGATGGTAAGGAGCAATTTCACTCATTCCAGTTGAAAAATGATGAAGGGAATTAAATGTGACCATGTAGGAATGGATTTTTTCACCCCTTAGGCTTAAGCATATTTAAAGTGAGAAGTTCTGGAAGTACAATGGATGCTTAAAAACCTCACAGCAGATATGGCGTGCCCCACTGAGGTGTTTAACAAGCTCCAAACACCACAAACAGCACAGTTGTTGATGCCCAAACCTCAATTTTGCAGGAAGACCGTTCAATTTAGGCAATATATTACAATCAAAAACAATGATACAAACAGAACCTGCATAAGCCTACATTTTGATTACTTAATTTGTGTTGTTCTTGGAGTTTACAGTTTTAACTCCTATGTGACAATGACATTTATTTTACTAAAATGATACATAATCAAAGGGATCCAAGAAGACAATGCATATTTCAAAGTATTATATGTATTACATCCCTTTATGATAATGATGAATATTCTCCATTAGTACTGCATTGTAAAAAATTGTGCAAGTAGATTACATCCAAATTCAATGCAAAGACGCGAATGGACGAGAGTAACGCGAATGATCGTTGAATGGCGCGAAGCAAAATTTCATTTGAAACAGTGTCCCGTTGTCCCGCGAAAGCCTATTCGGAGCTTCAAGTAGCGCTGAAATCATCCAGACGCAGTTCCTGGAGTTGTCGGTGAAATTTTCCGAGATGATGTCAATGAAGTATTATCTTCAAACTATGCATGAATACAATTTTACGTTAGGTATCACATGAAGTCTTATAAATGTCTTCGATTTCAATGTTACACAAATTAATGGCCATATATGAATGACCGTTTATGTAACACTGATATGTATATATATATATATATATATATATATATATATATATATATATATATATATATATATATTAATGTGTATGTGCGCGTGTGTCTGATAAAATGTCACATCAACATTAAAGCAACTCAAGAAGATATCCAAGAGAACATCGAAGGTTATGAGATTAAGAGACTTGAGAGCTCCTGCTTATACTCTGCTTCCAGCTCTGCTGATCTACATTCTAACCTTGGTGAGAATGATTTACCTCCCTCATCATACCGCACTGCTCTTCTCATAGCAATTTTCTCATCAGCGCTCTCTTCCACTGTAACTCCCCCCTCTATTTACACACAGATTAAGTCTTACCTCTTCAACTCGGGAGTTTGCCATCTGTTTCCTATTCTGGCTAAAACCTATTTTCCCATCATTGTAACAATGGATAACAATTTAAAGGGTGTCTCACCCAGTCAGTCCCCTAAAGTACAACTGATTAATTGATGTCACAAACAAGGTATTCTAATTAAAGATTTTACAATAAATGCTCTATATTTATGGTGAGTTACTTTTAGTCAGGCCAGCCACAGTCTCTGGTTCTCAGAGCTATTCTTTTCAAATGAGACATGTGAAGTGTCTTTACTTCTCTCCTTCAGTTTCTGCTGCACTTCTTTTTAGTGCACTTGATCCACTGATTTACAGCTATGCCATGTGGGTGGTAGCGTGTGCATGTGTGTTATTAGTCGCTGCAAAACCCTGGCTAAATCCCATTTACTGTGCCCCGATGTAATAGCAAGGAGCAATGCCACCCTGCTCCTCTAAATGGCACACTGACTAAGGCCATATATCAGTTTTTTAATCTACCCTCTCCAGGCACCACATTAATGATCGGCTTGAAAATTTGTCCCTTTTTTGAGGAGAAGATTAGTTTAAACATAGGGAGTTAGTGGGCAGAAAAGTGTCTCAGGGAAGAAGGAGGGAGAGGGGAAAAGAGAGAGAAGCCATAACCACTTTCCCATTAGGCTATTGATTTTTCTCCCTCTCAAGGACACGCTTCAATCCCGGGTCCATGTGTGGACTGTCTGTCAGGAATCTATGGCTCAGCTTTACACCTAAGAGTTGTGTGCTTTGGCTGGCTGTATTTGGCCCGGCCATAAATTTGACCACAGTCAATATGAGAACGAGGGATGGGCAAACTGAGACAAGGTCAAAGGGCAGGCAGTTGTGATAAGTGTCCCGTGTTGATGTGGCAGCTGTCAGAAAGACAGGCAAGGCTGTGATTGGCCAAGTTGCCGCGGGCATAAACACAGAGGCAATCAAATAAAAACACAAACAGCCAACTCAAACACAGACAGACAGACAGACAAACACACACACACACACACACACACACACACACACACACACACACACACACACACACACACACACACACACACACGGACAGAATACATGTTTTACTCAGGCACAGTACTGAGAAAAGGGAAAAGGGGACCACATCAATGAGTTCCACTAAAATCCCTGCTCAGATCGCTTAGTGAAATCCTTGTTGACAGCCATTGATTTTTTGGTAGAGTCTAGTTAATTGGACTCAGTACCCTCTAAAAAACGTGTGGTCCTATATCCTTTTTCTTTGTTCAGCAACACTTAATCATCTTTCCCCCAGCTATAGATTTCTCCTTGACTGTGTTCAAATCCATAGACATCAGGTCTGTGAGGACTGAAGGGAGAGGAAGGCAAAGGTTCACAAGGATCAATAAGTGCTTTATGGTCCTGATCAGATGTGCATGGTAGGCCCTAAAAACCTCCAACTATCACCACTAAGAGGGAAATAGGAAGGGAAAACACAACAGCCCTTCATCAAAGAGAAATATGGAGCCGATGAAACGCTGGTCTAACACGGTTAGCCGCCTTAACATCTCAATTAGCTCCCACAATCAAAAGCACACTAGGCCTCGTTAAAGTTTACGTAAAACAGGAGTCCTACCTAAGCCATGCAGCCAGTGAAACTTGCCTATTTCATGCATCGGTATGGACTGTAGCATGTCAGCCCTTACCTTAAGGTGAAGTCAGACAGGACACCATCGTAAAATCTAATGCTTGTTCATGTATACATCGTCTCGTCAATTTTAGAATGACTTTCCTGCTTTGGGCTGCAGTTCAACTGCAGTTTTGTAGAATGGAGCAGCATCTAAGTTTTAAGATTTTCGGTTTGCAAAAGTTGCACAAATGACAACCTGCCCCATATATAGGAGAACATAGTAGTTTTTTTAGACTTGCAACTGTACAGAAGGTGATGTGTTTTTCTTTTGGACATATCAAATCTGGCACTGGCACTGAGAACATTGTGAACTCTGTATGTCCCAGTATGAGTTGATAGGCTGCTCCAGTTAACAAACACCTATCCAAGCAGCCACTATTACAACACAAATACTGTAGCTGTAACACTCATTGTCTGCAGGTGGCTCAAGGAGTACATTTGCTGAAGCTACATCGGCATGTTGACATCTGCACGTCTAAACAGTTGCAACTATTAGTTTTCTTGTCGACAAAGAAGTAAAGATCGGACTGAAACCGCAAGTCTATAGCTGCAGCATTGGCTGTGCCTGGTTTCAGGTATCAGTGGTAAATGTGTCATAATGTCGTCAATTAGAAATTGGAACAATATGTACAACAGGCACGTGCTCAAACCAAAAAAAAGGGCACCCATCACCAAAATTATTTAAGAAATTAAAAATTATAATAATAAATAAAAAACATAGTAGGACATTTTCAACTTATATATTTATTTTTGTTAACAAACCAACTCAAATTATCAAATTGAATAAATAAATGAATAACAGGCAAAAACAGACAAAACAAGGCCAAATTGTATAACCAAATGCAATAAAAAAAATATTCTAACTTAAAACTTAGCAAAACTCTGCTCTGGATAAATTAAAGCAGGGGTGTCAAACTCATTTTCACCCCGGGCCACATCAGCATCATGGTCGCCCTCAAAGGGCCGGTTGTAACTGTACAGTGGCAGGCCGTGGATTTTCTACCTGCCCACATCCCTGTCCTGGGGCCTCACTTCGGATCAGGAAAAACTCCCCAAATAAATATAGTAAAAACCCTTTCACAGGGAAAAAAGGAACATACCTTCAAGAGAGCAACAGGAGAGGATCCCTATCCCCGCATGGACAGAAGCAATAGATGCCATGTCACGGAGTTTTTTGTTTGTTTATTTTTTTTAGGAAACGTCGGACCATTAGCGACGTCATGTTTTCAGCGGCGCTAATGTTATGGTTAATTTATCACCAAACAACGTCGGGGGATTGCACAAACACCGTCGTTACCTGTTTGTCTGATGCTGCGGGTCAGAGCAGAACCTGAAGCTGCACCCGTCTGGCGCTCAGCACTGCATGAGCACTAAGTGGAGGAGCAGGAGGAGGAGGAGGAGGAGGAGGAGGAGAGAGGGGCGCGGCGGGGCCTTGTGAGCACCGCGGAGCATGTCGGGGCGAAATTCTCACAAGAACTCAAATAAATGCCCCGTCAGATATCAAAACACATTTGGGGGGAATTGATGACAGAGAGAGTCATTTTTATTCTTAAATACTGATGAATGAAGAAAAAGTTGGGCTCCAGCAGAAGGGGCACTTTTCTTATCCAGGGCAAAAGGGCAGGTGCTTGAGCACCACTAGGGGTCTATCTGTGCACGTGCCTGATATACAATATATATATACAGTGCAGTTCTTGAAGTTTTCAGTCCATAAGTACAGTACATAACCGTGTATAGATGGTTGAACTAATCCATATAGACAACTCAATAATACATTATATTATACCGTATTCTTTAAAAACAACCATCACAAAAAGAAAAAAGCTCAGAATTTCTCAAATAGTGATCTAAAAGAACAGAGTCTCATACAATAGAAATGCTTCAGCTAAGTGATACTCTGGCCTTTGTCTAAGTGTAGTTGCATTTTGTTCGCTCGAGATATTGTGAATCCAGGGTCTAAGTAATGAACCGTCTGTCTCATCTCGCTTCATGTGAAGCATTAATGTAGTATGCCTCTCATTCTGCCCATTATATTTACATTATAATGATTAAGAAAAACAGTAGGCATTCGGTATGATGCCACATCAACAACAGTTCTTCATTCGTTGTTCTCAGTAATACCAACATGAGGCTTCTGGGGTCCTGCTGACGACACACAAGCTCCATCCTCCATGGAGGTTGAAAAGAACAGCAGCACAATTATAAAGTCTTTGTGTGTGATAGGGTTATGGTCATATGAAGCTGACCTTAAGTGTCCAAGAGATATTGCCACTATACTTCATCAATTAATTACCGCAATCAATTAAACTACATTATGCAATAATAGAACAGAATGTGCTTAAGACACCATATAACCAGACTGGCGACCTCTCTGTGGAGGCTAATGGGGATCCAAATAAAGATGAAAGAATAACTAGCACTGTCTGCAGTCCATTATGGTTGAGCGCCAGAAGACTGGCTGACACACGACACACCTAATGCTGTTTGCGACTGAACAGCTAGCGAAGGAGGCGTTGGGGGGGGGGTGGAATCTGTCCTGGCAGATGAAAGTAATGAGCAAAACAATAGATATACCGCCTCGCTAAATTGGCTCTAATGGTAAAGATAGAAACCGGGGGAGGGCTGGATGGACGAGGACGTAGAGGGGGGCTTTTGTAAAAGAGGTATTGTGGTTTCCTTTTTGTGGAAAGGTAATTTCTAAATTATGTCTTTCCTTTCATCCTGTGTTTTTTGTTTGTCCACCTTTCACGGTGGTGCATTTTTGCTTGCAAGCATCTTGCAAGCAAAACTAAAACACTGGATGCTTTCTTCTTCTTTTCTAACATAATACCTCAAAGAAAATGCATTTATGACAAGAAATACTGACTTCTCAATCTCTGAACCGCTGCAACATACAAAACTCTTCCACTGAGACGTTTTTGTTATATATCTGGTCTGCACTGGTGTGTACTACTTACAGGAATTAGCGATAGTGTCCCACTCCAACATTGAAAAAAGCTCACCCCTCCTCCCACTTATTAAATGCCAGCGATCAAGGTGGAAGCTTTACAACCTCGCATAGGGTTACAAACTATATTTACAAATATTTGGCTTTGTTTAGCAACACAATAGTACAGGAAGTGACTTGATATGTAACAGGCCTGATACCCGTTATATTTTCAATGTAAAGAAAGAAAAGTTGACATTCAGTGTTACTCAGCAAAATGCTTTGTGTGTATCTTTACATTTAAGAAATGTGTTGAGTTTATACTTTAGAGCTTACATTGTTGACATCGATGTTCACTAGCTTTAAACTTTTGCTCTCCTGTCTTGGCACATAGTATACTGTCAGTGGTAAAACACTGGGATGGTGTGACGCCATTAGTAAGAATGTGTATCGTGACACCTGCTGGCGTAGGTTTAACGATACAATAAAAAAGGGGATCCACTCATAGTCCAAACGGCTGCATAGTGCTTCTTGAGGTCAAAATCTCTACAGGGAACCTTTAATGTGGCTGGCAACTTAATATTCTGAAAGGATAACGACGCATAAATTACTTCTCATCCACTTTGGTGGGCCCTTCACTCCTATGGCCTACAAATGTCTTATACTTGAACTTGTAAAACTCCCCAGCTATATATATATATATATATATATATATATATATATATATATATATATATATTCAGATAGATGCCCAATCTAGTATATACTAAGTAGATTTCACGGCACTAAACACAACTTCAAAAATGCATCCACTGCATCCTAACACCTCATATATTGTGAAAAGTATTCAGGCACATGTTGGTCCAATCTTCCCTTTAGGTGGGACTCAGACATGTATTCTCTCTGAGTCGGACCTGCCACAGAGATAAATTCAGATCTCCTGGAATGCGCACAAAGAAAGAGAAAAAAATAACGGAAACAAAATGTATCGTAGGCTGAGGAGTGAACAGGTGGTTTCCAAGGTTGGTGTTGAAGCCAAGACACTGATCAAAACTGTGGTACCCTGGGCATCCAGGCAATTACAGTGTGTTTGTAAGTCACTGAACAGAGTGGGAAGCTAAGTAAGTGCTAGCGTGTGTGTGTGTGTGTGTGTGTTGTGCTCATGAAAGTAGCCAAACGGTTTGTCGCAGAATGTTTGATGCAAGCACAGTAGAAAGGTGAAGGATACTGAATTCATCTTCACAATTCAATGTAATACATAAAACTGTGACTTCTTGTGCCACCACAGCTTTGCGTACGGCGCACTAACCAGTCTCAGACAGGAGCTTGATGGACTCCAGCACACGCTCTGTGTAGACCCCAGGTTCGTAGTTTTCCATCTCAGCGTTAATGATGTGGACCACGCGAGCAGCTCGGCCCCGGATGGCTCCAGCAGTTCGGTCAAGAGTGTCCACGTCGCCCTCTTGCAGAGCAATTACGCATTTGTTGACATCCTCAAGGATGTGGTTCTCTTGGAAAAGGCAAACAAGAATGACAGTAAATGGAATTAGAGGGACCACATTTTTTTGTTCTTTGTATATGGCCAGTCATGTTTGAAGGAACAGTGTGTAACATTTAGGGGGAATAATTGGCAGAAATGGAATAGAATATGCATAACTATGTTTCATGAATGTATAATGACCTGAAACTAAGAAGCGTTCTGTTTTTTTTAGCTTAGAAAAAGCAATTCATCTCTACTAGGGAGTGGGTCTTCTTCCATGGACTCCACCATCTTGCACCGACATGTTTCTACAGCAACCCAGAATGGAAAACCCCTCACAAGCACTGGCTTTAGAGCATTTATGGTAAGGATGGGTACCTAAACTCTGTATTAAATGATTAAAAGATTGGATTATTGATAAACTCCGACATTACTGGTGCTTTTTATTAGTACTTTTGAAGGCTTCGGCGTAATTTCTTATCACGCTGAAGCGAGCATTTCCACTGCTTTTCTCTGACGTGAAGAATACTCGAGTTGACGGCACCTACGCTTGTTACTGTTACTGCAATACAATATTTGCAAGTAAAAAGCCATTACATCTGTTCAAGCAATAGCATGTGACTGAAAGTGAGACCTAATTCAATCGACCGCTCTCATCTACCGCTGCTATGTGTACACAAGCTCAGCACGCAAGATCGGCCAAAAGCTAAAACAGAAGTGGTCCGTCTGGATAGTTGGGCTGGCTGATATTGTCTGTGTTTTTCATCATTGATTATAATCAATCATAAACTTCACTCAGGAATGGTATTCATTTAGTTGACCATTTAGATTTGTTTCCAGTGATATACTAATTACTTTATAGAGTGACTTTGCTGTTTTAAACAAAACTGTTGGTGCTCAATATTTAGATATATCTAAATAATAAATAACTTCTAATCTTTTTCTGAATTGAATTGTTTTTAAAATACTATGAACTGAGTACTGATAAAAGTAGCTCCTTGTGCAATACATTCCTAAAGAAACCTACAGCACACCTCAGGGCCACCGTAGTTCTCTGACAGACTTGAGAAGGGAGGGGTATGATTGTGTGAGTGAATGGCAATTAGGAACTAGTGGATGGTTTTCTTTAATTACCTAATCATTTAAGAATCTGTGCTGTATTGCCTCATACCTGACACAGAAAGGAAGTCATCCACAGAGGTGATGTCATCCACGGCCTCGGTAAGGATGCGCACCTGCTTCTCCCACTGATCCTTGAAAACGTCCATGTTGTCCTGGGCCACCTTGCTTTGGGGACGGGCAGCCAGAGTGAGAGCGGCGTTGATAACCTGCCATGGAGGAGGGGCCAACGTTGTTACACAAGGTACGTTAAGAACAACACACATTGTACAATGTTAACGGATAAGGCTGTCTTTCTTTCTTTTCTTTCAGACCGGTATTATTGTTTACATTTTACAGAAATGGTCTGACTGTTTTTACTCTTGTTTAGTTTAGTTGTCCTATATTTCAATTTATGTGCATGTACATTGAGAGCAAACAAAAAACTGGTATACGTACTCCTAACGGGCCAATAAATCTGGTTCTGATTATTGCCAACACATTTCCATGAAAACATCAAAACCAATGGTAATTATGCATTAGTCAGTCTCTATAAATGTTCTGGTTATCCTCCTGTGTCTGTTGTTCTCAACCTCATTCTGTCCTCCTAGATTATTTCAAAACTCAGCTCAGCACTTTTTACATTTTTGGTTCATCAAATAGCAGTAAAAGCACATATTTTGGGTTATATGTTCAGCTTTCACTTTGGGGCTCGAGTGAGTATTTACACAAGCATGTCTGTGCATCTTGGAATAATTAAAAAAGCTACATGGCTCATGTTCATCCTAATGAAGATATTGATAGATACAAAGGAAGGAGTTATACCAGGCTTTGGCTCTTGAAACAGTGCTTTTTGTAGGAATTAATTGGTGTTTGGCCTTTTTATGAGAAAAAAACACTAATCTGTGCTGCCCCAAAAAAAACATGGATCTATTAAAACTTGAAGAGAGCAGTTACCTTTTCTAAAAAGTATCTTGGTTTTAGGAATCTGATCTATGTAAGATAGAAGCTTTGGCATCAGGCCAAACAAGATCTACATGTCACGGGATTTTAAAAGTCAACTTACGTCCTCATAATCTTTTTTTTTCTTCTTTTCGCAAATATTCTGCTGAGACTCTTTCTATCAATTGATTCTTATGACAGGCAGTATTAATCATATCACTATGGCAGCTGGCATGTGTACTTTAACAAGAAGTATCATGTTTTGCTTCCTTCCCTGTTATTTATCACTTCTTGCTTTTAAGAAATAGCTTTAGATAAACAAATCTGATGTAGGAAACCAGGCACTATGATCAGGACAGTGAGAGAGAGTGTGTGAGTGTGTGTGTGTGTGTGTGTGTGTGTGTGTGTGTGTGTGTGTGTGTGTGTGTGTGTGTGTGTGTGTGTGTGTGTGTGAGACTGTGTGCTTGTGTAAAGATAAAGTACCAGGGTTCACTCTACCCGGAACAGATGGAAATATTTCTCTTTGTTCCACCCCCTCTTTGTTCCTCCTTCCCCAGCCACAAAGTCAGTGTCTGCTATGTTTTTTAATCTGTCTGTGTTGAACATTGCCAAGAGGTATCAGGAGACGGTTTCTCCCAAAGTTTTCTAAGCGGCTCTCAGCATGTGTGCATAGTTGGGCCTGCACATTAGGTCATGCCTCTCAAAGTCAGCCTGCCTTCTCCATCTTTCTTCTCAATTACTATGTTGGGTCCTGTGTGAATAAGACCTACCGTTAACCTTGGAAACAATGGATTGATTTCAACCTCCTCCATTGCTTGCAGCCTGAGAAACTGTACTACGAGGTCCACCTACACATTACTCATAGCTCTGTCTCCCATTCTGCCAACGATAGTTATTTCCCTGTAATTTCTAGCCCTTCCAATTTCTAAAAAACTCTTTAAAGATACCCCTTTCAAACGAGTTCAGAAGAGTTTATAATTACCAACACATTTTGACTAGTGCTTGTGTAAAGAGTGCTTTTTATTGGGAATGAAAGTGTGTGTTTTTTTCAGTCCTTACCTGTGGACATAGGCTGTCAATTTGGGTGGCAGCCATTCGAACCAACTTCACACCCTCCTCGTTGTTGGAAATGGAGCAAGCCAGGTTGGCCACCTGAATAGAATGAACAAAAAAAGGGACACAACACTTATAACTGAGTGCTTTTTACTTGAAGGTCATGAGCACAGAAAAGTTCTCTCGTTCCCACTCTGGCTCTCAGACTCCCAACTGAACAGCATTGGTTCACATTCCTCGACTCTATGTACAATGAAACACACGTTTTGGTTGTTTCACTTGTTCCCTCTGTCCGTACTGGCTGGAGAGATACAGTCCCCTAATGCACTTCTAATCTTAGTGATGGAGACAAGTCCACATCCTTTCCAAAAATGCATTCTTAAGTTTAGTTCAAGGTAGCCTCAGTTAGACAAATCAAGTGGTCATCTTCCACAGTCAGACTTTTTAGTTTGAAATTCCCTCAGAGGAGAGATTCGATTTTGTGCTAAAAAGACTTATGTAGATATCCACATGCCCACTGCATATAAATACAATGGGCATGTGGATAATATATGAGTTTTGTATTGAAGCGTGCATAATTGGTAATTTAAACATTTGTCTTATAATGACATTGCTGTTGGAAACAATGTACCAAAGGAATCTGCTCAAACACTCATCTTGTCTATACTTGCAGGAAATAGCCAGTATCATATCATACTTATACATACATATACATCGATACAGGTGGAAATTTCATTGTTGTGCTGCACAGTTGGTAGAAATACCTTTGCATATGAGTAGGTGACATGTTTGATGACATAGATGTTGTGTCAGTCCAACTTATAATGCGTAGGAACTCAAGTTTTATAGACTACAGTTAATACAGTCCTGAATTTTTTTTAGCACATTGCTGCAGAGGATATACATGCCAAGAATGTTTGTGACATAGTAGGCACAGGTTGGAATAAAGCGCTCAGATGTCGCGAGGTAATTGGATTCATTCAGATCTTAAATGGCCAGGTTCACACAATATGCAAACAGAAAGCCTAACTCATTAGGTTGACATTCCCATGACTAGCAAGCCTAAATGGTTTTTAGGCCTGGTGGTGCAAAGAGGTGCTTTATGCTTTATTGTATAACTAAGGTGCCAGATGTTTTTTATGTATGAAACGACTGTTACTTTGATTTATGTCTGTCCTATCAAAGTACTGTTTCTTGATGACATGTTTCCAACCCGACTCCTTTATTCAAGACAGCTTTTAATGGTATTTTTTTTAATAGTACGTCAGGCTGAGTGGCACTGATATCTTAGAAAATGTCTGTGAATTTGTCTTCATTTTTTTGGAAACTAATTATATATGATTGATGGCATTTGAAAATGTTGTGATCTGGTATCTGTATGCTGTATACCATACATATAGCATACATATTAGTTTGGCTAATAGGGACTCTTTAGGTGAAAAATACTAGAGGTGCTGTATCAAATATGAAACCACAACTACATCTCTATCAATTTTTTACCGACAGAAACACACACATACATAGTCTTCTGTATTCCCATGTGAAGCATCATATTTCTCCACAGTATCACTGCATTTCGCAGTTCATTTTCACAACTTAAAACTCTATATCCAATAACCTAACCTAATCCTTAAGTAAATCAGATTGCAGCATGAGCCCGGGCTTTGAAACTGAGCTAAACAGACACATGCCTGTTGGCAGCAAAAGGTGCCAGTCTATATTAGCACTTCAAGAGCTCACATGTCACTGTTTGAGGCAAATTGAGGTAAATCAAATTTGTGTTAGAGGACTCTTGCTTAGAGCTCTGTCTCTTTACTCATGACAGCAATGAGCACATTGATGGATTGCGGTCCTTTATGTGAAGCGTTGTGTGCATGTGTTTAAAGTGTGTGTGTGTCAAAGAGATAGAAAAACAGCATGCAATTGAGAGTCTGTGCTCCACATAAATCTGAATGGCTGGTTGCAGAAGGTTTTAATAACATATGCAGCATAATGTAAAAGGACAATTCCAGTGTAATTCAAGTTCCCTGCATTGACTTACTGTTTTACATTACAGTAAACTATACTGACCATTTCCAAGAACCTCTACTATGCTGTGATATATTTGCAAATTTCTCCTTGTCTTTGCACATTACATTTGAAATGAATGCTTTATAGTTTCTATAAAACACTTCCAATAAAGAAAAGGCTGGCCGCTATTGTTTACAATTCAGTTTTTTTTTCCTTTTACTTAAATGGACTCCAGCTGCATCCCACTTTGGTTTAATTCATAGTTTCTGACTGACAGAATACTTACCATTGAAGGTGCAAGTAAAACTCTCCGTTCATGTAAGAAATTTTTTTCAATACACTGGACCTATTTCGTGAATGTTCTTAGCGTGATATTTTTGTTCTCGTACAATTAGATGTCATTGTATGGGCTGAAACTAAAATCACACTAAAAGTCATTGAATAACAAAGCCTTAACATGTAATTTGCTGCGTGTCCATAAAGTAGCAGGCTTTCAAGAAGTAGGACAAAGGTTCCGCACTTTCCATTTCATTTTTTTTCTCTCCCAATTACAGTATAATTGCGGTACCTGACTAGGAGAAAGCAAGTCCCTTTTCTCGGTTTTTATTATGTAGTTTACTTTCTCTAGTTCTGCTTAGGCCCAGCAGCTAATGTGAGGCTTCGCAGAGCCCATGTGAAGCAAAGGGGCAAAGGGCTTTGTGGAGGCTGGAACATGCCCAACAGGCCCACTCCCACTCCCTCTTACCCCAACACAGAGAGCTGGGCCAGGGCCAACACTGCAACATCCAGCCAAAACTACTAATTGCAATTATCTAAGGAAGTGCCTCTCCTTTGAGGTTTTTTTTCCAAAGAAAGGAGGGAAAAACTAAGACAGAAGGTTTGAGGCTTCACCGTGCAAGCCTAATACTGAAACGGTCAAGGATGTTGGAATAGAACATGCAATTCAAAGAGGCGTGTGAGTGTAGGTGTGTGTGTGTGTGTGTGTGCATACCTCTATGTGTGTGTGTGTGTGTGTGTGTGTGTGAGAGAGGGTGAGGAAGGGAGCAATAGAGATAGATAGATAGAGAGAGATAGAGAGAGAGAGAAAGAGAGAGAGAGATCCCTGCTGAATGCTCATTCTTCATTTTAGCCTCGAACAAAGAACTATCGATTGTGTCCTTTTGCTCTGCCCTGGATAATCACTTCAATTCTAATTTGATGAAGGTTTCCACTGCAGTTGGGGAGATGGGCATTCTCATGTATGCAATCTAATTCACCTAAATGTAGCTGAGTAACTGAAAGTAGATCCTGACAGTGTCATTTTTTTCCTACTTTTTAATTAAGGCAGTTAGAACCTCAAATCTATCGTCAAGAAGCACTGATGATAGTAAAACATTAAATAACATCTTAACAGTCTCTCTTTATTGCTATTTAGCACCGTCTGCGCACAATGAATATAATTAGTTATCTCCATGAAATCTCAAGAATCTACTCTCTGTTGTACCTATTATTCCTTATGTAATACCGAAAACTTTTGACAAATTACTATTAATGTTTTATATCTTTGATCATTCTGGATGGAGTGAACACTTAAGTGGCTGTGCCAAAGAACAGAAAAGCTGAGCCAGAGGAGGACTCTCCTTCCTTCAATCAGGACGGTCAGTGCCCCCGTAAACCATGTCATTTCCACAGCCATTTTCGGGGCAGCTACACCACACAAATCTCCCTTCCAGTTACTAACTCTTAGGAACGACTAATAGAGTCGATGTCAGCCAAGGTGCTGGGCACAACAGCTTTGCCCGAGGATGAAGCAGGAAGTGGACTTGAAAAAGAAGAAGAAGAGTGGAAGAAGCAATCAGTGAGGATGACACTTTAAGTAATGTGATGTAACACAAAAGCACTTTGTTCTATTAAAAAGTATGTGATCTAGATGCTTACCTGTTGCAGGGATAAGGTTGGCAAAGGCTTTATTGACATGGGGCTAAAGGGTATTTTTATCTCTTTCAAATGCACAAAACCACTCAAATCTCTCACTGCACTTTTTCAGTCTCTCACCACCTGAGGATACATATGAGCACTGACATGCATTCACAAACACAATGAATAAACTGTCAACATAGATGGCGCAGAACATGTGACAGGGGAATACAGTATGCAGACTGTGAAACAATTACAGACCTGCTCTCACAGGAGTATTTCTATTTGTTTTAGTCTGGAGCTGGAAGCTCCCTGTGGTGACGCCTGTAGCTACAATGCATGGACCGTAGGTGACGGAAACAGGTTAGGGTGCATTACATGAGGTAAACCTCAATGCCAAAGTTGGGTGAAGGTCAAGCCTGCAGGGGATAACCTGCAGCAGGAGTCGATGACCTGCTGTATCTGACAATTATCCACATCTTTGAAAATCAATCCCTATTAAAGAGGGAAGTGCTTCAGGAAGAATGCCCAGCAGGCTCTCAACGACATCAAAAGGCATGCGAGCGTTTGCTGCATTTCAAACAAGAAAAGTCTGAAATAACAAGAACAAAGGTAAAAAATATGTTCAAGCATGCTGGCCATGATAATGTCTCTTAATGTCTATTCTACACTTGGATCTTCCTGATTGGTGGATTACTCATTTTCAGAACAACACATTTGACGTCCTTATTAAGTGACATGCGTCATATTGTAACTTACTGAGTGAAATGTAATGTTAACTTGTTATGTTAGAAGTGTTATTGTTTCCAGGAAGAAGTTGTTGAAGATTAGTTATCGCAATTACTGGGTTAGTGAAGGTCTCATGAGCTGTGTGGCTGTGGGGCCTGTCAATCATCGTGGCTACCTATGAGGCAGTGATTGGCAGAGCGAGTCAGGTGGGATGTTGTTGTTGCTGTTGCTGCGGGGTGGAGAGTTAGGCTATGGCCGGGAGCAGAGTGTGAAGCATGTTGAGAGTTTTCATGGTGTTCATTGTTGTTTTGGCGTAGTCTACGGCCAACAGTAGCCTGTGTATTGTCCCATAATAAATGACACAATAAGCAAGACAACGTCTCGTAGCTTTCCTGATCAAGGGTTGCTACAATATGTTATCGTGTGTGATCACAGGAAGATAAAATAAACAGGAAACACAATTTTAATAAAACCTTTTGTACAACATTTCATACCTAATACTGCCAAATATATTGGAAAACCATACGACAGACAATCAAACTCTCTTCTTCTCTCGTATGTCAGGCGACAAGATTATTTGAATTTAGAGAATGGCTTTGAGAGTAATTTTGATTGCAAATTGCTGTTTAATTGCTCCCTGCGCAACCTTTTTCCCACCTCCTCTCCACCCTTGCCCAAGAGATAAAGTAGACCTAAATTGCGAGTGACTCTAATGCACTTAGTAGTTCACTTAGTAGTACACTTCCTAACTTCAAATGGAAATGAGTTTAAGTCACAGTTTACTAAGTGACAGGTCCACTAATATGTGGCTGACGAGGATTCTATCCTCCACACACTGCCTCCCCACAGAACCCTGGTTTGGATCATCAACTCCATGCATACAGATGCAGTCGCAATCCCACAAATGCAAGCGCACACAGAGAAACCAATAGCGTCTTTTATTCTTTCTGACACACAGATCTTTGAGAGAGAAATAGTGTTCACTGGCCAGGGTTTTAATTCTGTTCTCCTAAACTGTAAGGTTTAGAAAAAGAAACTGGGGTAAAACATCCACTGATGGGCCCTTTATAGCAACATGGACGTTCACTGACCCGATTCCAAACAGTCAATTTATCCTCAACAAAGCTGCTTCTCCGTCAGTTCACCTAAAGCTATTGAACACATGTACACAAGAGGGACAGTGGAAGTCAGTAGGAAATGAGAAAGTCCACTCTGTAGTTCCCCGATTATAGTTGTATGCCATGATTTTCTTTCACTGAAAAATTACTTCCATTAATAACCCTGTAATGTGTTAATTACAACTCCTCAGTATGTCAGAAAATCAAACTTGCTTTCTAACAGCACTACTTTTAATTGCTGTTGTGCTGTTCAGTTTCTGTTCTTTTAGACATGTCTTTGATTCTAGTTAGACCGTGTATTTGTATTTTTGTCCATTAATTTATGATCAACACTGTTTGCAGCAAGAGTTTTTTTCAAGAAAAAAACGAATTCTCTTTATTCCTGCCGTAGGAGTGTATTTGACAATGTTAGGAAACCTTCAGCTGAAAACCAAAACACTAATTGCGACCAGACAATAAGTGAGAAAACAAAAAATTAAGATTGAAAATCAAATATAAAATCCCCAGGAATAGTAAAAGATGGTGGAGGACTAATGGCCATTAGGCTGGAGACTATTTGAATTGTGCTGTTAATTCTGCTCACAGCCAGTTTCATGATGGCCTTTCACGTCTTCACACTTCCTTTTTTTCACCTGAGAGAAAATCAAACAAGCATTAATTTAAAAGCACAAACAAAGCACAAACAAAACTAAGCTGTAATACTGAACAAAGCTGGGATGCCAAACTGTTGCTCAATAGAAGTCCACTAAGTGCTACAGCAACAAGCCATGCTCCTATCTCTACCTTATGTTTCCCTGTGATCCCCACTCCTAATGTGGCGTCCTGGTCCCTGGTTTACATCTTTGTGTTGGTGTTTGTGTGTCTTTCCCGTCTTGCTGCTCACCTTGATCCTGCCTACTAGAACTGTCCAGCAATCAGCTCATCACCTCTACTGCATATCAACCTGGGCTCTTCTCCCACTCGTCACCAGATTGCAGTGTAAACCACTGTGGAAGCTAAGATCGGGCCTCAAGCTTAGTATCTAAGTGAATAGTTTTCCTTGTTTTCTTGCAGCGTGTATGACCGCTTGTTTGCTTCTTGTGCTTGTTTCTTTCGGCTTGCCTGCCAACCTTCTCTCCCAACTTCTTCCGCCTGACATGCCTCCCTGCCTCTATCCATACCACATCTTCTCTCAGCAGTCACTAGCGATCCCCTCCCTTCAACCCATCTTCATCAACAGTACAATTGTAATAAAGCTGTTAACCTTCAGTTGCATCCTGGTCTGTGTCCTCTGTGTGTGTCCAACTAGATAGTCCCCGTAAATTCAAAACGTCTTCTTCTTCTTCTTCTTCTTCTTCTTCTTCTTCTTCTTCTTCTTCTTCTTCTTCTGTTTTCTCACAATGACTTTAACAATGCTGTCCTTGCAAACCTATAATACCTTTTATAGATCATGACTACATACTGAAGCTTTTATCTGTGTTTGTCTGTTGGAATAGCAGAAGCTCCATTAATATTTAAGGTAATTATTCATTCAAATACAATGCCTCATTACTACATGAAGATGATAAAGACGATTACCGATGAAGAAATAAGAAGTACATAGATTTGAAATGTTGGTTTTAAACTTAACATTTTTGTACTGTGCAACAATTGTATTTTCTTTTGAGTCTTTATGATTTTAAATAAAAAAGAATAGCTCTCACAATCCCCTCATGGTCTCCTTAACAACCATAGCTTTCATAGGAGGCTGACAGCGTGTGATTTACAGTGGTCGTTTCTATGGAGCTGCAGCTGAGGATTGGCTACTCCTGCTAATACCATGGCTGACTTCTCGATAAATATGATAATTTGCTGCAGGCTGCTCGGGAGGTAAACAACACTGCTCTTAGGGAGAGGTTAGATTCATGAGAAAGCAGCTCGGGTGGATGATAGCGCAGTCCAGACAAGTACAGAAACGTTCACATGGCTGCAGACATAAATACACACAACATCAGAAAGAAGAGTAGAAACACCTGATGTAATACAAAATAAGATGCTTGCAATATGTTTGTAGCAGCCTGTACTCTGCGTGTTCACCCCTTTCCAGAGGTAAATGTCAAGGACCAGTGGTTTCTTTCAGTGGCCACGTACAAAGAGGCTTCAAAATGTGATTTATTTACATTGAAATTTGAATGCCTAAATGCAGAGGGCCATAGGACGAGAGGACGGGCGCCTAGAGAATAATATCCACAATATGAAATGTTATTGAGCCCAACAAGGGACACAGGGAGGTAATTTAAGGCAATGTAAACAAGTCATAAAGCAAGCTGGACAGAACTGTCTTGGGACGAGGATATACTGAAAATACGTGTGTGTGTGTGTGTGTGTGTGTGTGTGTGTGTGTGTGTGTGTGTGTGTGTGTGTGTATGCCCATGCGATAGATGATCAACTTACAGCTTCAAGTGAGCAGGGCATTCAAGGAAGAAGGGATATGAGCACAATGGCTGACTCACTTTCCCGTAGGGATATGGCAACTATTAACTCTTCCTATTGGTCTTGGTGTCTTGCTTCTTTGCTTTGCTCCAGTCTTCAAGAGCAAAGTCTGGCTGGACTGATTTCTCTTCATATACCTACGAGCAATTCCTCGCACAGGGGGGTGTTGGTACCACCTCTACAGTCAGAGAGATATGTCTCCCAGGTAGGTAGCACAGTAGTTTGTTCATCTTTGTTCATCAACATCTTTTGCCTTTTGCTCAAGCTGGTGCTGCAGCCACAGGGGGCCAGAATGTCTCTCTCACAGTTCTTCTCCATTACTTCTTCCCCAAAAAAATAAATGAAAAAATAAAACAAAAAGCAACTAGGCCGGTTTCAACTAAAGTATTGATTTCTCTTTGCATACTCACTCTCTCTCTCCCTCCTGCCCTCCCTTTCTAAGAGTGCAAGCCAAGCAGTCAGGCTTGGCACCAAAACATAATTATGAAAATGGACCTCTGGGTTGTTTCTTTCAATCTATCTGTACATTCCCAGTCCCGCTGCAACAAAACTATTTAAAAATAGTTCCAGGGGAATTTAAATGATTAAACCACTGTACTGTATATTTATTGATGGGACGACATTGGGTGCTGTATAATTCAGGTGTGTAACAGATGCGTCACTGCTTTTAGTTCAAATTATCAGGAAATGCCAATACAATACAGTCTCACATTGTATATTGTGAGCAGACCCGCAGACATCTAACTACTGGAGCGGAGGGAGATTTGAGCGCTCGATAGTTCCTGTCAAACGCTGGCATCAATTTACACTGTGTGGCAGCCATGACAAAGTGCCTGGACTCAGACAGCCATGGCTGCTCTCTCCGACTTACAGTTCAGTGGCCAGTGAAACCTAAATGACACAGCCAAAATCAGGCCCATTTTCAAGACATTAAATTCTGCAGCACGACATGACATAAAGTAGCAGCAGTGTCAAAACTGCTTCCTTGCTCATATTGCCAGTGTTTAATTTCAGTGCAAAATGCCAACAAGTAGAACAGATGTTTGGATATATCCTGCATGCATTTACTCGTTGTTAAGTATGGGGAATGTATTATTCCGAAGAGGTTATTACGCAGGATTTGTTTTCCAACAAAGGTCATGCAAGGTGTGCTGCTTTTATATCTAACACTTTAGGGAATGAGCATGTTCAAGATGTAATCTATTCTAACTTAGTCCCTTTTGGCCTTTCGTAGATTGGAAAATTAGCTCCCTCTTTCATACAGAGCAAGGTTCTCAGTTGATCCAAAGGATCTATAACTCCATAGTTCAATCTCCGACAAAATGTGAACGCGGCAAGACCTTGACATTTCTCCACATCACATCCCCCTGCCTTCTCACATCTATCTAAGGCACAATAAAAGAGTGATTAGTCTTGTTGGATGATAGATGCACGCAGTGGGAAAGGTCAGCAATTGTCGGTCCCTATTGCCTCAGCCTTTGAATTAGGCGATGGGTGAACAAAAATACAGCAGTGAGAATAGGAGTTAGGTTTAAGGATGATTTATAATATTGAATAATTACTCATTCCGTGTCATAGACGTGAGAAGCACTGATCCCTCCTCATTGCTCTCCCTGATGTTTCTTCTTCTTTTTTGCCTTTTACATTTTTTCCTTGATATCCTCTGTAAATGCTAAAATCTGAAATTCTTATATCAAAGCAAAAAGAGCTGATGTGATTTACAAACCCGTTTCTGTGGGGAGAAAATATATGTACATTCAAGTCGTGTAAAAACAACACGAGTCCTTCGCAGATCCCAGATGCTCTTCTTGATCTGATATATCTGGTTTAGTTCTGTCTTCGGAAGTCTAAATGTGCCAATGAAAATGTCACATTGATTCCTGTGCTTCTAAATTAATGCTTGTTTGATTTTCTCTCTGGTGAGAACAAGGAAGTGTGAAGACGTGAAAGGCCATCATGAAACTGGCTGTGAGCAGAATTAACAGCACAATTAAAATAGTCTCCAGCCTGATGGCCATTAGTCCTCCACCATCTTGGAATATTATTCCTAGGGTGTTAATAAATAACACATCATCTATAATGCAGTGTGCACCTCAGCTCTTGCTGCTATTTAAACAGTTTCATACTTATGTCTGTGGTGATATACAATACACTGCAGTACACTGTGTATTTAGTATAGCTACTTGTCTGCACAGTGATAAAGATGTAAGGTGATAAAAGAATGCTGAAAGAGAGAGCATAAGACAAAGTGATACAAAAATAAATAATTAAGAAACTTTTTTGAATTCATATATATCCTCTCCTGTCGCTTCATACTGCAGAATTCTGGTGACATAATGATGAAAAAAAAATCGCTGTACACATTTCATTTTCCACTTTACTGACTTTATGAAGACACATGTCTCTTCGTGGCATCAATCTTTGATGATGTCAGTTTTACCAAAGGGGTGTTAACGTGTTAATTTAAATAGTAATGTCTTGGCACACTTTTTGGCAGAGGACATGTACCAAAATAATACATGAATCACAGTAAGTCTAAGGGCCCAGTGACCAAACACAATCAAATTTGCAATCAGGGGAACCCTTTGATACAATGGCTTGAGCTAATTACTTTACTAAGGGGAAGACATCACTTTTGTCCTGGGGTTGCACATTAATATCCACCCTGGAACTGAATGTGTTACAGGTGCTTTTCTTACATAGCAATGATAAACTATAAATTATGAGTCCAATTAATTAAAGATTGGTGTAATTAAGGTTTGGGAACTGAACACTGCTTCATCTATTGCTCCTTTGAGAGTAATGTCTGGACATTTTCACTGTAAATCATGCTCTTCCCTTTCCACCTTGAAGATTCTCTAGATAACACATTAAAACATGTATCTGTCATCAACCACTTTTGGGAATAGGTTGACTTAATGTTGCCTTATGACTAGCTGGGTCCAGCCTGTAATATTTAGGGTTATTTCCATAGTATAACAGATGGGAGGTTCAGGGAGTCACCATCAGGGCATATTCACAGATGCCCTCCCATGGGTGTTGTTGCTGTGCTCTGGAATTGGATATTTGTCTTCAAATCGGGCTGTCTGTTTTAGCTTTGCAGACTAACCTAATGGTTTGGTTTATATGAACAGATCCTGCTCATATTTACAGTCTCAGAGGGCTCTACAAATGCCCTTAATTAACCAGTAAACTGTTGATGTAAAGGTCACAATAACCGCTTTTGTATCTTTGTTCTATGTGAACTATGACAGATTTATCATGTTTAGGAAACATGTGTTTCTCAGATCGTACACAAATGACCCATCCTGACATGGTTCCCTTTTCGAAAGACTGTCAATACACTGATGCCCTATAAAGAGGGGACTACAATACTATGTATGTTTAAAGATTAATTATCATATCAATGGCCCATTTGAGAGAGACAGTTAGACAGACAGATAGATAGATAGTAGATCGGGGCAGTGTTTACTCCTGATGCAATGAATAATTAAGTCTGATCAATTCTTGCATTCATATTTCCTTTGTGGCAAAATCAGAACACACCAATAGCATTATTGGTGAATGCACCTTAATCGCTGCTAGTCTCAGTGGGACGTAGCTTGTTTCAATTTCAACAAAGGTTTTCTGCCTATCAGTTTCATACAAACACCTATTTTTCTCACACATATTATGTTGTTGAAAGGAGTAACTAGCTTATGCCAAACAATCAGCATTTCAAAAAAATTGTTTACTTTGTTATTGGTTTGCCATTTTTCGAATGTTCTAGCTCTGAGCCATTTTCTTGACTGCAAATCAGGCAATAACACAATATCCAGCATCAGACCAGACTGAAGGCTATTTACTATGTAGTGCACTACATTTACTACTACTTTGCTTACCACCATTTAATCGGAACCTCCAAATTTTGTTTGTGAGACTCTCTCTAGATTCCTACATTGGAGTACATGGGTACAACACTAACGGTACCATAAGACTGTAAATATTTGGAGCTCTGAATTACAATATACACTGTGTCATTGCGGTATATCTTTGTACTGTGTCACCCGATGCACCAACCTTTTTTTCTTTCTTTGGGTAAGGGGAATTATCTATTTACTTTATTTATTTACTTAATTTTATTTACTCTACTTTACAATTGTTTCTTTCTTAATGTAGTGTGCTCTGTATGCTCTGCATGTTCTCTTGCATTGTGAAAATATAAAAAAATAAAATATATATACAAAAAATAAAAAAGATTCCTACATTGGAACAAAAGTAACTTAACAACTGTCAATGATGGCAGCTACATATGACAAGCACTTGTACTGTAGCACTTACATCACACTTTTAGTTATCTAATAGGGATTCAGGATTGCTCCTAATGTGTGTTTCAGCCAAGTTAATGTCATGATTCATTAACTTCCAAAGTTGAGGAGCGGAGCAAACTACTGAGTGTCTATGATAAAAGGGCATGAATCCGTAAACAAGGTCGTGACTTCGTACACAGCAGCACACAGGATTATACTCCAAATGTAAACCATGGCTGACAGTGCTTGACCCTGAAACCACAACTACAATTATGGACGACCGTGGGGCAGTGGTGAGCAGGGTCGTCCTCCAATCAGAGGATCGGTGGTTCGATCCCCAGCTCCGCCAGGCTGCGTCGATGTGTCCTTGAGCAAGACACTTAACCCTAAATTGCTCCCGTAGTTGCGCCTACGGTGTATGAATGTTAGATAGTCCTGATGTGGCACCTTGCATGGCAGCTCCTCTCATCAGTGGGTGAATGATTCCTATGTAAAGTGTCTTTGAGTATTCAGAAAAGCGCTATATCAAAGAATTATTATTAACTCCACCCCCACCACAAATTACTGCTACATTGTTAACCACATTCAAAATGCAGACACTTAAAAATGTATAATCAAGCAAGTGGCCTGGAATTGTAACACTTGGAAGTGCAGAGCAACCAGGCACATAATCATATAATTTCACTGCCTTCGTTTGCCAAGCTGGGTCTTGAAGTACAGTATGGTTTGGATGCACGATTGGAGAAATACATTAATGAGTTGTATTCAGAAAACAGACTATAACTAAAAAAATGTAACTCAGATGTGTACGTTCTGAATTACTTATCAGAGCTGGGAGCAAATCTTCAGCCAAAAACCTTTGCCACCCAGATGAGACAGAGGTTCGGGGTAATTGGCAGGAAATGGGAAAGCAACGAATTTGTGGATTATTTGCCATGGTAACAGTTGTCTCGTCTCTTCAGCCAACACAACTTTAGTCTCCTCAGGTTTTCTCTTTATGGCTGTCCCTCCTGCCAGAATTAATTTACTGGAGCAAGAACTAAATTCTAAACTGAAATAAGTATGTGGATATGAATTCATATGCTGTGAAGTTGTGCATTTGGGTAGCACTTCATTTGACAACACTGTAATTAAAGAACGTACTACTTAGTGAACAGTCAGTGACCGAACAAAAGACAATTAATTACATGTAGTTCACAGCAGGGAATATTCTTGTTACCACAGTAAATAAATGATTTGGCAACCTGACCTCAAATGCTTCAGAACAACATGTGTGCATGTTCAAATGAATTGGTGTTTAGTGTAAATGTAATAATATAAATGTTTTTATTAAAAAAAATGTGGGGGACCAACAGTGACAATGAAAATGACCTGAGGTTCCCATGAGTCAACACTGAGAGTATCATTATGGTTATATGAGATCAGCAGAAGGCATGAGTAAAAGGGGGGGGTATGCAATGTGCCAAATCATCCTCCATTTGAGGTTGTCACATCCTTCTTTCATCCCCCCACCCGGCCAAAAGGAAAGCTCGCCTCTGGAGAGAGAACGGATGGCTCCTTCTGCTCCATTAATCTAATGACAATGCCCCGTGACTAAGACCAGCTTAGCAGGCATTGCTCATCCCCATTGGCTCCTCTTTCACTTAGCATGCCATCTATGCATGAATGCAACAGGGGCAATGACAGCAAAAGAGGAGGAGAAAGAAAATTAAGGCGGACGGAATGGATGCAAACAATGGTCAGATTATATTGCACTGGTGTCAACGGTTACCGGATGTCATAAGGATGTCACATACTAGTGCTGGTAAAGGGTTTGATGAAATGCATTTTGAAAAATGTCAAAATAGTGTAAAGACGAGACGGAAAAATTACCAAATGATCAGTCTGCAAGTCAAAACAAATGTAGCAGGTAAAAACTCTCCACTTTTGTAATGTGTTCTCGGTGTGGTATAAAGCTGTCCTGGGAAAAAGGAATTCAGAATCTTAACAAATGAGTGGTTTCTAAACCATATTGACAGGAACGAAGTAGAGGAGAAAACAACAAAATCAGTGATGGCAGAGTGTGCAGTGTGGGCAGTCTAGGCGGTGCATGAAGGCCACGATGGGGGAAAGCCCTTCCTATCCTGACTGGAAGTTGCAGCACAGTGAATGAAACAGAAAGTAACATTCCAATTAATCTGTATTTGATGCATGAAATTAGATAAATAAATGAACAAATAAAATCAGGGCGCAACCTCATAAATTGTGGATTTTTGTGGCGTGAGCCAATGTGCACCTCTTCAGTAATGTAATTTGTTTGGGAGCCCTGCAGGCTATGTGAACACAATGAGATCAATGAGTGCTTTACTTGGACTGCTTGACAACTACCAACAGGTCATAAGCTTGACTATCTCATATATGATTACCAAATAAGCTCCATGTGCCAATGAAATCCATGTTACTGCAACCACTCTGCATCACAAAATGAATGATGACTTTCTGACAGAACAAATGTACACAACTGAAATCCAGTCTTTCAGCAGCGCGGATAAGTCTACACAGAAGAACAAAAGACTAGCTATTCAAGACATGCTTGCAGCACAGCCATGGCCCCGCCTCGCCTGTAATCCAGACTTGAGATGGCCGTGATGTGCTTTTAGTTCTGCTCTGTGGAGTAGGTAGTAGAAACAAGTCCTTCCAGCTGATACCTCTGGGAATGTCACTGCTCTGTGTTGTACGTGTTGCCTGCTGATGTCCACAAGTGCACAAGCTCTGTCTATGTTAGTCCAGCATCTCATAGAAGAGACGTCTGCTTCAGCCTTACCTCCGGGGAAATAGTGACCAGAAGTTGGCTGTCAAACAGCAGAGCTGCTCGCCGAGAATAGCATGAGGTCAGTGTGGAGAAATCGGCCTCCCGTACAACAAGAGCAGACAGGGCTTCCTAACTAAATGTGTGACATTCTGAGTCACGCTAACTGCCAAGTATTCTTACTCACATTACGAGTTAATGTAACAGATCTGTTTGGGTGTGACTTTGCCACATACAACCACGGCAGTGACTGAAGTTATCAATAAGAGTAAGTGGTTCTCTCACCCCTGGGGTCAAGGGAAATCTTCATTTCCATTACCCTAATTCAGGGATTCCCAAAGTGTGGTGCTGCCTCTAGGGGGTGCGCGAAAGGAAAAATGTAATGGTGGTCTAATGGTGTAATAATTAATATTAAACATAATTAAAAAAAAAATAAGTAGGATTTTTTAATTATAAAAATTCCCTTTGTAAGATTTACAATTAATTACAATTAAAAACGTACAATTTAATAAATAGATGCACTTCCGGTCTGGCCGCCAGACTGTCTTTTACGTACACACTAGCTAGCCTAGCTTGTGCACCTAACGTCATTTCATTCATTCAGCAACATCCATGAAAATATGCTAAACTGGCTGAAATCGGGGAAGCTGTCAGGTGGGACATCTGAAGCTATCAGTAATAAAAGAGGAGAGGACAGAGAGAGAGGGAGGAACCGGAGGCGAGAGAAACGGAGAGGTGCGTTGGGGAGAGACCGGGAGAAGAAATTGACCCGGAGTCAGAGAAAGAGGAGACGGAGCGAGAGCACAGAGACCCATCGCGGAGTCAAGGTGAAAAAAGAGGAAACGAGAGTGAGCATCAGACTGGGAAAAAAAAGAGGAAATATGATGACAATTATCTGGGTCTAGGCTTCACTTGGATTGGCAATGCAGATTGCCCGAAGCCACAGTGCGTGTTGTGCAGTGAGGTTCTGGCTAACAGCTGTCTAAAGCCTCTTATTTGCACCGACACCTGAACACCAAGCATGCCAGTGCAAGTCAGAAGCCCCTTACATTTTTTAGATCAAAATTGGAAGAGATACAAAACAGCCAAAAACAATTGCAGTCTCATTCATGGGTTGGGTCTACACCAGGGATTCCCAAAGTGTGGTGCGCGCACCCCTGGAGCCTCCTTTTTTATTTATATCTGTTTCTGAGCCTGTGCATGTGCCACTCTTTGTTCTTTACGTGGCTTACTGTGTTTAAGTAAATAAATGTGAAATGCAATCTGCCTCTGAGCCTGTACGTGTGTCCTCGCTCCTTATTGCTCTTTAAAAGTGACGCCTTGTGTAACTGAAATTTATACAGCGGACTAAATCTTGTAACAAACGCCACGCGCGAGCAAACAGTTCTCGCATTGGTCCGATTTTATGCGGCTATAAATAGGCTCTGTTGTGTTTTTTTTTAAGGTGTGGGGGATTGGAGGTGCGTGAACCCGGTCTGGATGTAGAAGGGGGTGCATGGCCTAAAAAGTTTGGGAACCGCTGCCCTAATTCAATGTTACAAACACTTCACAAGGCTTTCAATAGGAAACATGTAATGAAAGTGAAGACTTGTAACCTCATGCAAGGAATTATCAATCTACGTTGATATAAGACCAACGCTTTTTCCTTTATGATCTGAATGAATAAAATAAGTGTTCAAGAGGCATTTGTCAACCCTTTTAAGCTTGTCACATTTTGAAAGAAACGGATGCTGCATCTTACTGTTCTCCGGGTTTAGGATGCTCACCATTTAATTGCAATGTCTGGTCCCTAACTAATTAACTAACTAATAAAAAAGATGTACAGAATCTAAGGTAAGATGAACAACAAAATGCAGGCATTTGCATTAACATGTCTATGAGGACAGTTACTGAACCTTTTATGCATTTAAAATATTTTTTTAGACATTTTTATTTTCTTCCTAAAGCCTAGTTTATGGTTCACCGTCGACGTGACGCCGTCGTTGAGCATTCGAAGTTCTGTGTCGAGGGACCGCGTTGCTCTGCAATTCCGCCATGCCACCAGGGGGGTGTGTCTGTGTGGCTGTGTGGTTACAGGGGTTATAGCCGAATTCCGGTCACAGTAAACAATGGCGACCAAGTTGGAGCGGTTGCATTAAAATTGGAGCTCATCAATATTGAAGAGCAAATGCTTATATTGCAAATGATGAAGCGCAGGCGACAGAGAAGACGTTTGCGGAGGTGGTCTGTACGACCACTAAACCGGTCGAGGCTGGGAAAAAGCAACTGCCGGAAATTACGTTCTGAGCGGACCAATCACAGCGCTTGCGGTCCGCGTCAACGCGACGCGTAGTTAGGATTTTTTGGAGGTGCGCGTCAGGCTACGGCGTAGGGGTCTGCGTCGACCTGACGGAGAACCATAAACTAGGCCTAACTCACCTCAAAGCTGTCCAGTAGTTAAACAGTGTAAACGTGCCTTTCTAACAGAATGTCAACTCATATAAAGGCATGTTGATATTATGGCATTAGAGCAAAGTTGGCATCTTTTAAGACGTTTTAGCCATAAAAGCGGGGTTTATGTAATAAAGTTAATCAAACAATCACTGAATCACGATCAAGGGCGAAACAGCCCTGGATCACTCGGGACACACTCTTGCTCTTTTCACCATTGTTTTGTGGTAAAAATGTCTCCCGATGACGGTCTTGATTGAGTGTTCTTTTGCTTTATTACCCAGGGGATGTTTGTTGCCATGGTGACAGAGAAAGCAGGAGCTGACATAGTAATTCATTTCTGACCAAACAAAGAGCAAAATGAAACATAATTTGCCATTCTGGAGGACAGACAGGAAAGGATTAAAAGGTTGTCCCTGGCTATGTAATTTGCCTCCTGGAGGTACAGAAATGAGATGAAAAAGCCGTTATAATCTAAGTTTCTTTGCACCGTTGATGCCATTGCAGGGAACAGAGGTACACCGTATATAAATGGTAGAATACATACATCTCACTAGTTGTAGCCGACTATTAATTGTGATAGAAGAAGAAGAACTATAACTAATATTATTATATTTTCACATTACAGAAAAGTGCCGAATATCTCGAGCACTAACAATACCTTACTCTATTATCATTACCAAAGGGGGGAGAGTTTAATAACTATTTGTCTATAAAGGTGGCTTAATCTGTGACTGTATGTGCAAATCTTTACATTCAGCTACACTAATTTCTGGCTTTTAACCAAAGTACCGGCGCTCTGCACTGTCTCACCCAGGAACATGCGGGGAATATACAGTCCAGTATAAATAAATAATACTGTGTTTATACTGCTGGCTTCATTTTAAGGTATACAATAAAATAAATAAGATAACCTTGAACTTGCAAATATTTCTTTCTGCTCTTATATTAGAGAGATGGATACCGTCATCCACCTTCCAGAGTCTAGTATAAAAAGTGTCCTTACAGCATTATAGACAGGGGCAATATTATTTTGTACGTTTTTGCCTTGGCTTTTAAATGTAGAAAAAAAAAATATATATATATATATATATATTACATATTCAGTTTCTACTATCTTGCAACGCAGGCCACTGTATTTGTGCGCATTCTTAGATACACCAGAAGAAAAAAAACATGTAGAGATGCTCTTAAAACACATACATCAACAAATTAATCCAAGTGCATAATTTTACTGACGAGTATGCGAGCAGGCGTCCAGTTCCGTGCGTTGGTATGATATGTTTTCACGAGTATGTGTGTGGTCTCACCAGCGTGTGAGAGATCATTTAAGACTGAATTGTTTTATGGCAGATCACACATCAGCCCAGAGTGCACATCACATCTGTGTGAAACAGCTGCATGACACCCAGATGTACGCACTCACTTGTCACATTGCCTGCCAAGTTACTCGACATCTCCAAATCAAATAGCTGTGTACAGCATGTGAAATCTCCCCCTCCCCCCTTGTGCCTGCCTGTTATGGAACGAGATCAGAAAAATGACTGCATATAGATCAAATGAACCCAAAATAGCACACATTACACACACAAATAAATCACATTACAGCGTACGCTCTCGTTAATGCATATTAGAGCACAAAGAACCGTCTGTACTAACAATGTTAGATAGTCCAGTAAACTGTTTACAGCATTAATCCCGGGGAAGAGCGAGCTAGTGTGTCTACCTCTGGGTAGTGTGGTCTCATGATCTGAGCAGCTAGCAGGGGGGCGATAATGCCTTGTTTGCTTCTGTGTGCCATTTGCATACTCTATGAATCGGATCAAAGATAGTGTAATGAGCAGTTCCTGATTATGAATATGCACGAGGCATTGTTCTGCCTGCATTATAAGTCCGTTTAGGCCTCAGCTGCACTGCTGTTTTCATTCTGTTTCCACCTTATCCAATATATAGTAGTCACCTGTGACCTTTGCTAAACAAACCACAACTTATCTGTATTAAAGTCTTGAGAGAAACTGGGAAATGGAGAGGAGAAAGTAAATATACAAAGCACAAAAAAGTGCTGAGGAGAGAGATAAGACTGTATTGGGTCAGAGAAGAAAGGAAATTAAATTAGGTATATGTCCTGTTTGTGAATGGCTGGATTTATGTTCCTGCTTTATTTATTTCATTTGAGTAAAAAAGCAGCAGCAGGAGCAGAAATGTGGATTATAGGAGTCGTGGTCATGAATTTGTAAGGCAAAAAATAGAATATCACTGAACATGGCCCCTAAAGCAGGTTAATATATTAATGGACACCTAAAAACAATTGAGGGCATAGTCAGAGACCAATGTGACAATCTGTATTACAATGTCAATATTTATCTGCTATGATTTTACACAGGTTGCGTTATAGCTTTTAGTTGTAACTAGTTGTTACATGAACCTCTTTTACTTTGAATATTTCATCAAAAGGATGAGTATATAACTTGTTTTACTTAATGACATCCCCACCCAACACCTCTTTTTTTAAAGAAAAGTTCCAACACCATCATAATCATCTAAAAAGGAAGGTCCCAATTATCTATAGTGCTCCTCACTTGAGCCTCTCTCTTGGTGCCAAAATCCCCTTCCTTATCCAAACTTGTCACTCCACATTTGACAACGAACAAATCCTTTTCTACCCATCTAATCCATTGAATCATGATTATTGAACAAATGCCAATGTGTGTTACTTGATATCTTCAAATTGCTATGATTAAGAAAGAGATTAGGACAGCACTTCTCAATCCTAACTTGAATAACAAAATATGAGGTCAAAAACAGAGATTTAGCCACGGATTTCCAAAATAAAAATGCACAGACCCGGAAAATTACGGGTAATTATAAAAAGAAGAAAAAATGCCTTGTTCTAGGCTGTGATTGTGTATATGTATGTTGTAAAGTTGGACATTTTAACTGAGGGGTCTATGAGGATTGACTTGCTTTTGGAGCCAGCCTCAAGTGGCCATTTTGACATTCCTAAAGGGAACAGCTGAAACCAAAAGAAGAGGAATTCTCTCATTATATGACTGAATAAATCAAGGTAAAAGTTACAGTAGAGTCGTTGCTCCTTTCGCAATTATTAAGAGACACACAGCAAGACAAATTAAGTTAACTGTCATGTTTCACGGGAAGCACATCATAAAGCCGTTCCACATATATTTTCCCCTAGGGCCTAACCTAAGCTAACTAGGGCAAAATCACAGGCTCCTTGTACGTTTTTATTCTCTCACCTAATTAATCAGCAATGGGTGGCGCCTACCATTGCTAGCTTGCCTTATTCGGCATTTCTACTGCGGTAAAAAGCTGTGGCTCTAATTAGGAGAGATGATCTGTTTTCCATAATGAGAATTGATGGTTTTTCTTCTGCACCACCAAACATTTTCTCTCTTTCTCTCTCTTTCCAGCTGAAGCCCCCATTCTCTGTTACTCTTCGTCCCCACACAGACATACTTCAGGGGTATGTAGAGAAAAGGGCTAAATGAAGCACTATGTGATTAATGGACTTAATTTCCAGCAAATTTCACTTCACAATGACAGCCCGCTTCCCCCCAAAAGCTTTCTGATTATTAGTTTTAAGCGTGTATCAAAAAGTCTGACATCTTAGATGAATGTGTAGGCCTGTCCAGTCCTAATTACCCATATTTTCTGCTTGTTTTTTTTTCAAGAATTTCAAAAGAAACGTAACATGTTTTAATTGTCATGTTTCATCCACAGTATGGGGTTTTCCTTAGATAGCACTTGTGTCCCACGAAAAAGCTAAGAAGACCAAAAAGAGAATAAATGAGTGCTAACATTAGGTAATATTACTGTGAGGCTACTTAATATATAAATAAAAATCCGAAAACATTTGTATAATAATCTTCAAAGCTGCTCTCGAGGAGGACAGATGCATTGTGCCTAAATTAGTAATCTTGTAAAACAGCGAACCCATACATATATACTATAATCTTGTTGCCTCCCATGCTTGTCAGAGTCTCCTAATCTTTGCACACAAAGACAACCCCTCTCTATGTGGCTTTGCAAGTCTGTGCTAATGCTGTGTAAACATTGCTGCTGCTGTTTGCCACTGATTTAGCACATGTTAATATTACATGAGACAGAGGGGCCCTTTGATGATGTAAGTGAACACTCAAACTAGAGCTTTCCACCTCAGGGAAGGGGAGACGGGGCTGTGGAGCAGCTCCTTCGAGATTTGCTTCACTTCCGCATATGCAATAAAGCTTGGTAGCAGTTGAGCTGTGCATTTTACCGCAGTCACATCACAGAGGAGAATTGTTCTAGTTTTAAATAACAGTACTGAGGCAAAACATAGCAATTCAATGTATAAGGTAAGCACATACAGGGGCAGGCCAATGAAAGCTTAAGAACTTGTTGAAAATATGAAAACATTGATGTTTTGGGGTTGTTTTTTTAGACAAAATTAATGAACACCAAAGAGCAGTTATAGTAGCTTGTTCTTAAAAAAAACAGCGTTTCCCTCTCTGATCCACCTGCATGACATTGAATCAATGCCAAAACAGGGCAAGTTAACTCTTTAGACAGGAACATATTTTCCAGCTGAGAAAGTCTGGCAGCAGCTCACATTGGCTTTTAGAATCAGAGAAAGATGGTGAACCTTTAGTGTAACGAGTCAAAGTATTTGATACTTGGAATATATATATATATATATATATATATATATATATATATATATATATATATATATATATATATAGGGGGGATTTAAGACTATATACATACCTTAAATTTCTCAGAGTATGCCCATTACTCACAAATTGAAAGCCATGTTTAGCCTTGTGCAGTAATCTAAGCAACACATCACAGTCTTAGCTGTCGCTTACAGGATGTAGTAATCTTCTCCTCTGTTTCACCTGTGTGCTGGAACCAATTCCCCTGGTCTATCAGGCACCTACGGCCAGTTTGTGCCTTCTGGGAGACGTCCTCCATTATTGCTGCACCAACCTCTGATAATCCCGCACCTCCGACAGCCACCACTGGACAGCTCGGTAATGATGAGGCCAGAAAACTGACTCCTTTGTTTGTTGCTCTCCACTCACTGAGGTCTCTCTTTCTCTCTTCAACCATACACCAAAACCACGCATAACAGCTGGCATCATGTTGCTGTAAATTTTAAAACAACAATATTTTTATGCAGAAGAACTAAATTGTGTGAGCTCGTAGATGTGTTTTCTCGCACACTCACAGCACAATGTCATCAATAGAGTTGTATGAGGACGAGTAGGCACGAGAATGAGAAGATCAGTTTCAGGAGAGAGAACAGACTCTTGATGAGCCATTAACCTGCTGTCGATGAAGGAAAATGGTCGTGGGACGTGGTTTAATTTACCCTTTTATAAAGAGGTTGTTGAATTGATGAGCCACAGGAAAAGAGTTACACACCTGGTTTAGAGAATTAGCAATGCTGATGGTGAACAGGTTAAGTGAGGAACTGAAAGAGAAGTCAATAGCCCCGATCAATCTAAGCGTCCAGAGAATCACTGCTACTCTCGTGGTCAAATCTATAAAATTAATAATATGGATTTGGACAAGCCTCTTGTGGAGGAATGCTTCAATTTAAAAAAGGAAATCATTTGAAATTCCACCTGAAGGACTCTTATTTGTTTTTTTTTAGCAAACATAATTGAAATGAAGATGTATTTGACCAAGTAGGCTAAACAATGCACAACATTGTATTTGGTCAGCCGGTGTTTTCATGCATCTATCTTTGAGCTGGGCATCCTCAGTATTGAGTTTAAGATCTCTCTTTAAAAATATCCATCAGCGGGTACAAAGAGTCACTTTTCCCTTGAAATAAGCTGCCAGAGATTTCTATGTGCTCTCCTCACCGTCCATTACAGTAGCTCTATGGATGATAAATTTTAATAGACAAAAGATGGCTAGCGAAGGTCCCTCCATCAATGAAAGAGATAAGAAAAAATGGAAAATGATGGCCTGTTCTGTGCGTACATAGCATTGCAGGTTGTCTGCTGATCCATTTCATATGAATAGACTATATTCTTGCCCATTCTGGCAAATCAAATATAAATTAGACCCAGGTGTCCAGAAAACTGATAACTGGACAGATTTTTTTGTAATTTTCCTGATCATTGGATGGAACATATGAATGCGACCTGCATTTGGAAATGATACAATACAAAATCTTGAATTGATCGCTACTGTCCTTTTTGTATGTGTATTACTAATTGGTGAGACCCAATTGCAGTAACACAATGATCGTACACAGCTAGGCATGATCATACGTACCAGACACGAATGTGACCCTTGTACTTTTACATCAGAAGTGCAGAAACCTTTTTCGACAAATATCCCAGTATACTCACAGACACTTGGAATATCATATTAATAAAAAACTGAATATCTGTGTTTACACTGTGAGAAGGATAGAGTTCTGCACTCTACATCCTTCACTGAGAAAAATCAAGATTTAATCAAAGTTTCATCAAATTCAATAACAGAAGGTTTTGGCATGATGGGCAAAAACTCCAGTGGCAGCATGCTTCACATTGACTCCCATTTAAAAGCAAGCATTTCCTGCTCCCCCGCTATGCAGGAAATGGGACGTGATCTATACGAGGAAGGGCACACACACAGGGCTTATCATCATTATTACTTTTGACTATTAAAAATGAGATGAGACCAATTATGAAGGTAACATACTGAAATGTTGAGTTGCTCAAAGATATGCCCTTTGCAGAATCAATAACTAACTGATGTTCATATTTGATTGGTGTACAAACAAGAAAGCCAATAGTGCATATTTGTCCCAATTGTATTGTTTTTCCAATGTACACACACACACACACACACACACACACACACACACACACACACACACACACACACACACACACACACACACACACACACACACACACACACAATGCTACTCCGGTACATCAAGCAGGAGTAAAACTGCAAAGTGACTACGTTGCGAAGGTATTGTCTGCAGCGCTTTCCCAAATAGATTAATCCATACTAGAGGTCAAACACAATAGTGCAAATATATTATAATGTTATGAATTGTTCAACAACATGACATCCACTTCAAGGTCATCATTTAATCATTTCTTTACTAGATTTTTAAAATTGAATTTGTCCTCAGAATGCATACTGAACATTAATCATCTCATAACTAATGAGATAAAATCTATTTTCCGTACAGTCTCTTCACTCGAGACAAAAAGGGACCGGTCTGACCATCCTGCACCTTGGAACACTGTATTCTTCACGTTCTGCAAAAATGAAGATGATACATAAATCACTGGCAAAAAGGCATTATGGGACATCAAACGGGACATGACTAAGCCCCCATGGGCACATGACATAATTAAGGATTTATGCTGGGCTATATATCATATTACCATAGGATGTCTATGTTCACAGAAGCATGGTGCAGTGTCAAGTTGTATTCCTCTTTTGCTTTCTCTTTTGTCGTACTTAATCTTGTGTAATCCACTTAGTGTCACATCTGAATAACATGACAGGAATTCCTCCGCTCCTTGTCGAGAAGCACCTTTACAGAAGCTAACCCAGCTCTTAGCGAGAGTGCTGACGTTTTTGTCTCGGAGCTAAGCTTATCACCACGGCAATTTGTTTGGGCAAGCTTGGGTAACATGTGTCACACAAACATTGCCACGAATGTATGCATTCTCTGAGAGATCATGGACCCTTGAGTTGATGCCCCTAAAACTGCAGAGGGCGGTTGGGGGCAGTCTTTTGTGAGACATGAGGATGTAACACAAAAACATATAAACTTCAGCTTGAGGTTAAAAGATTGGTTCATTGCATCTTAGGGCACAGCTGTAATTCTTCAGAAAAGGGCTTATGACCAATTCCCTCTGAGACACATAGACTGAGTCATAGGGGAATTAACAAAGACGCCAAGAGAGATAAATTGCCAAATGTCAGCGTATATTATTAGAATCAATGTGCCACAAATGATTTAAGTATTTACCGTTTAATTATGTTTTTGATGTTTTGTCTCTATTGCATTTTACTGATGTAAGACTGGTGCTTGAATGTCATTTGGTGATTCATACCCAACAAAGCAACTTTAAAAACACCACAATAAAACATAGTTTGAGTGAACAACTCTACAGGAGGACAAATCATGTTATTATTTGATACAATACTGAATAAACATTACATTTTAGCCTTAAAAGCAGGAAGGGGCTAGGTGCAAACAGCTTTGAAACACATTCATATATAATATATATTTTACAGTACGAAGGAGAGGACAGGGCTCTTCTGGACTGGGGCATCACCCCACAACTACATCAGTGGCCTCCAAGAGTTTTCCAGGAACTCCCAAACAGCAAGACAGTTTCCCTCTGCTGTGGATTTCCACATAGTGAGTTCACTTTCAGCTGACGTTATGCTGGTTGGCAGATGTCTGCTGGAGCAAGTGATAACGTTAACGAATATGTGACAGCTAGTCTGGGAGTTCCAGATGAACTCATTAAAGCCACTGACGTGATAGATGTGCGGTAATGCCAGAAGCGTACTGTGGATGAGCCACACGCGTTTGTATTTTGATTCACGTCAATTTATGAAGTTATGGTACCGGTGTTTGAAACTCCAAAAGGGACGAAGCAAGATTTGTACTTCACAATCACTTCTAACATTTTATACACTATCACTGTACAAATGCACACTGATCCGGCGGTGAGTCATTTTAAGTAAACCCAGCTGAAGTTACTGTTCATCATATTTTCAATATATTTGGGTTTAGCTTCTGTAGTTTCAGGCTGCAACGCTGTTGGTATCAGAAATATTTTAATTTGGGTAATTCAAATACCTCCATGAGCTCTGCTTCACAGCCGCTGCTGCTGCTGACCATGTTGGTAAGTGAGCCAAATCAGAGGGCCACAATTAGTGACTTCCTGTTTTAGTGACACCAGCATGCACCTGCTCCTTTCACCTCACTCAGTATCTTTGCCTCCTCTCCTGCGCTAAACCCACCTTTCAACTCTCCAGTGAAAACCTGTGATGTAAAGTGATAACTGTATCTTGCTAAATGGCTCTTAATGATACAGGAATCCAAATAACACCAGTTCCATTAATTTGGTTTAGTTTGCAGTTAATTACAGACAACCTCTCAGAAGGTCAGTAATTAAGCGTGATTGTCTTCGTTTTTCATCCATTTTCATCTGACCTCACACAGCCCATATTTTCTAAATGCTTTACTGGACAGAACGATTTCTTGCCACAGCTAAAGACCTCCCTAGAGATATTCTAATGGCACCTTGTCTCTTGGGATATCACAGATATTGTCAGCATATTAGATTCTCTTGACCTTAGTCATTGACCAAGGACTATCTTGCCCAGTTTGGTTCAATCACCAGTAAGTCGTGATACATTTCTTTTCTATTACCTAATGATGGAGCCGACTTTGCTTTTCTGTTACACCCTATACTTTGAAAATCCCCCTATTATTCCTCAGAGCAATGCCTATTCAAAATTCTGTCTTTGAATTATAATGGACTGAAATGACATCCACTTTCTGTTCTGCCATGGCCTGCGATGTGTACGAAACTTTGATGTGAGTCCACTAGACATCTTTGAAAATCAGAAAAGCACAAGAAGGCAGGGTGTACAAGCACTAGAGAAAAAATAAATAAATACTGAAGCCGATTCCGTGTCCCCCATCAAAAAGTATTTTTCTCTCTGTTGTGGTAATTAGGGCTGTAGTCAACCAAAGAAAATCTTGATTGACTGAAATATTTACCCACACTTTCACCAATCAATGGGAAAAAACTGAGTTTTTAGATGAACTTAATTGTCCACAGTGCATTTTACCTGGTAGCCTAAATGAATGAAAAGCTAATTGCAGCATATTGAATGATTTTTAACCTATATATTTTATACTACACCTAAATAATTTACAGATGTAGAACGAATCACGCAACTGGAGGCTGTTATATCATAAACAAAATGATTATTTGGATAACATTTGATTATTAATTTATGAGACCAAACCTATTGAAATATGACCATTCTGACAAATTAAGACTTAAATCCTATCAAGAAGTATCGTGCCGGTCAGGTTTTTTTTATATCTGCTGGACCCGACACATTCAGAGGGCCAATATTCACTGCCCAATCAGCAAAAAAAATCATTAGTCAACCAATACCGACACTCAAATGGCCACCTTAATGCATTATGATTATAGTGGCACAATTGTCTGGACTAAGGATTGAGAGAATAGGACTGAGAGACTGAGCTGCACTGTGCTACTCCCGCAGAAGAATCTGGAGTAGTACAGAGTGCACTGTTTCTCCCACGCCTACAGGAGTGATCGAAGCTGAATAATTGTAAAAATCACATTGTTCTTTTATGTTAAAGAGCAGCAAAACACATAACCCTTCATTAACGACAAACACTCATACACACACACACGCACACACACGCGCACACACGCACACACTAGCACACACAGAAAAACACACATGTCCCTCCAGGCCCTGAAAATAATGGATTAAGTAGCTTTTCACCTTTTTCAAAGTAACATCAGCAATTGTCAGATCAATGAGAATTTGGTGGGACAAAAGGATATCAATCAACCACTCTACCAACCGACCAGAGGGTGTCAGCCCTCGTGAGAGAGTGCACGTTTTTCCAACGTTTCCTCCATGGTAAATATTGGCATTAACAATATCCTCTCCTCTAGTGTGATTGGACAATCGTCATATGTCACACTGATGAGCAAAGCATCTCTCTCAAACAAGAAGCACTGAAATGTGACGAACATATAAAAAGGTGCTTCAGGAAAACAAAAAGGAACAGGTAGTCATTGGTACATGCGAATGCTCTAAAACAATTACAAACTATAACAAGTAAAAAAGATCATCCACACACAACAATGGTTTATTCTACATAATTGCAGCTTTGTTAAGAGGACCTTTAAGAACATTTAGTAGAATTTGAATGCATGCAAATTCACTTATGTTGAGATTATTAGTCTAGATTAGTTGTATCCTTTAATTAAACACTCAAAACATATTTTTGGTTGATCGAATGTTAATATCTACTTAATTATTGTGGGTAATAATGTGTAGATTAGTGAGAAAAGTTTACATGTTTGACCCATTCCATTGTTTGTTTGTGTTATATAGCCTACTAATGTCTGTACTCCAGACCATTTAATATGGTCCAGAGCTTAAAACAAACAAAAAGAAAGTGAAAGAGGATACATCTTTCTTTATGAAGGGAGGGTGCACCAATCTGGGCTCACTCACAGGTTTTCTTGCAAGAATCTAAATGACATAAATCTGTTCTTCAATGATTGAATATCAACATCCCTTTCTGTCTCATCATGTTTTGGCTGTGAGCTCACCTAAAAATAACTTTCAAAAAGGGTATACCTATGGTGGATTGGGCGGAGTGTGATGCATCTTTCTATGCACGTCTGTGGCTACATCTTCCAAAGGCAGATTTCCTCTGGGGCTAATAACTCTGTATGAAAAGAGACGATTAATGTTGGTCTAAAGGTTCTGGTCATCACGAATAGACCTGTTCCAAAAGTGATCCATCCACTTCCCGGTTAACTGTCCAGTAAAGTGCTTAATGCAGTGGCCCCCAGAATAATATTTACTGTAGCAGTCAGTCTCATGTCACTGAGCCCTGAAGGCCAATTCAGTATTGGTTACATTCAACTCCATATTGATCATACATAATCACTGGGGGTATGTCTTTCCCCTTGACTCTGCTCATGTCCAAAGTAAGGTCAATGCTGTAAATCCAAAGTAGGAAAGGATAATGAACTGATGAAGGTAAAATGAACAACCTAGCTTATTGTAGCTAGGTATGGAGAAAGCTTTATGACCAGAGACACTAAAAAACTAAACAAAACACTGCATTTGCTGTAACTAATTAATGTGCTTATAGCTCAGTGGATTATGCTGTCATTGCAGCATTTGGGACAAAACATATAAACCACTTATTATAGATGAAGAATGTTGGTATAAAAAAAGGAAATTTAGTAAATTAAGAAAAAAGGCAAATAAAAGCCGGCAAAGAAAATACAATAACTACAAGGGGGGTTTATCATCATCAAAACAACATACAAAGACAATACACACTATGGCTTACAAAGAGCAAAATAGGAACCAGAGTACATTGCAAGCATGTCCGATAAAGACTTGTCTACCCATTATACAACTTTGCTCTTGATTGTTGAACGCATCGCAGAGATGGGGGCCTGCAGGAGATAAGGCAGATGGAAGTGTCCTTCATAACACCACCGCTGTTAAAGGAGAAATGCTTCAAGACGGAGTCAAGGTCATAGGAAAACCTCAATCTACCATTAGAATAGTGATGGAGCATAACGTCCTTGAGAGGTCTAAGAATTGCTGGCACTTCGCTGTCGTGGCAATGAAAAGGAACCATGGCAACTTTAAAAGACTGAATATTCATCCTGTGATGGAATTAGCACGGGCATATTCGGGTGGGCAACACTGATTTAATGGAGAGCTCAGCCTGCAGCATCTACGTAAGAGGCAGATATATAGAAGTATAAACTGATAAATGGCGACTATACATGTATATTGAATGATATTTAGAAACAAAGACAATGTGGGGAGGGGAAGTAATGGCTTTAGAGTCTTAAATAAACTATTTTGTGTATCCCTTCCCAAAATGTATCATTAATTAAGTACACTGCGTCTGACCAATCTTCAGCTACAAATTAACGATTCCAGTCTCTAAATGTATACTGCGTGCAAATGGTGAATTATATGGAGATGATGGACACCAGCATATGAGCGCAGTCACTTAACTTTGTGCATGTGCTTGTGTAGTGATGCTTGTTGAGGGATGCTGTACACTACGACTACTTTCAGCACAAGTAGTTTGTCAAAAAAGAACATTTGCTATTAAATACTTCAATAATGGAAAATGTTGAAACACCAGGATATTCAAAGTCTATTAAAGACTAATGTTTTACCTAAAATATTGCTGGAGCAAATAGTTAAAAGAGAAATGTTCATTCATCTTTGGAAATGGAATAATATATCTATTAACAGCCAGAATTGAGCAGTTGACTTGAAATATTCATAACTGATCCAGACTACACTTTAAAACATGGAAAATAGATAATAATAGAGGGTGTATAGAAGTTATGACTGCAAAAAAGAAGATGGTACTTTCTGTCAAGAGTGTTTCTCAGTTCATTTCAAATATGTAATACTGAGCATGCAGACTGACATACTAAATGAGATGGGGGATATTTAAGTATAACATTTTCCTTTTAAAATTGAATTCATATCAACTACTTCACAGAAGCAACAGTAAAATCGGATCTTAGCACAGAAAATAAACTTATTTTTGTTGTTTCTATCAAACAAGAGAAATGCCTGGATTGGTGATGGGTTAGGATTATGCAATTCTCATGAAGATTATCCTTGGGAATTAATTTGTTAAATCCACAGTTATAGACCAATGTTAAAAAGGATACCCACAATGAACCCCTCAAATACTGAGGAATAACTAGCTCTTAATTGATCTGTGTCTGTAATATACCGAAACCATTTCTTACTGATTTTCCTCCACAAATATACAAAGCTGTAATTATCCAACCTTTGTGTTGAGTTCAATTAAAATATAATTATTCCAAAGACATACAGATTGTCAGAAATCAGATCATATGGGCATTACAGGTGCAGTCCAATGTCTATCTTGTGTCGTCCTGCACTGCAGGATCAAAGAAAAAAATAGCATGTGTGTAAATGTGTGTGAGTGAGTATACATGAAAGGTTGTTAGCAACATGACTGTTTGAATGTTGAGTGTGCAACTATTTGTATAATTACAGAGCTCGACAAGAAGGCATGACCAATACTAATGCAACAATCTAATTTGGGAAAGAAGATTTCCCTGACTATCACAGGTTCATTACGCATCTTTAAATCAATGTTATTCCCACCTTAATAATTAGTGGTATCCTTTCACTGATTGTGATGGTGTAATGAGGAGGATGTGAGCCTTTGGGGTAAATTTGGCTTGTCACTGAGGTGAGTAGAGAGCAATGGTGGGGAAAAGAAAGATATCGTGCAACGAGGAGCCAAATGGAAGAAAATGATCGGAAAACAAAGTAGACATGATGAGGGGGCAATTCTTTACTTTGACACTGCTGTTCATGTCAAAACTCAAGGCTAATGGATTAAGACAGCTCCTCCCTGACATCAGGGGGATGAATGCAGTGACATTGATCAGGATGTTAATTAGCCTAATATATTAAAGGATTGTGATGGTGGCGGTTATGATGACTGTGTCTGAGATGGCGTGAATAATGATGATGACAGCAATGACAACGATATTGCCAAGTATATAGGATAGCCTTGAGTGTATTAGCTATTCAGCTAGCTGGGACCTGCAATGTGCATGCCCACCCAGACAAAAGGATGCAATTCTACCTCATTATAGCTTGTGCTCTATATTTGCAATATGTGATATGCCATACATATTATTTTGATTATATTGGTACAGTGCTAAAGAAACATAGTTTGAATGTCTAAGGGAGGGATGCACAGTATTTTCTGGAGTCATAGTATTTCTTAAAGTGTGAAAGCTTAGTTCATGTTGAGACATTTTCAGTCAGCAAACTGTGCCGCTCAATGAAACTGTCTATCTTTCAATAAAAGGTTTTTCCAATATCTTTGAGAATTGTGAAAGTAAAGAAACTGGCTTATACTTTCTAAAATGGTGTATAACCCCAGCTTGATATAAGGGATAACGTCAAAATCAAAACAATGTTGGAGTCATAACACTTTGGTGAGTGTTTGACCATTTGAACCAATTTGTGTACTTTAAAACACTCAGTACATGTGGGCCTTTACAATAATGATGCTTTTATTTCTTCTAGTCAAACTCATCACTAATATTTTCATATTTTTATTTTTAGTCTCTGGATACATACAACAACTGCTGTGTACCTAACTGTTGCCAAATTATTTTCATATCAAACCAAAAAGAGGCACAGGGCAAAAACAACGTGACACCTCCCCCCTTTTCGTTTATCAGAATAATATAATGTATTTGCCGAACATGTCCTTGAGCTCCAGAAAGTTGTAACATTGTTGGATGCAAAGGACAGATTTTGGGTGTCGCATCAAGCAGATCCTCCCTCATCAGTAAACAGCTTTGGTCGACCAAAAGGGCACACAAATCACTCACTCTCGCGCTAATGTCAAAGGAAGAAGCAGCGCTGTTTTAAGTGACAGTATGTAAAGAGAGGCCCACAAAAAGCTTTCTAAAGGTTCAGTTGAAAGGGCTATGAGAACAAAAGACAACGCTCACTGAAGGACATAGGAATTTATCACAGGACTTTTCCTCCAATAACAAAACACTACTACCATTGGTTAGAAAGAATACAGGTTTAAACCACTTCCGCATTGGCTTAATTAACGCCAGGTAAAGTTTTTTAGCAAAGTGAAGGAAAACATGGAGACACAGATAGTGTGGTTAGATAAAGAGGAACAGTAGGTTTTTACAATTTGAATACAAATTCTCAATTTGTCATTATGTACACCCCAGGTGCACCAAAGCATTATTTAAAATGGTATATTCAAACAACAACACTTGTAATTGAATCAGCAAGTAAAAAATCCCAGACCCGTAAGGTTGAGCTGTCATTGGCTATTTCCATCACCACAATGAAACACAGAAGGAGAGAAAAGCACATAGGTATATTTTGCAGCTGCAAGCAGCAACATTACTCAAAGCGGCTGAGCTCTGCATGCGGAACTGCACAACAAGCATGCTATTTCTAAAATGAAAATTAAAGTCAATGATGGTTGAAGCTTCAAGTTGTGGTTTACGGTTTTATTTTAGCCACAAATGTCTGCACAAGCAATTAAGAAGACGAGCACGTTTAGGAGCAAGATGTACCTCCATTCTGCTAAGTTAACTTATTGCAAATAATTTAATAACATTTCTCTCACTGTCTGGGAGAAAAGCTGTTTGCCATTAAATTAGGGAAAGTAAGAATGTCCATATAAGATGTGCAGAATTCTAAAAGAAATACTGTATGTGTGTGTCTGTTTGTGTGTGTGTGTTTGAAATGGTGAAAATATTTTGATAGTGTACTTT